>NW_008824472.1:86947-92445 GCF_000699105.1 Pygoscelis adeliae
TGATCTGTTTATCAATAATTCGCTAATGGGAAAGCTCTCAGGCAGCAGCTGTCATTATTGTTGTGGGTGGTCGTGTGCTGCAGTAACACTTGAGAAACCCCAAAGGGAACAGGATCTCATACGCTGAAGTGCTGCACAAGCCTATAGCACAAGGGGGTCCAGAACCCTATGGCTTTATGGCCTAAGAAACCACTCCCCACAGACCTCCTCAGGTGGAAAAACTAATTAGGGCTTGTTGAATCCCACGCCCCAGTCCCAATCAGCGTCCAGGCACTGTTTCTCCTGACTGCCAAGTGGAAATCTGGAGGGCAGTCCCTTCTTGAAATATGGCACTTCTTATCGGGGTGTGCCCAGCCCAGTGTCCCCTGTTAAGACCCTCTTCCCTGAAAATTCACCCGGTGACGGGACGTGACCCAGGAGCTTTGCAGCGTCTGTTTGCAGAGGCTGCATGCCCAGGGAAGGCACGGCCCCTGCAAGCTGATTAATGGAAATGAAGCAAAATCTATGTGCAAAACCACCCTTCACCACTTTGAGAGCGACTGTTTTGGGGGCATCTCTGCCCCCAAAATCCCCCCGGATTTAGAAAACCCTTCTCTTTTTTAGAGTCCCATTTGCAGAGGGGCTGATGCTGCATGTGCCACGCTGCGCATAGGCAGAGATTGCAACTTTGCCCCCGCTCCACCCACGGCTGGGTTTGCCGCTTTGCTCTCTGGGTGCTGCTTCTTCCCATGGACCGACCCAAACTTCTCCTGATGCTGTGCTCAGCTTTGGGGGTTTCTGCCTGCACCCTTGAGAAGAGCTTTCTCTTTCTTGTCCTGGTCTGGTGGTCAGCACATTTTTCCTCTGGCCTGGAGAAATGCCATGTTTTTTAATTACCCTCCCTTTGTTCTCTGTTTCAGCCAAAGAGTTGCCCTTTCCTCCATATTTGTTATTCTACACAAGACAAAGTTATCCCCTCTTCAGTACTGTATATATCAAATGTAGATAAAACATTCCCAAATTTTCTTTCTTTTTTCTTCCCCCCCCCCCCCCCCCCGGGGGTGGCTTTTTATTTATGGGGCTGGATTTCCAAATTTTTTTAACATGGTCTGCTTTACGTTCAAGGCTGAAAGTAACACACAACTCTGTTTCTTTTCTAAGTCTGCAAACCCTCCATCTCTCACCTCTTCTCCCATTCCTGAGGGAGACAAAAGTAGGACAGAGCACATTTGCTTCAAGAGAGCATCCATTGGCAATGTTTCACTCTTACGTTCAGCAGAGAAGGCAGTGGGTGGGGACAGATGTTTGCTGTGGATTGTTGGAGTTGCCTCCTGTCCTTGTCCACATCTGGCCACTCTGTAGCTGTTTTCAGACCAGTTTCTGAGGTTTGTGACCCCATCTTCTTAGCCATTGCCTGATTCAGTATGCATGAGCCAGCAGTTATACACAGAGTTCATAAAATCGATCAGATTTCATAACTTGTACATGGGAAGACTCCCAAACTCTTGCAGTATTGTCATCCAAATGAGCTCCGAGGCTGCAGTGCTGAGCACATGGGAATGGCCTCTTATTATTTATAATTAAAATAAATAGAAAATAACTTCATTAAGGTACGCTTATTTGCAGAAAGGTGCATGGTTGGTCACTTTAATGCACTAAACCTCAGATGTGCGCAGGCAATATTAGCGAAACACCTCCCCATGTACACTCACGGCTGTGTCCAACAGCACCTGCCACCCACCCCACACCCCCCCAGCTCTGCCTCCAAAGGGATGAAATCTGCAGACCAAACATCAGCAGCAACTAGTGGTTTCCATTTAACCCAAATGCAAAAGACTTCTGAATCAAACTGAAAATTTCACTCCAGATTTCTGTCCAGGTTTCTGTGTGCAGATATAATGGAGAGTGAAAGGGAAAAAAGTGGGGAGGAACAAGCTTCTGCCCTAAAGTGGTCAGGCAGTTGGACTAAATGATTGTTTTAGATTCCTTCCAGCTGAACTACCCTACCCTACCCTACCCTACCCTACCCTACCCTACCCTACCCTACCCTACCCTACCCTATTCATTTTAGTGGAATCAACATTTTTAATTCCATTAGAAATTCATCCCTGAAAAAAAGAAGGTATCTTGCTCTTAGTGTAACACTTTAGAGCTGTTCAGGCTCCTAAATCAAATGTTTTCGGTCCTCACTCACATTTTTCCCCTCATTTCTAAAGGGAAATAACCTGAATAAGGCTGAATGACTCATAGGGTGAAAACCTCTGGGCCAGCTTTTCTAAACATGCCCAAGTTTGCCTGACTTTTGTGTTGTGCCGTTGTGGGTCCCCCAGCACAAAGCTTGCTGACTCCTGCCTGGCTGCGGGCGGTGAAGAATCGAGCAGCCGGATGGTGCCCTGGATGCAGACGGTTACCGCACTCGGGATGCGGGGAGGGAGCAGGGTGGTGGCAGGAGGGGAGGATCTCACGTACGGCCTCTGGTCCTGGCATCCTCACGCAGAAGTGTCCCACTATGCCCGTATGAGGATGTGGCAGAGAGGCTCCTGGCCTGGGTAACTTGTGGAGAGCAGCAGATGTGGTTGTGGGTCAGGAGAGGACCTCCAGGAGATCTCCAGGAACCGACCCACTAGGTCTGTGTCCATGTCCCACAAGGGTCCATAGTATGAGTGTTCAGTAACAGCATGTGGGAGGAAGATGTGCCAGTGGAAATGTGCACAAGGAATAACTCTTTTGGATGTAAGATTTTCATTGCCATCAAGATTGACAGTTCAGTGTAGACAGGTGGAGATAGAACGGGGGAAGAAAACCCCCACGGGTTAACCTGACAGCCTGCAGGACCGGGAGGAAAGGCCCTGGCCAAGGCAGAGGCCCCGGGGCATGGATCCATCGGTGCTCCCCCTGTGGGGTTGCGTCCTTGCGGGGCACTCCCTGCTCCACGGCCAGCAAGGGAGGACCCCTGCATGGGCAACCCCCTTCTCGGCTGGGGGGTAGGTGTGGTTTTTGGCCTTGGCTATCCCTGTCCCCCCCACAAGGCTGCTGTGAGGATAAATGCTATGGGCATGGGGAGCCTCCGCGTTTTCTATGTGTGTTTTAGCCACAGCAATGCTCCCTCCGAGATGGTGCTAATTTTACAGCAGCTGAAGACATGTCCTGAGGCTCTCGCCTTGGTCATGTACCCTTTTAACTTCTAATTTCTTGGATTTGTCACACACCCTGTAGATTAAAACATAGTATTTTATCTCTGAATCATTAACTTTTGTTGCTTTCTTATGCCCGTTTGGATCTTTTTCTGCTCCAGACAGCTCCGATTATAAATAGTTCAATAACACATGTCCTCCTTATTTTAAGACTATCATTTATATGACTGGAAGTATGAATGTGCAGTAAGTTAACAGTGATTCCATAAAGAGGCTAAAATAATTAATCACTTTGCCGCAGTTAATGGATTCAAGGGCACGGGAACGCGTACATGATCTCCTGCCGCAGGTTTCAATAACATGCCCAGGAGCTGGGGGAAAGCGAAGGTGTAAGTAAGCATTCAGGATGAAAACTTTGGGGAGGGGGTTTGCGAGCGCCCGTGTCTGCTGGACAACGGGGTTTCCAAATACTGGCCTGGGAACAGCTCCCAGCCCTGCAAGGACCGGCAGACAGCAGTCGGTGCAGAGGGATGCCCGGCAGAGCCTGGACTTGGCTGGCGGGGAAGGAGGGGAGCAGAATGGCTTTGCCAGAGGCAATAATGAAACTAAAGAATTCCTCCAGAAAGAGCATGCAGCATGCTTTCTGCGCTACTGTCTGGTAGATGTCCAAACTACAGGCAAGGCACTGGTGACTCGTGCAGTGCTAGAAACCTTGCCTTTGCTGATGCAGTGCCATATGGGGAATGAAACCCATCTCAGCAACCAGGGAGGCACGCTGCGAGCCGGAGCTGCGTGCCGTGGGTTTAGATGGTGCAGATGGTCTCGGTGCAGGGGGAAGGTCTTCTGCAGTTCCTCTCGGGTCGCCCTCCCTTTCACTGATCAAAGTGTTCAGCTCACTGTTCTGTGCCTCAACAAAATGTTGTCCCCATAAAGCCCCGATAGAAATGCCCTGAGGGACGCAGAGATCAGGTGGTCAGAGACTTTGGTTGCAATGGGAAGTGCAGCCAGCAACGGGTTTGCTCACCGCTCGTGGATACAGACGTAGGTACCGAAGTCAGCTGTAAAGTGACATTATACATCATGAAATCTGCAGCCAGTGGTGTGGCGCGTGCCTTCCACGTCCTTTCCCAGCCTCCACCTGGGACAGCTGTTGGTGGCATTAACCGGGCAGTCGCCTCTGCCGCCCCGTGGCTCTGCAGGGACGGCTCGTGAGGTTCCCCTGATCAAAGCTTAATGGGAAAGAAGCTGCCGGCCCGAGCAATGTAGCGCATAAGTCCAGGGGCTCAAACTCCCTGGGCAGATGTACCATCCCAGCTTAGGAGAATAGGTTGTCCTGATTTGAAGTGAGATCTGTAACAAGAGCGGAGCTGAACCTCTGCATCAAAACAAATTCCTCACAACAAGAGCACACACTTTCACAGGAGATGCTCGCTGACCCAAAAATGCTACTGGGGAGGGGGAAGAAGGGACCTGAGGACTAAAATTGCATTTTTGTCATGTTGAGACTGATGTGTACAGATTTTAAGGGTTATTTTGGTGTAAAATGCTGGAGTTCCTCAGGTTGCCCCCTGCTCCTTCAAAGCCAACCCCCAGGTACCAGACACAGCTACAGACATGGCCAGACCAGTCACTGGCATGGGTGCTGATGCCAGTGGTAATTAGTAGCTAGTTATCCACATCTAAATGCTTCTCACGGAAGACGACACTGTTATTCGTAGGTAGCTCGCTTTCTCCATCATCAGCCTGGGGCTGAACTGGTTTTCGGCATGACTGAGCCCTGTGTGAAATTAGGCCCCTGAGTGCCACCTCCTCCCTCGCTTGCCAGATTTTGTCCGGCTCATGCAAGATGCTGCATGCGTGCTCTCTGAACTTCAGGAACACCTTTGCACAGCCCGTAGGACAAGGAGTTGACCAAAACAGAGCTTTTCCGAAACACAATGGCTGTGTTTCAGCGCCTGGCTGAAATTTTATCCTACAGCAAAGGAATTGGTGCATGGGGGGCCGGGGGGGGAATGCCATACCCAGAGATAACAAAGGAGCAGGTAGACAGAAACATTTCTACTTACTCATTATGTGACTTGTCAGTGTTTGATTTTCCTTTGTAGGACTGACTTTTCCCTTTCTCTTTTTTTCAAAAGACAATTTTTCTGTCTCTTTTCTAGTCCACTCAGCGTTGAAGCAATGAGAGTGCTATCACGGATTACAGGCAGGTCAGAGAGGGCAAATTACTTGCCAAAATAGTCTCTCTGCAGGGTCTTATTGGTGTTATGTGCTAAGTTATGTGATAAGTCAAAGTTAGCGTTGCATAACATTCTCCCAGTACTTCTTGTAACCGTTTTTGCAGTACAGAGAGTGATTCACTTTCTGCAATGCTGCTGCTGTTTT
>NW_008824472.1:92457-110096 GCF_000699105.1 Pygoscelis adeliae
CCAAATGCACGTGTTAGCTTATTGCTCACTGATTCCTGCTTCTTCTTCCTGCCTCTGTGCCAAACGCATGCCTGCTTTCACTTGATCACATTCCTCTGAGTTATGACTAAATGCAGGTTCAATAGAAGGGTGTCTTGCTTACACTTACTGAATTTATGGCTCTTTAGATCTTTGGATCACAGAAAAGACACTCTGAAACCCCTAAAAAGGGCGACTAATACTTACTGAGCCAAGAGACCTAAAACTCTAGAGCCTGCAGGACCCTTCTCTGGAGGTCTCAATGGAGGGCATGTGCCTGGGACTAGACTGAGCAGAAAGGGTAAGGTGTACCACAGGTGCAGCTCCCACATACCGAAAAGCCGAGAATAGCTGTGATGGTGTCGAAGAATACCCCTGTGCATTTGGGAGGGCCGTGCTGTGGGCCTGTGGGCTGATTTATCCTAGATGAAGGTCGAGCCGGTGCGTGGTGGCAGCCCTCGTGGTCTGGTTCTGCAAGGTCAAAGACAGGCATGAAGGTTTTCTGCTGGCAGTGCTAGGACTTGGTGGTGTAACCAGTGAGGAGGAGGCAGGCCTCCAGATATCTTCATTACCCAGTATTAAAAAACCAATCTTTTGGCATTTCCTCCTTCTTCCTTCTAATGCAGATGTTCTTGGAGAGGTTTTTGCCTCGTTGCCTTGAAACACAGCCTTCTGGTGGCATCACCATTGATGAGGCTGCTCTGTTCACCCAGTGTGGTGGCTCAGCTACAGATGTCATGTAGGTTATGGAATGCAAAAACATAAAAACAGCTAGCAGGCTAACCAGGCAATTACCACTTCGGTTCATTTTTTAAAAGAAAAGAAATGTGAGGATGCATTTCTGATACTTTGTGATAACTATTTCTCTATGAGTATCAACAGCAGCTGAGGGCCACATGCTAAGCATATTCAGGTCTATGATGTTAAAAACAGCACCTGCTCTGTTTGTTTTAGGTGCTATGATATCAGGAGCCTTCCCTTCTTCCTTCTTACCTGTTTCTCCATCCACTCGCTCCTCAGCTGCTCCAGAGATGCATCCACCTTCCTCTGGCAGCGCTCCCCTCTCCTGCATGTGTGCAAGAGGCACCAGCCACGGTGTGCGACCGGGGATGCTGCCCGGTGTCTGTGTTCACCGTTTGTACGTTCCTGCACTACTAATATGCTTCCTGCAGTCCCAGGGAATAGATGGAAAGGCAGAGCATTGTCAAGCAAGGATTCAGATTAAAGGACAAATGTAGCTGGCCAAAGTGAACAATTACATGAAACAAAGGGAAAATAACGACTAAAGATCTTTCATTGCAGCCAGCTAATTATCATGAGTTCTGGACTTAACTGTTCAGGCATAGAATTAAAAACCTTAATTATATTGTCACCTTTGTCTCTCAGCTTCCATTGCCCACAAATGAATCCATTTACTGTAACTGCTGCTGATGGGAAGAAATTGATGGCAGTCCTAGTGAGGTGGGAGAGAGGAGCTGGGAAAAAAAAAAGTGAGAGGCAACATGGTGATGGCTGCGCAGCTGGGTGACAACTACATTCCAGGACATTATAAATTAAAAATACTTTTAATGAGACAAATACAGGTTTGATGGATTTTGTGCTTTCCTTCCCCTCCCTCCCCCCTTCCCACGCTCTTGCTGCCACCAGCATTGCCTTTTTAAGTCATGCCTCCTGTCAGATCATTCTCCCTCCTCTGCCGCCGGCTCCCCGGAGAGCCTTGTCTGTAGCCCCACAAAATCTCTGGCACACTGGGGCTTCAGGGGGGACGGGTGCTGCTGGAGAGCCGTGGCCATTCAGGATGCTGATCCTGGACAGGTGCTGCTGCGTGACCGCTGCTCACAGGCAGGGGAAGAGGGTCCCTGCCTGCGGAGGGGGATTTTGCTGCTCGCAGACAGGAGCGTTGGGAGCTCACGGGCTACAAACCTGGCGGCCATGCAGTGTCGGTGCCCCCTCCTTGCAGATAACAAAGCAGTTTGGTGCACGCCCAAGGCTTCACTTATTCAGCCGAAGACACTAGGTTATTTTTCCTTTTTTTCCCCTTGGTTCTGGGAATTTTTGTCAAGACCTCTCAAATTCACAGTCTGCGAGCAGAGGTGTTCATGATGAACAAAATTAAGGGGCCTTATTAGCCGTTTGCTGCCTGGGCGCTGTGTGCGCTGGGGCCAAGCTCAGTGGCACCGGGGTCTGCAGGCACCGGATCCGGACCCGCCAGCAGTGGCAGCGTGTTTTTTGCACGCGTTGCCATGGCTACGCAGGATGAGTTAATGTGACGGAACCAGCACGCGGAGCAGAGGGCTCGCTACAGACGCGGCCAGTGTACATGGCCATGTTGGAGGCGGCACGCGTTCACACCGGTTTATTACCCTCATGTAGCGGCAAGGCTTCCTGCTGTGGGTTTGAAAGCTTCGGCTTCAAACTCTATCTGAGCTCAGCAGTTGGGGCTACGACAGCGCTGCCTCGTCCCTTCGGCCTCCTGCCAGCCCCTGTGTTGGCCAGAGGGGCTGCACGCGCACCCTGTGTCCGTCCTCTGACAGAGACACCAAAATTAAGGTTTTTGAGGATAAGAAGCAAGGTTCCCTGGGGCGGGCTGCCTAGACCTCGCAGCAATAGCGATGGTGTCAAACCCAGCGTTAAAGCTGGCTGGCGAGGCTGCAGGGTTGCTTTCAGCCAGTTTTACCAGCACCTTACTAACTGCTCACAAGTGTCATGCTTTGCAGTCTGCTTTCTCTGGTTATTTGTGCATAATTTTTTTTTTCCAATTCTATTGTGGAAAACTGCTCTCCTCTCTTTCAACACTTACTGTAGCACCTTCTCTCATTTCCTGCAATGGCAATACATTGCCCTCTGGATTTTACAGCTGGGCAGGTCTGCACTGATTTCCACTGCGAAGCTCCCTCTCTGCTGCAAACATTTATATGTCTATCCCGCGCTCCCACGGTGGATGCTGACAGCTGAGCCCTGTCAAATCTAGTCAGTCATTACTGCTCGGCGTTTGTTGCCATAAAGCCAAAAGAGCAGCCTCAGTCCAGGGGTATAAACGAGGTTTAGCATTACTGCTGCTAATCTGGGACAGACCTGTGGACTTGTGCTCACAAACTCCCCATCGGTGCCGATGTGTTCCTGTGCCAGCAGAGATTCTGGCAGCTTGGAGAAACACATGGTGGAGCAAAGTGGGATGAGGATTTCTGGTTTGCTGTGATTTTTTAAATTTTTTCTTTCCAAAGAGTGAAATACAAACTACAACTTTGACAGGAAAAAGAATCCATTTTAAACCCTGGGAGAGTCCAACATCTCGTTGAAGATGTCCCTGCTCACTGCAGGGAGGTTGGACTAGATGGCCTTTAAAGGTCCCTTCCAACCCAAACCACTCTTTGATTCTATGATGCTATCAGAAAGTTGCAATACAGCATTATAAATGGCTTAACAGAAGAAGAAAACCTGAACAATGTGAATGAAACTGAGGAAGTGAAAACAAATCATTTTTACCTCCTTTGAATAACTAAATCCAATTGATTCAGTTCAACTCTCTCTTGCTTTTTATAAGTTTGTTTTTTTTTTTAAATTATGGATCAGCTCTGTAATATATTTTGATGCTGGAACAACTGAATTTTCTGGTTGACAGCTCCTGTCTAGACTCCTGAAACTTTCAGAATGCCCCCTTACCTGTGCTTCTAAATAGAAGAAAAAGTTTGAAGAACCTTTAGAAGTTGTTTGGATTGCAAAAGTAGTCCTCTGGAAGAGCAGCCCATTGCCGCAGCAGTGTGCAGGAGGCCTAGTGCTACTGAGCAGGCTGCTATAAAGTCCCCTGGATGCCCTGCTGTGTGCGAGAGCTCCTCAGCCCCTTGAGAGCTCTCTTGTCCCAGCTCACCTTTGTGGGCAGCTTAACTCTTGTCCTCCATCCAGCTGCCCCAGCCCAGACATGCAACTGGCACCAAAGTTACTGCCAGGGTGACCTGGAAAGTGTCAAGGGTGACTAGGTGGCTCTGGGCTGATGGTCAGTGAGGACCCAGGTGGTTTTCTCCTTGATACTGTCAGTGAGGGGCAAGGACTGGAGGAGGATTAGGTAGACCTTGCAGGTTGACAATTGGTTATGCCCCCGGAGTTGGCAACAGGGTTTGGGGTTTTATGACCATGAGACCCTCTTAGGGGACTGAGGCTTGCTTGGAAGAGATGGGATCTACCTGACCAAGCATGGCAAAAGGATCTTTGCCAACAGGCTCGCCAGCCTGGTATGGAGAGCTTTAAACTAGTATCTGCGGGGTGGGGAGAGGATCAGCAAAACCAGATGAGGAGGTGGTAGACCAGGATGGCAAATGAAGGGCACAGGGTAAAGTGAACAGGAGGGAGCTTTTAATCAACAAAACAGGGCTGAAGGGGGTCCGCCCAAAGGGTATCCACATAAAGAAGGAAGGCCCTACCAACAGAGTTACAGGGAAAGCTCTCATACCCTTTCTGGGAAATCAGCACGGGGGGGGATCCCTCTCTGAAATGCCCATACACAAACACGCACAGTGTAGGGCACGAGCAGGAGGAACTCTGCGTACTGTTGCAGAGTTACGATGTCACTGGGACCACAGAAAGGTGGTGGGATAGCTCACACAACTGGCATGCTGCACTGGGTGGGTATGGACTCTTTAGGAAGGACAACCTGGAGGAACAAGGAGGGGAAGATGTGAGAGCAGCAGGGCTCTGTCTTGAGATGGATGATGAGGCCAGTGGCAAAGCCAGGACAGGTTATACTAATCCTTGGTAGAGGAGGATCAGGTTAGAGAATATTTAAACAATCTGGATACATACATAAATCCATGGGGCCTGATGGGATGCATCCATGAAGCTACGGGAGCTGGCTGGTGTCATTGCAGTACATTTCTTGATTATTTTTGAAAGGCTGTGGTGATAGGAACAGGTTCCTGAGGACTGGAAGAAAGCAAATGTCACTCCTAGCTTCAAGAAGGGCAAGAAGGAAGATCCCGGCAACTATAGGCCTGCCAGCCACAGAGTGATCTGTGGGAAGCTGATGTAGCAAATAGTCCAGGAAGCCATTTCCAGTCACATGAAGAAGAAGATAACTGAGAGAAATAATCATAGATTTACGAAGGGAAAGTCATGCCTGACCAGCCTGATAGCTTCTATGATGAAACAGCTAGCTCAGTGGAGAAGGGGAGAGAAATGGGTGTTTGTCTCCCATAAAATACTCATAGGCAAACTGATGAAGAACAGAGTGGGTAAACAGGCAGTGAGGTGGACTGAGGGCTGACTGAACAAGCGGGCCCAGGGGGTTGTGATGAGTGCCAAGAAGTCCAGCTGGTGGCCAGTGACCAGTGATGCACCCCAGGGGTCGATACCGGGGCCAATATCATTTAACATCTTTGTTAATGGCCTGGATGATGGGGCAGAGTCTGTTCTCACCAAGTTCACAGGAGATACAAAAGTGGGAGGGGTGGGTGATGGAGCAGGTGGATGTGTCGCCATTTAGAGGGATCTGGACAGGCTGGAGAATTGGGCAGAGAGGTATCTTACGATGTTCAGCAAAAGGAAATGTGAAGTCCAGCATCTGGGGAGGAATAACCCCAACCACCAGGACAGGCTGGGGACCAATGGGCTGGAAAGCAGCTTTGCAGACCAGGAGCTGGGCATCCTGCTGGACAGAAGCTGAACGTGAGCCGGCAGTGTGCCCTTGCGGCAGGGAAGGCTGACAGTCCCTCATCTGCATTAGGAGCCATGTCACCAGCGGGTTGAGGGAGGTGATCCTGCCCTCTGCTCAGCACTGGTGAGACACATCTGGAGTGCTGGGTCTAGTTCTGGGCTCCCCAGTATGAAAGACATGGACTTACTGGAGGAAGTCCAGTGCAGGGCCACTAAAATGATGAAGGTACTGGAGCGTATAGTCATATGAGGAGAGGCTGAGAGAGCTGGGAGTGTCCAGCCTGGGGAAAGGGAGGCTCAGGGGCGATCTTGTTGATGTGTATAAATATCTCATGGGGAGCAGTAAAGAAGACAGAGCCAGGCTTTTCTCAGTGGTGTCCAGTGAACAGATGAGAGGTGATGGGCAGAACCCGAAAGAAAAGAAATTGCATTTAAACATAAGAAAAAAACTTTTTACAGTGAGGGTGGTCAAACATTGGAACAGGCTTCTCAGAGAGGTTGTGGAGCCTCCGTCCTTGGAGATACTCAAAACCTGACTGGACATGGTCCTGAGCAACTTGCTCTAAGTGACCCTGCATTGGGCCAAGAGGGTTGGACAAGATGACTTCCAGAGGTCCCTGCCAACTTCAGCCACACTGCAATCCTGGGATCTTCCTGAGAAACAGCTGACAGAAGACCTGACCCCTGAAGACTACGTCCTGCTGACCACAGTGCCATAGGATGGGCACTTCAGAAAAAATCCTCGTGGGCTCAGTCCTGCAACAGAAATGGCCGGCACTGACAGGGTAAAGCCTTTCTCATCTAGGGGAAGTCCTCTTCCCCATACAGCTGGAATAGCAGAAATGACCTTTCCCTTGTAAAAACACCCAGAGCTACCAGGGAGGGTCACTATTGATCAACCATAGACCTCGGCTTACTAATTGCAGAGTCTTGTTCTGCACATGAATGTGTAGCAGATCCTCTTTCTTTTTGATTATCTCTGTGTAATTTAGAAATAGCTGAAGATCAGATGTGGACCAGTGCACATTATTATTGCCAATATGAGTTTAAATTGCTCTCCTTGAATTATTTGGCTTTACTTATCTTCTTCATCCTTGCTTTAATTTTTTGCTGGTTTAGGGTCAGATGCTGCCATTCCCACACAGGGTAAGCAGGTCATTCTTACAAAAGCAGGTCCACTCCAGTCTGTGGAGTTCATTTAGTTTAAATGTTACAACAATTAGGCTGAAATGACAAAGTTTAAAAAAAGTCATCTTTACTTCTCTGTGAAGATGCTTTACAAGCATGTGCTGGCCTTTATGTCAGGCATTTTCACAACTTTTAAGAAAAAAACTCCTATGTAAATTAAATGCCAGAAGCAATGCACACTTGGAAGGGGTTTCACCTCGCCAGTCCTCAGCTGCCTAAAAATGCAGTGCCCAGGCAAAGCCAGTTGTTCCTAAACTGGGCGCCTGCTCTGTGGTGGGTGGCAGGAGGCCGTGCAAAGGGACCGGCCTTTCAATTTGGTCCCTGACTCCAGCAGCTACAGCCTGGAGCAGCAAATGAGCCAAAGATCTTTCTCTGCTCGGGGGAGCTGGTAATGCAGTAAACTGAAATGCAAGTTTTTATTAAGCCATCCGCTGCATGCTGGTTCCCCATAGGAAGGTGCCCAGAGGGGCACTTGCAGAGCACCTTTGGTGGGCACATGATGACTTAGAGCAGAGCAGGTAACAGCCGTCACACCAGAGCTGGCTGTGCACCAGGGGAGTCCTTGTTCAGCAGAGCTGCCAGACTGATGCCGACGTCCGTCAGTGCCAAAGGAGGAGGCCTCTGTAATGAGGGGGTAGGACCACACATCCAAGTCATCAATGAAGGGTGAGGCTCTGAACAAACTCCCTCGGCCCTGCTGCAGTAGGTACCTGCCTCATGTTTTCTTCCGAAGTGTCTGAACTGGGACAGCACCCCAACAGGGAGCTTTCTGCTTTTCTCCCTCTTTCTGCCCAGCTCTGCAGTAACTACAAACCAAACATCCAGCAGCAGCTGCCTGTGCCTGTTTCTAATTTCCACTCCATCTCTGTGGCACTGCACTCTGTACACAGAGCTTTTTAAAAGAAAATAAATTCACGGGCTTCTCTCGATTTGCCTTCTAGTTCTTGAAATATTATTCGCTGTCAGAGGAAAAAGTTTCTCCCTTCACCTCTAAGTGAAAACTAAGGTTTTCATTTTTCCTTGTTATTCTAGGATGTACAAATTTAAGCAAAACACTGAAAGCCATACTGGTATTGCTGATGCCCTTTAAACAACACATTTTCTAATCCTTTTATTGCAAGAGCAAGGAAGCAATGTCTTTTAGTGACTCTACAACTGCTGCCTGAGTGCCCTTCTCAGATCTATCAGTTCCTACTTCTGGCTGTTATGGATGTCCTAGCTTTGCCCTCGGAGGTGATGGTTGCCTTCTTCCACTCTGTGGAAGAAGCTCCCTCTCTTCCATGCTGCTGGAAGTGATGGGTGAGCTGGAAGCCCGTGCAGTGCTGCCGGACCTCAGGGCAGCGGGGACTGAACTGGATGATGCTGGTCACCCAGAGGAGGGGATATTGCAGAAATTACCAGAGCAAATGTGCAGCCATGTCTTGTTCATGACGAGAAGAGTATGTCTGGTTATTACCTAGCCTTTGCTAAGTGTACCAACTAATGGAGCGAGAGACATGAAAGATTTCCATCGCCCACCTGGAGTGTAATTCAAACCTACCCTGAGGGAGGTCATGCTAAGTAAGATGAATTTCTCTCTTTCCTTTCCTTTACAATACCAACCTTTGGCTTCTAAAAAGTTACTTAAACAGTGATAGTTTGATGGTAACTGGGTGCCTAGATGAACTTCCTAACTCCTGAGGGCTACAGATGTGTCAGATCTTGCAGGAGCTGGTAGATACAAATACATATTTCTCGGTCCTTCTTTTTGAATAAAGCTCTGGGTTTAAACACGGTAGACAAGGGAAAGCATTTTGTGAAGCTCTTTGTGTTGGAAACTGAACTACTCAGTTCTAATTACAATAAGGTCATGTCATTGCTGCATTTTTAAGTCTCCATTTTCCAACAGACTTTTTTTCTAGCTTTCTGTACCACACTCATTACTACCTGTGGACAAAATGATGGGATGTCAGCCTGTAGGAAATTCCCTGGAAGTAAGGGCCAGATCAAAGAACTTCCATTTTTTCAGATCAAAGGATTGGTTCTGTGTCTGCAGATACTCGGTCCCTTAGGAACCTTTCTAGGAAAGCACCAAAGGCGGGCAGGCTCGGGGCTGTCTCCCAGCTCAGCACTTCGCTTCAGCTTCCCCGTTTCTGAATAAAGCTGAATTATGGGACATGTTACAGCTCTTGATTTTGGAAACTGCCTCTGCCTTCGTTGGAGGTAAATGTAATGTTTTCTTCCATCACGGACTGTGGGATTGTCTGACAGTTGGGAGAGTCAACAAAATCTCAGAATCTGCAAATGTTTTGAAACAGAAAGTATTTTAAAGTGTTTTTTAAAGCCTTGCACAGTAAGGTTTTAATCTAATTGAGCAATTCTGAAATAAGTTTTGTTGCCAGTAAAACGTAACCCTAAATATTCAAAAGCAAGACATCTTTACAAGTTGCAAGCAGCTCATTAATGTCCTTTTAATAAGCTTTGTGAGCACAACCTGAGCACCAGAAAGATATGTGTGTTCCCTAATAAGGCCCTTCCTGATGACAAATAAGAGCTGCGATCCTTTGTGTGTCAATTCCCATGCCTTAATCGCTTCAGCGACACGAAGAGCTCCGTTAGCGGGCTGGAGAAATTGTGTCCAGTCAACAGATGTCAGTGTGTTCATTCCCACGGAGTCCGGCGCTGCATCTGAGCCCGGCCGATCATCGGGGACCAGACCGAGCGCCCAGCTCTCCACCGCAGAGACGACACTTACCCTTGGCAGGACTTCGCCTCTGCCTTCGCCCGTGCCACAGCTGGGAATACTTTAAGGGACAGAAGTAATAAGGTACTGTTGAATAAGGGAATGCTGCTTTTTCAAAGAGTGAAAATTTCATTGCCAAAGTGAAAAATAAGACTTTTTTCTTTGATTAGATCGGCCAAACAATCAATATTTTAAAAGTTATAATAGGAAACAAACTTTTTGCACCGTACTGCAAAAAAAAATTGCAAACTGCTGAAAAAAATAATTTTGAAATCTTGAAAGAAAAAGTGCATGAAAAATAGAATTAATTTACTAAAAATTGGTGGACATGAAAGATATTTTTTTTTCCAAAAGTACGAACGTTTACAAGAAATACCAAATTAAGCTGTTTGTGAAACTTTAATCTAACAAATTATGCAAAGGTGTGAAGACACATTTCCCTCCAGAATTACAAGACATGCCTCTGACAATGTCCCTGCACATCTGGATCGGTATTTTTTAGAGGAATCCACTCATAGCAAAGTTTCAAGAGATTTTCAGGGAGTTTGGCCCCGGAGTTGTTCTAGCAGCAACATCCCCGTGAGCGCCATGCAGCGTGGAGCCAGCAAGGCCCTCCCAGGGGTGGGCAGCAAACGAGCATGCATGCAATTAACCAAATTTCCCTTTCCCTGCCTTGCAACTGGTGATGGTTCAACTGTTTTTGGTAAGCCTTTCACACACCCTGCCTGAGGCAGCCGTCCAGCTGCAGAGGTTTCACCCACTGACATACCGAGGAAGCTGTGGACGGCTGACAACCGTTAACTCCTGGAGACCTGTGGTTGCAACCGCATCCATGTGCTTGTTCTTGGGACTGCTGCTTTTCCTGGCTGTCATTTCTCCTACCCCGAAAAATGTTGTCATGACCAGAGACTCTCTAACTGGCGTTTTCTTTCTCATTTTTTCATCTCCAGAATTTCTAAAGACATTAGCACCGTGCAGGGCTGACAAGATGAATTCCGACAAAAGATAATTGCACGAATCCTTCGTAGCCGAGCGCTCACAGCGCCTCGACACTGTCAGTTCCCATTTTGTTCAAACGCGTCTGTCAAAGCTGCCCGGCACACATAGGGTGACCGGGAGTGCTCGGCCAAAGTGTTTCGAGGGTTGGAGCCCGTGTGCACTCATGGGTTTTTTTACGGAACAGAGGCGGACGGATGGAAATTCAGGGCCCAAGGTGCGTCTCAAGCAAGTTAATGCCGCACTCAAGGGACCGGCGTGTGGACACACCGTAGTCAGAACGGGAGCAGCAGCCGTAGCGAGGGGTAGCAGGAACCACCCTGTCCGACGCAGCCTCTTCTCCTCCCAGGACGGGGATGAGCTCCACAGGGGGAAGCTGGCCATTCTGACAGCACCGGCACAGCTCCTGGCGGTCGGCACCGCGGGGCTCGGCACAGGACCGGGCTCCAGCACAGCACCACTCTTCCTGCAGAGGAAAAAATACACACACACAAAAAAAAAAACCCAAAGAAATGTGGTGCGTGTGTTTCCAGCTAGAGTTGCGGGGACATGGGGACAATTTTCTGCTCCTTCAGATGCCTCCTTCAGAAGAGCCTGGCCAGGGTGGGAGGCCAGTGTCCAAGGCTTTACTTTCCTGGTGTCTGAGGCTTTGTGTTGCTCTCAAGACTCGTGATGTCTCCCACAACAGAAGTTTCCCAGTTTTGCCCAAGTCAATATTTTTAACAAAATCCATTGTCTGTAGTCTTCTCGTGGATGTGAGTGGTCACGGACCCCCCTGCTTTAGGGTTATTTCTCAACGCTGCTCATTGACAGTTCTCCATCCAGGAGCACGGACCTTGATTAACTCTTAGCTTTAATGAGAACCTGTCACTGTACCGTGTTTTTCTTTGCTTGCTCTGGCTGTTAGCCAGTTGAAGTGGGTCATGAATTTTTCAGCGCATTTTTTTGGAAAACACTGATTTCAACCAAACAGGGAACTCTTAGCATATGTGTTCATTTTGAGAAATTCAGAAATTTCTGCATGGGAAACTTCCAAAACATATTTTCAACTTTTGAATTCTCATTTTAAAACATTCCAGAGCAGCAGTTTGAGATTCTTTATTTTGGGGGGCGGGGGGGAGTTCCTCCTAGTTCCATTATTTTCGTGCTTGCCACGTAAGCTCACGAGATGTTGTGAAGCAATATTGAGAAATACAAAATAATGATATTTGAAAGGGCTTCAGTTCCCCAATGAAATGCCACGGTTGTGGAATGCCAATTTTCCTGAGCCAATGGCTCCACATGGCACCTCTAGAAATACTTGATTTCACTCTGAGTCAGGAGGTTGACAAGTTTCAAAACCCCGATGTTTCCCTTAAATCAGAAATTCTGGATTTTGCCTGGCTGTGTGGCTTGTCACGCTCCACCTGCCGGGGAGCCCGTTTGCATTAATGATGCTGATCACCACCTTCACTGCCAGAGAGAAGTTGGCGAGGGGCTGCTTGAGAAAACATTTCTCCCACTCCAAAGAAAAGTGTCACTTTACCATTTAAATTTCCATGTTTTCCTATGTTGTCTCAAGCTTTTATCTTTTAAAGAGCTGGTCTCCTGCAGCCCCTTGCTGCTGCTGTGAGCCCTGATTCAAGATACCCAGCTGATTCCCAGTCCTCCACTAAGCAAGCCTGGATCTGCAGCAGGACGCTCTGTGGTTTTTTGGGGCAGTTTGTTTCAAATAACATTGCTCTCCCCTTCATGGGGCGCTTCATTGAGTCTTTGTTTTCACAACTCCAGTGTACTACACAGAGACGTTTGGCATACAGTGCCAGTCCAGGAGGAAATCCTATAACTGTAAATATTACATTTATAATTTCATGTAAGGATACAGCTAGGTATTATCTTTTTCAAAATGCAGTTACAATTTATGATGCAAAAACAGGTGAGAAGCAAGGAAGACCTTTGGACATCCAGAAAAAGAAGTAAGTGCATGAAAACTAACTCTGAGACAGGGAGCTTTTAATTTAACTTGCTAACCATTAGTCAAGCACTTCTCTCTATATGTAATAAACGCTAAAGCAGCTAGGTGCTGGGAAGTACAGGAACATGTATTTGGTTTGGCTTCTGTCTTGTGTATCTCCAAAAAAAAGGCCAAATTAGTTGTGCACAGTAGGCTGACTGCACAGACTTTGTCTGTGCTGGGGAAACCCCCCTGACGAGTGACACGAGAGCCGGCAGTGCTGCACAGTGTGCAGGAGCATGAGCTCGCTGCTGCAGCCCCGTCCCCAAACCAAGAGAAGCTGTTGCATTGAAACACCCAAGTCGAGGACAGCAGGAAAGGTGTTTGAGTGACTCAGAGGTACAAACCCAATAGCTCGTAACCTGGCTGCAGGGTGTTGTGCTTTCAGCCGGGTTAACAGCTGTGAGATGCACCGAGGTGGTGATGCTCACAGCCAAAGCCCAGCTCTGCCCTCCTGAGCTGGGCTGCAGTCAGGGACCCACAAATCTGCCGGTCCCTGGATCCATCAGTCCTGCAGCCCCTGCAGAAAGCACCCCTCTCTGGTGGGCACCCCTCTCCAGTGGACACCCCTCTCCGGTGGGTACCCCCCCCTCTCCGGTGGGCATCTCACGCCTGCAGCCAGTACCCGGGTTTGCAGCACCCACCGCCCAGAGGGCAGGGATGCTTGGCCGTGGGGAGAGCCAAGCCTCAGCAGGACACGGGGCTGCCAGCAGCGTGGGACTGAGCGGGGCAGGAGCATCGCTGAGACCGGGCCGAGAGCGAGCTGCAGAGCGCAGGCATGGGGCTCCAGCTGAGGCAGAGGCTTGTGCACAATGGAGGAAAAAACAGAGAGAGAAAAAAAAAAAAAAGAGATAGCTTTCAGTCAGCTGAACTAAATGTTGTGCATCCCTCTAGGAGGCTGAAACGAAACATGTCGGTACAACTCTCTTGTGCTTTCCGCTCGAAGCCCCAGAGAGTGTCTTCAGCACAGCCGGTAACTCCGATCTGCTGGGCACATGGTGTGGAAAAGCAAAAACAGTCCGAGCTCGACCTGCAGCCTTGTGTTCACGCCGCGTAACCTTCCTTCTCCCCAGACCAGTGCTGTTGTCCTAGTCCCGACTGGTGTCAGGGAAGGCACAGGAGTGAGGAAAGCTGCTGCCGGTCTGGAGGTCCACCCGCTGCCCGGCTCCCCCAGCCCTGCCGGGCAGCGCCGCGCCTGCCCAGCCAGCCCTGCCACTGGACCGAGGGCTGGCCGGCTCCCAGGGGTCTTACTTCCCTAAATAATGGTGCTTGCTTGGTGACGGGAGCGTTGACACCCCTGGTGGGCACTTCGGCTCGTTCGGCCCACGGACACCCAGGGACTGACGTGCAATTGCTGGTTTCTTGCTTCAGTAGAATTTGGAAAAACGGGTAGAAGAAACACAGCTCTTTGCTTTCATCTGCTATCATATTTAGTCAATTCATTAACTTTACTCTCTCCCTTGCCTACATCCAGTTAGCCGATAATTTCAGGTCCTAAAAATGTAATTTAGTAACTGCATGAGACCAAGAGGGAGAATATAATTCACTTCTCTGCCTCTTAGGGGACCTGTACATAAAGCAAATGAACCCAGACTTGCAGTTGTATAAAAGTTGGTTTTAGTAGGGGGGGAAATAATCAGTATAAGCAGACAACTGGCAAACTCAACTATCAAAAATTACGAGCCCTAATGTACTCAGTCAAAGACACTCTATCTCTAGTTGAAAGGGGTAGGAATTTGTCAACCAGGCGTAATTAGAACTTGATGAAGTGCTGTGGTGCCGCAGCATAATGCATGCAACGATGTGGCCTTGATATAAAGCCCTTTCCCTTCCCCACTGAATCCCTTCTGCGTCCTCAGATTTATGCAGCAGCTTGGCCACGGGCAAGTGAAAGGAACAGTTAAGAGCTGACAGAAACACGCCTGATGATAACTCCAGGTTTAACCCAAAAAGAAGGAAAATCTATGGATGCCCATTCAAGCTGAAACTCTAAGAAATCATTAGTAAGCCACGTTCAATGATGATGACAAAAGAAATTTAGGGACAAAATGGAATTATTGGCATTTGCTTAAATTTGCCAGTTTCGACAGCACAGGAAAAAGATCTGCGCTGGGGAGCTTGCGAAGGAAAATACAACGCACGCAGCGGTGGGCTGGCAAGTGTTGAAATGGCAGACACGGACCGATCCTCTGCCTGTGCTGGCTGTGCTGAGCTCGCCCGGTCACGGGCGGCTCCTGGCCAGGGCCAGGGGCAAAACCTCCATCCACCCTCTAGTTCATGTGCATGGGAGGGAGTAGCCACCTCCTAAAATGCCTTGAACCCGGGGTGTCTGGGGGTTTCCAAGTCTCTCCTCAGCAGCGAACCTGCAGTGAGACCAATGCAACGCAGCTGAGACATGTTACCCGTCTCCTGACACAAGATGCGATCCTGTCTGTTGGCCCAAATTTTCACAGCCCTTCCTCAGATCAACGAGGGTGCTGTCGTGCTTCTGGGATGTGAATGCCTTGTTGCTGGGTTGGGTGATCTCTGTTATTCCTTCTGCTGAAAATTAAAAGCTGAATAAGCAAGGAGCTGTATTGAAGTTCAGCCCAGGTGAGATTCACGCACAGCTGTTTACTTCCCTGTTTCGGCACTTTTAATGGCCCTACATACGGATCGGCAAAGCAAGAAAACTCTGTACCCCAAATCCTTATGAAATATCAGGCTTTGGCTTTATTTTAAAGTGGATTGCCCAGAAGCTGTGGGATGGTCTGCAAAACCAGTTCTCCATCTATGAGAAACTAAGCAAAGAGGAAGACTTCTGCCTGATTTTAGCCTTTCTGGTTTAGTTTCAGTTTTAAATTTTTGAAGAGCTTTTATTGGCTCCATATCAAATAATAAAAAAAAAGTTACTTCCAAATGGCAGATAGATTCATTTAAGATTTATTGATAAAGTATTCTACGGTTCTTCCTGCAAAAACAAACAATATTTTTCATTAAGCTTTTTGATATTTAAAAAGAAATTTACATCATTTTTATTATTATTTTTTACTTGATCCGTAATGTTGCATCTTTAATTTGTTTGAGCTAAAGCTAGTCAGTTTTAGAGCTAAGGCTTTTGACTAACCCAGAAAATCTGTTCCAGTGTTGGAAAGTCCCCTTGCTGACCATTACCGGAGGATACTGGATCGGACAGACCACTGGTTGTAACCAGTCCGTCCCTCTCTTCCTCCTTTGATTTCATTTCAAGTGTTGTCATCCTACATTTTTCCTCTGTTTCTCCAGGGATGGTGTGCGGAGGCTCCGGTGGGGTTGGTAGGACTGTGCTGTTGCAGAGCAGTGACGGGCAGATGCAAGCGGTGACCCAGCCAGCCAGCTCTGCAGGGATGTGGAGGAGGCAACAGCTCCCCTTCACCCTGCCTGTGGTTACACATCACTCCTTCCCTGTGATTTCAGGGATTTCTTTTGATCTCAACCAGGATTATGAATTTCAGAGGGCATCTTATCTCGTAAGGACACTTGCAGGGTAAGGATGGCAGGGAAAGGCTTTTCAGTCTATTTATTTATTTATTTATTTTCCTTTTCTTTAAGGGCCATCAACCAGTCAATCAAAGTGCCTGTACAGGAAGGATCTCGTGCTGATGCTCCTCCTCTCCTCCCCCACCCCCAGGGACAGGCAAGACACTAAAAATGATGGATTGTCCTCCCACTCAGACGTCAGACGAGCTGTTTACAGTGCAGCGTAAAGCCTCGCACCAGGGGAACGCTTGTCCGCCCTGGAAGAGGGATGGACACTGTAGGAGTGTGCAGGGGGACGGGAGCCGGGGAGGGGCAGGGTGCTGTTGGGTGGACGAAGACCTGGCTGTCCTGGGGCCAGCAGGAGGGTGGAGGTTGGGAGTTTGAGATGAGGACATGTCTTCTGGGGCAATCCTGGAGAGCACTGGACCTCTGCAGCCAGTGGGGTGGGTTCACGTGCAGAGGTGCGTACGTACACATGTATCCACATACCTCCAAACACATTATCTTATCACCTAACTTCTTTGCTGCTTCTCGTTACTGCTTTACAATGGCAAAGAAAGCCTTCTACTCACACCTCCCACTAATTGTCTTATCTCTACAACAGTCTGTACTTGAACAAAATCTGGGACTTTTAATAAGCAATATAATCCATTTCTTACAAAATATGTTCGGTTTGTTCCTCCTTAATCAGCAGAATAACCACTTGCCCTTTTTTCCCCCGTTATTTTAAACACTTAATTCAGTGAAGAAGCTGGAGCAGACGTGAGAAACTTAAAAGGCATCAAAACTGTTCATTTACTTCATTTCCATAATTTGAGCTCTGCCAAGAGCTGGCCAGCGTCCCCTAATCTGCAAGCCCTGTGCAGAAAAGAGCACTTGTGGTGCACCCAGGAGACGTTCTTCATCAGCTGACCGCCGCTCACCTCCCCCAGCAGTTCGTTGGTCTATGGGCTCCTGTCCTCTAATCAGATTTAAATGTATGTGTGGTGCTTCCTGCCTTTCTTTGGCAAGCAATGAAGGGGACCATCTCGGTCGTACTAGTCGTCTTATGAGGGCTGGATTTATAAAGCTGGAGTGCTTAATCTGGGGACCAGCCCTTTGCAGAGCTCTGTGCCACAGGGCAACCACACTGAAAAGCAAGTGTGCACACGCAGACCTTCTTCAGTTCAGCTGTTGACATTGCTCAACATACTTCATTCAATGGGACATCAGATAGTCGGGCCATAGGACACAAACGTGTTCATCCACTTTGCACATGGCTTACTTGACAGAAGCCGTCAGGGGGTGTTTTTAGCTGGGCCCCAGTTTCACTGGAAAGCAATAACCTGGAGCTCCAAAGGCCCGCCAGGTACGTGGGGAACCACCTCACATTTGTGCGACTTTTCCATGAAAATAGGGCTACAAGCTTAAACCTGTTTCTTCCAGAAGAGGGACCGTAAACCAGCACCTGTGGCAGGCTGGAGGAGTGGTCCTCTTGGGGCAACGGGGCACACCTTGAGAGTGTGTGTGCTGGGGTCTGGGATCCCAACCACAGACTTACTGACAATGTCGTATATTCTTCTCTAAACCTGCAGCAGC
>NW_008824472.1:110112-111809 GCF_000699105.1 Pygoscelis adeliae
GCAGGAATGGTGCTTTGGAAATCTCCAAAGGCTCCGCAGCCAGAACCGAACACTTCTACCCTGAATGTCAGGTGTTGGCATTAATAAGGATTAATATGGTATGGCCTGCAACCAGATTTATTTGCTTGACTCCTACTAGATTTGGAGGAAGCTGAGCCCTGCGTTTCTCGAAGGTCTGCGTTTCTTGTTGGAACACCTTCATCTGGTTGGCAGAAGACTTCTCCCATACTAATAAATAAAAAGAAGTTCATAATTCATTTTAATAAAACAATTATTCTTTTTAATTAAGATAAGCATTACACACATTTCCTAGCAGTTTCTCTATGCCTATCTGAGAACGTCTTGCCATGAGAGACTCCTATCAGAACTGTCTTTGCAACTAATAATGTGGTCTTTGTCACTTAACTCAGGAGTCCCTATTGGCTTTAGCACAGTGAAGCATTAAGGAAATGAAATATTTTTTAAAAATGCATACCCTGAAGTTTGATTTGTTGAAAGCATTTCTTGAACTGACAAGCTACACGCCGTGTCTATGAAACCCACTGGGAACTTTCAAAACTTGAGCAGCAGTTTCTAATCACCGACTATCATTAGCATTTTAGTGAATAGATTTTTGATAAGAAAAATCTTTGCCCTGTGGAAAAAAAAACCCTGACATTTTAGTGCAAACAGAGCTTCTCTTTTAATTATTCCTTTAGCTATCCTCCAGGCGCTGGGTGCCACAGTGAGTCCTGAATGATCCCCAGCAAGGAAGTGCAGTGCTCTGGCAACAAATGCTGCCACTATGCCGAAACGTCATACTGTCACTTACGTATTACGGCACCGTGGGATATGTCTTCTGCCACGCACGGCGGTGAGGCAGAGGGTGGGTTCCCGGTGTGGACAACACGCCTAGATTTCTGGTGGACGTCACAGCAGCTGAGCTGTGCCGATGCCATTGCACTGCCGCCTGCTAGTGCTGGCTGCTGCATCAGTAGACCAGAGCAGAGCAAATGGGACCTCTAATTAAGGGCGCTACTGGGAATTACACACCGGGGCAACTTCTGCAGAGAAAGCTTTGGCCATTTCAAGCTGGAGAGGCAAATATGTAGAATATAGGAGACACAATGAGGAAATACGGAGGAATTTCAGTGCAGAATTCCTGAAGAATGGAGAAATCTTGTAAAGACAGCAGTGGAAAGAATAACGAGTTGGTACTATTTCTCTAGGCTTTCAAGGAGTATTTGACAACATCTCTCACAAAATGTTCAGAAAACTGGCCATAAAGTTCAGAAGAGATGTGCTATTACAAGTTACAGGCAGAAAGCCAGAAGCAAGAGTAAACTGTCAGACCACTTTGTTTCTTCCACGGGGCCCGGGAGCACGTACAGTAGCACGGCAGGCAGTAAAATATGCAACTGGCATTATATATTTCAGAGACTCAGCTCTGAAGGTGTCTGTGAGGCACAGAGAACAGCCAGATAAATTAATACTGTGACAGCCAGAGCAACTCGTAATTTACCAGTGATACCACCTTCTGCTTTGGAAGGAGCTTACACGTTGCTCGGCTGTAACTGGAGCCGCTCAGAGGAAAATGTGCTGCAGTAGCCAGGAAGTCAAGGAGAAACGCTGCACTGCCTGAGGAGCGGCAGCTGCATGGAGGAGGGAGGGGAAGGGAGGGGAAGGGAGGGGAAGGGAAGGGAAAGGAAGGGGAAGGG
>NW_008824472.1:112019-113290 GCF_000699105.1 Pygoscelis adeliae
GTGGGAAGGGAAGGGAAGGGAAGGGAAGGGAAGGGAAGTCTTCACCCACCCCGTGGCTGGCTGATGCTCCCTGCTTGTGTCTGCAGGACCAGGGAGAACTGGCAGAGGTGAGCAAAAATCACAGTGCTACAGAGGTCACCCCTGGATAGGGGGAAGTGCTGAATGAAGCAGAGCAGGACCGAACTGATCCTCCACACGGCTGAACGGTCACTGTGCCCCTGCCACAACCCCCGCAGCCCCAACAGCTCACAGACCAGTACTAGCAGTTAGCATGGGTGAGACCACAGCCCAAGCAGGCTGCCAGCCCCGCTCCAGCACCACCCCACTGGGCTGCGCACCCTTCGCTTATCTCACCGTGTATGAACACCGTGAGCTGCAACATATTTTCCCAGCTTCTTGCTAGGAAAACACTCTGCTGGACTGGCGGACAGCTCTTGCATTACTTCAGGTGCTTTAACTGAACATCATGTCACGTCTCCCCCCAAAAAATAACTACTCTGTTATTTTTAGAAATTATTATAAGAGTGGGGCCAATGGAGAGATGGGGTAAGTGCTCTGTGATGTGCACACAGCTGTGCTGCATAACAGCCTTTGGTTTTCACCAGTCTGGTGCTTTAGCAAGAACTCATACCATAGTAGGGGCTAGGGCTGGGGGAAGAGGCAGCTCCACCAAAAGCAATGCCAGGTTTTCCTTAAGATGCAGCTGGCGACATCTGTGTGGAGGGCAGGATAAGGAAGGAACCCTGGCTTTGGCGAAGGCACGGGGAATACCATCAGGGACGCCGGTTCCCTCCCAGCACATGCCTCATCCTGGCCAGGTGGTTACAGCTGCCTTAGGCAGCCTTTCTCCTGAAACATTTGTGTCTCAGGGCATCAGCTGGCAGAAGGAGAGAGGAGAAATCGGCCCCGATCAGCTGGGTTTTATGGGCGTCCACTACACAGCTTCTGGTTCTTCTGAAGTCCTAAGGACGTCAGTCACAGTCCGCTCCTTTTCTTTGAGGAGTCCTCTTGCGGTCTCCTCTTCACTCTGCTGGAGTCCCTAGGCTCTTCTGCCTTGGGTGCTGCGACTGCCATCCCTTCTCCTCCTCTTCTCCATCCCATCAGTAGCCATTTACTTTCTGCTTGCTGACATTTCTGGACCAAGGAAAGCAGGTGTACTCTGCGCAGCGCAAACAAGGTGAGGAGGGGGTCTGTCCTCCTCCAGCAGCATCTCCCAGTCCAATGCAGACACGGGCTGTGGGCACCACTGGCTGTCACTGGCTGTGCCGGAG
>NW_008824472.1:113326-123054 GCF_000699105.1 Pygoscelis adeliae
CCCGCCAGAGACAACAGGCTGAGGGCTCGCCCAGCTCAGTGGCTCTGCCTTGCCCGCCTTCACCCACCCCGGCCCTGCCTGCGATGGGCACGCACCACGCAGCAATGCACCTCATCGGGCAGGGAACAGCGGCAGGCCAGCAGACACGGGTGGGAGCAGCACTGGGTGGGATAAAGTGAGGACCTGGATGATGCGAGGTCCTGCACATAGCAGGAAAAATGCTCATCCAAAGCTGCCTGACCCACCTTTGGGCTGCCTGAGGGAAAACATGGCTTCCAAGGGCTGCTTTATCCCTGGGGCCAGCCCCCAGCCCACCTGCAGCAGGGGGGACCTCTCCTCTGGGGCCTGGCTTGCCATGAAGGGATGGGGTGGGGGATCTGCAGGGGACACTGTGGGGCAGGCCAAACCGTTGTGTGGGGTCTGACCGCTCCCTCCCAGGGAGATGGGGGGCTTTGGGGCGCAGCAGGAGGAGGGAGAGGAGATGGCCAGGCACAAAGCACCACAAATGGGGTTTTTTGAGGAAGGTGAAGAAGGAGGACACACGAAGAGCTCGCAGCTCCTTCTCCCTGCCGTCTCTGCTGCCATGTGCCCAACTTGCCTGCTGCTGTGCAGCTGCCCTCCTGCCTGACAGGGAGGAGGCAAGGCGCTGACAGCGCTCGGCGGAGAAAAAGGGATGGGAAAGAGGGAGAGGCTGGCTGCAATCCCTGCTCGAAGCTGATAATTAATAAATGAAATGCCCTGGGACTCCACTAAAGCTTCCTCAGATGACTTATCTGTCGTGGGCTCGGCAAAGCATTAAATGGCCATTTTCTGACAGAATGACTTCACTGTGCCGGAGCTTCCTTGACTTTGTGAGGAATATTTCTCCCCTCCTCCCACCCTTTTTTTTTTTTTTTTTAAATCTTCTCTCTTTCTTCCTCCCTCTCTCTCTCCCTGGTTGACGGCTCTAGTTCATTTCTGCCTATTTAATTGGGCCCCGGATGAATTTACTCGACAGGGCCATTCATCATGTGGCAGCGGCTGGCGGACGAGCCCAGGGGGAGCAGGGCTGACAGCTCCGGCAGCCTTGGATGCTGCCTGACTCTGGAAGTTCACATATTTGGGCATTAGTGCAGCTATTAGTTTAACAAGCTTCGTTTATCCCTGTCACTACCACTTCAGCTTCCCATGTAATCATTTGAAATGTAGATTACTGCTAGACAAATGGGACAGAGCAAGAGTACACAGGAGGGAAAAAAAGTGACATGGATTGCTTGTTACGAGCTGGGTTTTTTTTTTTCCCTCCTCTCTTTTAATTCCTTCCAATGTGAGTGCTTTGATTAATTTAATATTCACATTATTTCTATTGTAAGCAGTTTGTCACCTGTGTACACCTCTTTTTAGAAAATAGTTGGTGGGGATTTACTGACCCAAAGAAGATGTTTAAAGCAATTATACAGGTGTCCAGGGGTCCGAGGTCTGTGCATACCCAGCCCTTTCCCTAGGAGCTGCTGGAGGTCACTCTCTTTCAGCCAGATATGCCTATGGATTCTGAACCTGGACCTTCCCAGCACGGGTCCGTTCCTTGTGGTGGAAGCCGTCTGAGGTGTTGTGGTAGGGTGACGTGGCAAGTTTAATCAGACCTCCCAGCCTCCCTTTTAAAGGCTTCTGCCCACCACATTATTTTTGCACTGTAGGAGTCAAAGCAGACCAATGTTCAGAGAAAAGTGTGTTCTGCCACTTATGACCTAGGAGTAAAGGTGATGCTGCGTGCCATCCACCCCAAACCTTCACAGGTTGTTACGGTCTTGTTGAAGGCCAACACATAGAGCCAGATGTGGGGAGGCCAGAAGGGAACACAATCTCACCTACACTGCATCCCAGTATGAGATGGTTTGATACCATCAGCCTTCCCCAGCAAGTCCAAGACCAGCACTGAGCTTATCGTTTGAAGCTACATCTAGAGGTGTCAACAGTGACAAATGTGTTTTATTGCAAAGGAAAACGGTCCAGTGCTCAGTTATCTCCCCAGCTGAAATGTCCATGCTGTATTCTGCATTTGTCTGACGCAATTCTTGACTCCTGTTCTGACTTTCTCTGCTCTTCGCAGGACCTCTCCTCTGTCAGACCTCAGCCTTGTGCTCAAAGCTCCCACCTGTAGACCAGGTAGGTCAAGTCACTCTTTAACTGGCCCTTGGGCCAACCAAAGGCTCCTTCTTCAGTGTCTCAATACAAGTAAGGTTTCCAGGCTCTGAGTTATTCTAGGAGACTTCACCTGAGCCATGCCCAGTTTGCCTACATCTTTTCTGACTCAGAGATGCTTTACTTTGCTGCAGTACCACTAGTGCTGCACTCAGGAACAGCATTCCTGTCTATCCTGCCATCCCTACTCCCTGGTCCTTCCTTGATCTGTCAGCCACAGCCGGACCGTGGAAACTCTTGGTCGGTTGGTTTTGCATCTCAACCCTTACCACATCCTTTTCTTTGTCACTCCTTCCCAGAAATGCATGCGTCCTTCCTACAAATCTGACATCGTTCCGTGGTCATACCTGCCAGACCTTGCATTTCATTGTGTGAAAGATGTGTTGTTCAAGTAAAACCAGCACACTTTGCAGATTCGAGTGATCTACCAAGCCTGACACTCCACTAACCTGTGGTATCTGCAGACTTTACCAGTATAGGGCTCGAGATTTTCTTCCTGCTCCCTGATAGAGCTAATTTAGAGTTTAGAAATTCTGCTCTGGGGGAAGTCTGGTCATTCAGCACTCCCGTCCACACCAGAGCAGGATGAAACATTGAAATTCAGGAAATTCTTCATATTATTTTCCATGTTTTAATCCATTTGGAGACACTGAAATATGTAATGAGCAAATATTCAAACCTCCCTAAATGGAAGTTGCCTAAATTCCCTGGAGTGAGAGATGGGTGTGCTGTTTGTCTCTAGAGTTACAATTATGGTGGTATGCCTCTTGCAAGAAATGTGCTGGCAGCTCTGGCTTTGGATGTGATCACTGGCATCACCATGGTTTGCTCTATTCATCTCCCATCTCTTCCCCTATTTGCACAGTAAGATCTCCAAGGTGCGGTTTGTGATATGTTGTTATCCCTTTCCAAGCCACTGCAAAGTGACACAATTCATTTATCCCCCCCTCCCTCTGCAGCTCTGGGACTCTCCTGAGGGCCTCGGCAGCTGGTGTCTTCCCCTAATGAAAACAGCTCACAGGTCTGTGTCAAGCCTAGTGGCAGATCAGATCAAAGGCAGCTGATTTTCTTTCGTCAGCAACAAGCTGGGGCGCTGAGCGGCTGGTGTAGCACCCAGACACCTTCATGTTCCCCCACCGGCACAGCTGGGACACAAAGGAAAGTCCTGGCTCAAAGCTGGTACAAATCTCAGGCTTGCACCCCAGGGTTGGCTCTGCAAAGCCCCCTAAAGACTTCTCTGTCCCATTCCACCCGCGTAGAGCTCAGGGGATGCAGCAGCACAGACCAGACCTTCCTGTAACGCAAGGGATTCTGCAGGAGATCCAGGGTCAGTGGGATGGGGAATTATTCTAGGGAAAAAGCCAAACGGAGAGAAATAGGGGGGGGGCGGGCAATGGGAGTGATTAATGGTTGCTCCTCTCCCTATCTGAGCTTGGAAAATTACAGCTCTGCAATAGCAGGGACATCCCTGCGCTTCCTGGCTGAGCTGGAGCTCAAAGGGGGTCCCCAGCCAGCTGCGGGCTCCTGCCCTGCTGGGATGGGTCGGGCCCAGGCCATCCTCAGAGCTCAGGGCTCCGCTCTTCAGGGAGCGGGAGCAAAAATGTTGATTTAAGGTCCTCCGGCCTGCTTATCCCTCCATGTGGAGAGCTGCTCCCTTCAGGTGCTTCCCCAGCAGCGCAGGCAGTGTCTCTCTGCTCTCAGGCTGGGCCATCACAGGCAGCTTCATCCCTTCATTACTCAATGCATGGAAAAGAATAACTGATCCGAAGCAGCATTGCCCGGGACAGGGATGCTGCAGCCAACCATCCATGAGCATACCTGAGCTCCTGTCGTTTCTGAACCATGTCACCATCCTCCCAGCCTGTGCCCAAAAATGTCTGGTGGGGCGTGGGGGAGGAATCACCCATCTCCTACTTTCTGCAGCACCGTTTTGGCCATAAGTCAGCTTTGATAAGGTGGTTCCATAGTCAGACTCTTCTGGACCCCACCTTCGCCAGGATGCCTCTGACTCTGGAGTAGGGTGAAACAGACCCTCCAAGGTGCCAGCACGGTTGTCCACATGGTGGTCTCTTCTTTTCAGGAAGGGTCAGCACAGGACTGAAGTCCTGTCTATTAGGAACCATCAAGTTCCTTGGCTCCGATGAATCCCAGGCATGACTGGGGAGCCTTGGTTACAGTGAGTGCACTCCCGGAAAAAGGTCAGCTTTGCTAGAGCATATCCAGCCAGTATGGACAGCACAAAAACTCTCAAGGATGGGAGTTATTTTTCTGGCAGTCACCCTGCTACCCACCACCCACCTGATAAGTTTGAAGCTCTAGGAACTCCCATCCCCAGCAATTTTCTGCTGCATTTCCAGGACATGCTTGCAGTCCAAGAGGGGCATTTGCAGGTCAAGTGGAGAACTGAGGAGTTTGGTCAGAGGCATCGTGATTTGGTGCTGGTTTTGCAGTCACTTGCCTGGTCCAGTCTGGCCCTTCTGCATCACAAGAGAACCAGGAATTGTTGTCCTTATTGTAATTAGTTACAAGCTATTAGTTAATTATTAATTAGCTATTAAGTAACCATGAGTAGTTTTAGAAGGCTTTACATGCTTGCTAATTTTGCAAGGCAGCTCTTTTAAATGAAAGCATTTTCTACAGTCTAATGAAATGCATCTCTGAATAAATGCAGCAACGTGACACATGACTTGCAAAGCCGGGGAATAAGCCCCAACGTAACACGCTGACTCCCTTTGATGACTTTTTTCTTTAAAAGCAGGCTACTGAATTATAATGTACCAGTTCTCTATGACCTGCCAACAACTCTGGGAAAGTTTTTTAGCCTGTCAAATGCCAATGATTCCTCAAACTTTCATCCCCCGGTTCCTATGAAGCTTCTTCGCTTCTCTCTAAGCTAACGGGTGGCTGGATTGTGGGGAGTGAGCTGAGCACTGCCCTGGGGCACTTCTTGTGAAACAGTGATTTTGCTTGATCTGCCAGTGGTATTGGCACCCTCCTCCCCTTGAGGTATGACCCTTCCTCCTCTACTTTGACATATGTATTTTCCCCAGGGTTTGGTATTTGCCCCAGGGCTTGCTTCTGCTCACCCTTTGCAAAACACACTCTACAGCACCCTGCACTGTCATGTAGGTCCCATCGGGGCCATTTGGGGATCTCATTTTAAGGGTGTCTGAGGTCTGCTGAGGACGGTGTGTTGCTGCTGCCAAATCCAGTCCAAAAACGCCGTGATCACCCATGGGGATGCTCTAGCAAGAGTGGTTCATTTACGAGTTGTTCATGGATACATGGATAATGGATAATTATTCTGAATAAGTAGGAAATGTTAGAGAAATAAATGCATCTGGAAAGGAGACTTTTCCTTGCCAAACAGCAGTGTTTCAAGCATCGTGCTTTCCGAAGGATTGTAGATAAACAAGAGTGATTTCCCATCTTGGGAAACAGATTTTCCTGCAAACAAGAATCCTGACCCCAGTAAGCACGACTGGTACAGGACAAATAAAAGCTGGTGTCTGTCACCTCCCTTTTCCCTGAGATGAAATGTGAATAGCTCCTACCAGAAATGATGAAATGTGAACAGATCCCACCAGAATGGCTGTTTGAACTAGTCGTAATCTTCAGTTTGTTTGACTTTTAGATTTGAGGCCCAAAAGTCAACATGTAATCCACAGCCATTCAAGAATTGAAGAAGCGTGTATCTGCTGAAACCTCATTTAACCTCAGGGAACTTCCCTCACCATTTGCTAAACATTTCTCTTTCCTTTATGCTTCAAGGCTGAAAAAAAACCTTCACTCAACATTCAAGCAGTAATTACAAGACTGGACTTTACAAATGGAACATAAATAAAATTACAGAGCTAATTAAGATGTATCATGAACTGAAGCTCGTTTCTATGATACTAATTGCATATTTCACCTCCCTGTTAAATAGATTTGGTAGTCTGAAAATAAACCATTCATGTAATGCAGCGGGAGAGGTCTCAGGGAGCAGCTACTGCCCTCTGTCCAGTGGGATATCAGACCTCCCTGCTTAGACCCGAGATTAACAGGGTGAATTGATGACCCTTTTTCCCAGCCCTATGGGGAGTTTCATTTTGAATGTGCTAGATGTTTGCTCTGCCCCAGCCCCCTTTCACCTGCAAGACATGCATGCACAGGAGTAAAATTCTTTGAAACAGTGGAAGTGTTTCAGATACAAACACTGAATTTTTGCAACTTTTCTGCACAGACGGGGCAGGTTAGAGAATTAACTTGGCCACCTCTACCTCTATCTAGCAACACTGACAGCATTTGTTGTTTTAACTCTATAATTAATTTAACTTAGTTAATATGTTAAAGTTAAAATAAATGAATAGGTTTAACTCCGTAATTATTTGCGGTTCTGTACAGCAGTCAGAGAGAGAGCTGCCAGCACGGCGTGGCACATGAGGATGCGGTAATTACAACGTTAATGTAGGACCTAGAAAGTGTGATCTGAAACCTTCACTCCGCGGAGCATGTTCCTTGCAGACTTGGCCAAGTCCTGGGATCGTCCTTTCCTCATTGTGAAGCGAGGACGATGACTGCCTCGCCCTGCAGCCGGGACGCATTCCTATACATGTACATAAACGTATTTAATACATCTAATACAAATGTAGGTCAGGTATTTCTGAGGAGCACTGCCTTTCAGACAAACCTCTGACAATCACTGCATGAGGGACAGAAACCCAGGGTCTGCCAAATAGAGGGACAGATGAATATTTTAACATTAAATGCTTTAAATCCTGCAGTGAGGGAAAACAGAGCGGCGTGCCCGTGCTGCAGCCCTGGATGCTGCGGCAGGAGGATGGTCTGTGACCTTGTGCCTTGCTCCGTCAGAGGTACGGGAGACGGGGACAGGGCTCACCTGCACTGGGCAGAGCGACCCTCCTTCCTCCACTTCTTGTTGGAAAGTTTTGCTCAGCTGTTTGCAGCTCTGGAAAAAGGGTACAGTATCTGCATGGGCTGATGTACACTCCCAGGAAAAACAAGTGTTTTTCCCCCAAAGAGCTGTCTGTGTTTGAGCTGGTCCAACTTGCTGCCAGTAGAAGAATTGTCCATGGTGTGGCTTTAACATCAGGCAAGGCAACCGGTGCAGATGCAAATTTTGCACAGCTGCATATTTGAGGCAAGTGTTGCAGTGGAGGGGGTCACACGTTTTGGGTATGAAGCACTGTTTCAGTGAAATATGGGACGTGGCTCACGAGTTGGCGGCTGGTGAAGGAAGGTGGTGTTAGGTGCTTGATCTGGCAGCCTAGGTGAGGTCCATGGCCTGAGTCCAGCCAGCAGCACTGCTGAGAACGTGGTCCCAGCAGGCGCGCACACACACACACAAGCACACATGTATGCACCACATACATACGTGTGTGCACGGCCAGCCACACAGATCGACACAGACACACAGAGCACACAGGTGGACACAGAGAGCACCAGTGGCCTCATCCTGCTCCTCTTGCCAAGTAGGACAGAGGTCCACCACTGGGAATATATATACATCCCTCCAGCAGCCGGGTACAGATTCTGTCTGCCTGTTAGCTGTCCCTGGGTCCCTGAGCCTTTCCTGGGACAGCCCTGGGAGGTCCTGGATGGGGTGTCCCTTTCTCCCCTGAGTCCTTAATTTGTGTTCCCAGCTGTTTTTGTGCCCCTGTGCTCCTCTGGGCTTCTGGAGGTGGGCTTCTGATGGACCAGCCCACAGTTCCTACGGCCCCCCCGGTACTTGCAACTGTGTCAAGAGCAAAGCCAGATACAGGGGTTTGCACGCTTTCTTCAGGGATGGGTTTGATCTGTGCCTGGCATTCTGGGCTGGGTCCTCAGACTTTCCTAAATTTAGGCTTCTATTTTGGATTCAGAGAGCACACAGGGTTTGTGGTTGATGTTATTGGTTGCCTTAATGAAACTTTACTCCATGAGTTATTCCAAGTGCTTGGATTTGCAGAAATCAGACTACTCATCGGGACGCCTGTGGATGGCCTGAGACCTGGGGTACAAAGTTTTGGCATCCTGGTTCCCATTGATCTGATACTTCATGATACCTTAACTAATTACAAGTTAGAAATGGATGTGAAGAAACTGTAACAATCTCTTCCACATTTAATGAGCTTGTTCAACACTGTTTCTAAAGTGCACAAATGCCATCAGGGCCAGGGTGCAACCCAGCCCTGGGAGCATCACAAGCTTCTCCTCACTTTGGCTCTGGGAATTTCCATCAAGTGTTGTTCCCCTCCCCTCACCCTGGACCCCGTGTCCTGTGTGCTGGGTCGCCCGCAGAGCAGGGAGGAGACCCCCACAGAAGCAATGCTCTGGCTTCAAAAAGGAGAAACTTTTCTCTTCCCTTTGCCACCTTTTCCTCTCAATGTAGTGCCTGCTCTGGGCATGATTCTTGATGTGTTCCCAGTAATGACACAAAGCAGTGAAACCAACAAATCATGAATCAACGCTGCTTCTTACTTTCATAAAAGAGACATTATAAACTGAAAACATAAAGATCATTTTATATTTATTAATAGTTTAATGCATGTGAGAAAGCTATTTGACATTTTTTACACCTCCAACTCTTTTCTTCATGCATTGCTGAGCAGGCTGCACCAGAGTTCATCCACTTAAATCCATTTCATAACTCAGTAGATATACAACAAAAGGATTTCAGGATACAGTGGTACTTGACCAGCTGTATTTAAAAAAAATCCAGTCATCTCCTCCCTCAAAGTTCTCTGGTTAGAGATTAAAATCACTGCTAATAATGAAATTGAAATCAGACCTGATATTTGGAGTGAGGTAGACTGTTTCATTCCACTTTCTTCAGCGATTTGTAGGCTCTTGTGTTGAATATTCCCGATTGTTATTAGAAAATGGCTTTGTTTTGCTGTGTACTGGGGATTACCCTGCCCAAAGCTCCTCCAGAGTTTTCTCTTAGCTGTTCCTTGCCAAATGCTGGTTATCTTGTGAACAGTCACTGATTTTTGCATTTCATTTCCTTGACAAAGTGTATTGCAAAAGTATGGTTTTAATTAGTGCTGCAGACCGAACTGACAATAGGAAGGCTTTAAGCAGAAATGGGTACGATAAGGAGTTGTTTCAGCAGTCAGACTTTGCCTGTGTCCCACCTTGGTCTCATCTCTCCTCAGCTGCACCGCAACCCAGCTCCTGGTACCACAGTAGGGTGCTTCCTCCTCTCCTCTCCATCACAGGCATCTCTCCCCTCTTCACGCCGCTCCCAGCCTTCTCCTCTTTGGGGCCCTTTTCTGCCCCACCTGGACAAGAAAAACCTGCAAACATACAAAATGCTTCCCCACCAGGTGGAAAGACCGTGGGGAGACAGGGCTGGAGCAGCTCATAGGGATGGATCCTGGAGGAGAGGGCTGATGGCAGGCAAAGTGCTCACCGTCACTGACGTCAGGTTTTGTTCATCCTCATCCTCGTCTCATTCTGCCGAGGGGCTGAATAAGCCTCTTGCCCCACCAAACCAGAGGGCAGCCTGCCTGCCCTTCAAACAAGGGTGGCCACAAGCCATTGCAAGGCTGCAGGAAGCTGCA
>NW_008824472.1:123435-133744 GCF_000699105.1 Pygoscelis adeliae
GGCGGCTCGGGTACCCACGGTGGGCTGCAAGGCAGCTCTGGTACCCACAGCGGGCTGCGAGGCAGCTCTGGTACCCACGGTGGGCTGCGAGGCAGCTCTGGTACCCACAGTGGGCTGCGAGGAAGCTCTGGTACCCACAGTGGGCTGCGAGGCAGCTCCTCACCTGTTTCCATGGAAAGTCGAACACTTTGGTGCAAAGCTCCCTGGAAAGATGTCCCCTTCCTACACCCCAGCAGTTGGTCCCCAGTGTCGTGGCACGTCCTGCCACGCAAACGCTGTTTTGTAGGGAGGGCGAAGCACACTGTGCGGGCTGGCAGGGCTGGCCTTGGCACTGTGCCCGAGGAGGGCGACTGAGTGGGCTGTGGGCCACACGCTGGAGGACGAGCCAGGAATTAATGTTTTGAGTCAGCTGGACTTGTGATGTGCCCCCGCTTCCTGCCCCAGCATCTGAGGACCAACGGGCACCTTCCAAGGGGTGTCTGCGCTACTCTCATGGTGCTTGTTGTGATACTTACCGTGGTATCAAGGGTAGGTAGGACATTTTCCCACCATTTTGCCTGGTTGCAGGGTGTTTGCTGATCCTGAACAGAGGCAGAGCTAGAGTAGCCATGGTGCCCTGAGCTGGTGGTGCCCCGTGAGAGCCCTTCTTCTGAAACAGCATCCGCCATACCAGGAACATGGGGACAAACCCTTCCTTGAGTCTGGATTCCCAGTGCCTCTTGGGGACCTTGTTTACTCAGATAGCAGTCTTACAAATTGCTAATCAAAAAACATTAAAAAAACTACTTTGCATTTTCTGGAAGTTGTTATCCTATTCAGCAAAGAATCATCTTGTGTCTTTATAACTTACACAATTACTGTTCTTGATTAACAACAAAAACTGATGAGCTGGCCTTTCCAGGAGCCATAAGCAGAGTCAGCCAAGCAGAAAATATAAGTGAAGGGAAAACAATTAAAAGTTATTTTAGTTGTTACATTGGAGTTGATTGTTATATTTACATATTTTTTTCCCCGTACAGTATGAAAACCTCCACTGCATGCACAGTGCTACTCTTCCAATGACAGTGTGTGGATATACAAAGTCAGAGTTTCATATTGGTCACATTAGTTCTGGATTAGTAAGCAACACGCGTGTGGCAGTTTTGAGACGTCTTTTTATAATTGTGAAATAGATGAATATGGTAGAGAATGATTTTGTTATCTGGGATTATAATGCTTACAGTCCAAAGCAGTGATATGAACCAGGCAGAACTGTCTGTAGTGCAGCAAGGAAGGATGTACAACTGGGGCAACATGCAGGCTATTTGTGAAATGCATGGCATGATACAGAAAACTGCAAGCAGAGTATTTAAAAACAAACAAATCACATCAACAAAAAAAATAGAAAGCATCTTGCAAATGCTATTATGCTGTGGTTGTGTCCTTAAATGCTTAATTTTACAGGGTTGTAAATATTGGTGTCTGGTTATAATAGAATTTAAAGAATCCGCCAAGGTCTTCTCATTTAAATTTTTATTGATTATACGAAGAGGTGATAATATATTGAAAAATCATCCACATATTGGCACCTCCTCGCAGCTAAATAACTGCTGAGGGAGAAATCCAGCAAAACCAGTGAGCAGAGATTTCATGTGAGGGAACAACAACGTCCAGGCTGGGTCTGGAGATCTGAGTTCTGTAGTGACTTTCTCCTAGTTTTCATGCTTTTGTTAGCCAAAATAAAATTGAAATAAATAAAATGAAAGGACAGAAAATGAAACAGGATGGTAATATGATGATGTTGGCACAAAGCCATGACAAACCAGCTCCAAAATCAGAATTTCCTGCTCTCTGCTGTGTTTAAGGAGGTCTGGAAGCTCAGCCAGGGTGAAGACCCTGCTATAGGATGTACAGAAACAGACATGTGCCCTGTTATCAGTCTTCATACTGGACAAGGACTATAAGAAGAAATTGAGGTGTGAAGATGTGTGGACGCTGAGACTCCTGCTCCTTCCTACCCCTCTGTAAGATGTCACACGGGTCCTGGGGTCTCCAGCATCCAGATGAAGTCAAGCAGTTGTTTACCTAATAGAGTTTCTAGTACCAAATGTTGCTGCCCCTGCCTCATTTCAGACCATGGTTCCTGGTATACTGTACCATCTTCTCTGCTTGGAGGGACTGAAAGATCAACTGTATTGGAGGATTTCATCTAGGACCCCAAAACTCTCAGGTTGTTCTCCACATACAGCAGTTTCATGCCAAATCCATACATTCCCCTGCTTCTCATTCATCCTTCACACCTGAGCTGGTTGCCTCTGCTTTCTGGAGTGAGATGAGGAAAAGAAGGATTTAAACCCAAAACTCAAGTCATTGTATAACTTCTAGCTGTACCTATTCTGCAAAGCCTTTGGCATTTCCCTTTCTTTCTGCCTGTGCTCTCGTGTTTCCAATAATATACAACTCATGAACGTTAGTAGCAGGCTGCCCATCTGAGCCCTAGAGTCTCTGTCTAATAATGAGAAAAAGGAGACAAAAAAAAAAAGCTCCTTTAGTATTTGCCCTTACCATCACATTAGTTTTTATATTAATCTTCTCTTTTTCTTTCTACTTGCAAAACTTTATCTTCCAGCCAGCAACCAGGACTAGTTGACATAGACCAAGTTCTTATATGTCATATATCGACAGCAATAGCATCACTGCAGTTAGACATGATGGCATGAACCTGCAGACAAGTAGCCTTTGTTTGCTGATGCGCAAGGGCCACACTCTTGACTCCCCTGCTCTGCTCCACGCTACAGCTACTGGCCCTTAGGAGCCCTTTCTTGACACCAGAAAGAGGAGGAATGACCTAAATTGAACGTCTGCTCGTATCTGAAGTATGTGCCATGGCTTGGATGACTGAGGAGGTATTTCCCCATCCCCGCTATGCTTACTCAAATTTTCCTTGGAACGAAAAGATAAACATCCACCGGGCTTTTAGTGTCTTTAGGACTGTGGGTCAATATTACCTCCATCCATCAAAGATGTTTCTGTTTCAGAATAAATCTGTTACATGATTAAAACCTGGGGGCAATCCAGCATGGTATCTCCCTGCCTCCCCTGCTCCTCTCCCAGACTGAAAAGTTTGCACAACTCGTTTTGTTTCCACTGTGCTGCTCTTTTTCTATCATGTGCTTGCCAGAGTGATGGACCAAGTGTGAAAGTTTAAACCTGCTTGCTGTTTCCCTTCATTCCCTTGGAAATGGCACGTCCTCTGTCTGAAGGTTAATTCCAAGATGATTTTTTCTGGATTAGGTACCTACAGGCACTTGTTTCCAGAGAAGGGTGAGAGCAATCCATGAATTTTAATAGCTGTTAGTGCCATATGACGGGTATGAAGTGGGTGATTGCACAGGGCTAAAAGTGCCATACTGATTAAAGGCCTGCATTGAGTTGTATCCTGTCTATGCAGCAGCTGGCATTGGATACTAAAGGAAGGACCAAAAAAAAAGGGATAGTTTAGAGCAATCCTTCAGCCATGCATCTTCCCAGTTTCTGGGAGCTGGTGGTTTAGGTAATCCCTATATTGCTTACAAAAGCTTTGTATGGTTGTGTTTAACACACGTAGTAAGATACACCACCTCACTTCCCTAAATGCTAAAATTCAGCTGTGAGAACCAATGTGTTGCAACAAATATCAACAAATCAACCAACCATCCAACCAAACAGACAACCTGCCATTCCCCAAAAAAACACCAACGGACCAAATTCCTCCCAAAATGCCAAGGAACCAAGTTCTGAACTCTTTCCAGGAGAAGCAGCTCATCTTGCAGCCTTGTCTCAGAGCCCAGTGCAGAGCAGGATCCACCAGGCAAGACCCTGCACAGTCACTGACCAAAACGGCTCTGCCACAAGAAACTCTGCTCCTTCTCCTCCTCCTCCTCCTCCTCTTGCTCCTTTCCTTCTCCTCCTGCTCCTGATCCTTCTCCTCCTCCTCCTCTGTGTGCTGGCTGGTGGCAAACTGGAGGGATGGAGGGAAGCTGCCCTGAGAAGCGGGAGGCTGCTGTGGGTGCGAGCACGTTTTCCATTGGCGCCAGTGGGAGAGGTGGTGGCAGGCAACTAGCAATGATTTCCCTTTTAGTATCTGTAATATAAAAGCCAAGGGAGAAGCAAGGGTGTATGCTTTTCATGCAGGCATTTCAGCTTGGTCTTCTCAGAGGAGAGCTCCCACCACTGTCATAATTTGTTTGCTGTAGAGAAACTCAGATATAAAAATTTTATTCCTTTTTTTTCTGCTCCGATCACTCCATTTTCTGGAAGTTTTATCCTCCCCTTGTTTTATGTGTTGGTTTCTCTGATTGGTATTCAAGAGCTTTTTCACCTCCCCTTCCCCCTGAGTAGGCACACTAAACGTACTTCATTTTGCACCTTTTATAGCCTGGTAATCAGCGTGATTTTTTTAGTCAGTGAATTTAAACCCACAGTCCTGAAGCCAGTCGCTGAGCCAAAGAATCCTGCGCCTTCTGGTTTATTTAACAGCCTCTCAAATTAGCACGTTCAGAGCGTGTTGAGACAAGCAAGATGAAAGATTTTTAGGAGAATTTTGTATAAAGAAAGTAAAGTATTAAATTGGGCTTTTATAAGGCAAACAGGGATATAGGTGCAGTGCCCTTTTCACAAGAGACAATTAAACATGCATGGAGCTCTTCTTCCACCATCAGGCTTGTCGACCAGAATTCACACAGAACAGGTTGCTGTGCGCCTTTTAGATTAGGTATTTTTCCAGCCTAATGTGTAATAGCCATACAGCTTTAAATGTTGGGAGCCCTTTTTTTTCCTCACTGTGCTGTACGTCCTTTGCATGCCTTACTTTGTTTCCCACTGGTGCACCAGCCAGTCAGTAAGTTGCCAGTGAGTCCCTGCAGAAGATCTCTAACTGGGATTTCTCCTCCGGCCAAGAACAGCTACCGCTTCTCTTTCTCTTGATTGCACACGGGGAAATGGCATGCAGGTGGCAGGAATGAAGGTAGATTATTCCTCCACCTAGTATGAAAAGTTTTCTTACTGTTGCCTAAAAATACCTAGTAAAGAGGATTGCAGTCACATCAGAAATCTTGTGGACAGACTCTTGTGTAAGTACAATTTGAACATGAGGATCAAGATAATCACCATCGTAGAGGTTTTGTTGGAGTCTATTAGCATCTTGCACACCAAGGCTCAGAGGTTTGCTGGGGAGACACCAGCAATGCACTGATCTGGGGATTCTTTACTCGAACAGAGGAGACCCCCTCTAGGCCAGATCCGCAGGGCTCTGCTGTCAGGCTTCCCTGCGGTCCTCGTGTGAGGAACGGGGCTGGCACACAAGCAGGAGCCCCCATGCCAACGTAAGTGCTCCTCACTGGGAGCGGAGACGGCTGGTGGTGGGACTGCCCCACACGCAGCCACAGTCCTTCTCCACCATGATGCCCACGTCCCCGTTGGGGCTGGAGCGTGCTAGGTGTGCAGCTCCGGTTGCCCTCCCCAGGAAAGGAGTGGATCCACATTAAAACCAGTTTGCAAACTGAACTGGAGCCTAAATGTGGGCACAGATGGTGCCTCAATGAGAAGCAGCCACAGCAGGTCACGTTGGTCCCAGGGGGTGTGTGGAGGGAGGCAAGCACAGCAGCTTGGACAACTTCTGCCCATATAGAAAATGATGGGCCCCCATGACAGCCTGCAACCTCCTCTGTGGGGTTTTGCCCCTTCCTGGCAGCTATTGCCCTTCTACAGGGAACAACCTTTCTGGCAAACCCTGGAGCCAGGCTATACAGCCAAACCTACCACAAGTTCCTGCAGGACCGGCATGCAGTTATCCAAAGACGCAAGGCTGGTGTACCAAACCGCTGCCTTCTGCCTTTTCTTACCCTATAGACACTCTGAATTACATTTTGCTCTGCTAATTGAACATTTTAGTATCATATGCTTGCATCAGCTGTATGTAAATGGAAAAGGCCTTAATGTGTTTGTTAATGAAAAAGTTACACTGGTATATTAAAGAAGAGTTTATTTAACTTAGTTTAATTTAAAGGCCACTTAGCACACTGAGCATTAATGATCTACAGTAAATGTATTTCTTCAAAGGATTTCTCCATTATCGGGTGTTCTTAGACAAGAGTCTACATTGCATATATAGGATTTAGATAAATTGCTGCACTGGGTAACACAGTGTGATAAATGGACATTAATTCATGCTAAATTACGATGAGATTCCTTCAGAGGAATTATTATATCCCTATGAATATAAAAGACACCCTCTGTATCTGAGGGTTTCCTGGGAAGCCAGACATTTCTGTGTCTTATACCAAATTGCAGATGTATTCATTATAATAACATTAATCATGATGACTCCATTTGTCAGTTCCACTCTAATTAAGCATTGCTGCCATAATGGACCATTATTTTAAAGTGTTGTCAGGGACTGTTTACAAGGGGTTTAATAGAGTTAGGAGCCAGAATTTAGCAGTCTCCTATCAGGTGTGACTTTCCCGGTGCTGTGAGGTGGCAGAGGCTTTATAGGGACATCGGATGGCAGAAGTGGCTGGAGCATCCCCCTCAGCCTGACCCAGATGTGTTACCCGCTGCACCTGATCTGGCTGGGATAGAGTTAATTTTCTTCACAGCAGCCTGTGTGGGGCTGTGTTTTGGGTTGCTGATGTTCAGCTATGGCTGAGCAGTGCTTGCACAGCATCAACGGCTTCTCTTTCTCCTACTCTACCCCACCAGCGGGTGGGCTGGGGGTGGGCAAGGAACTGGCAGGAGACAGCTGACCCCAGCTGACCAAGGGTATATCCCACACCGTATGATGTCGTGCTCAGCAATAAAAGCTCAGGGAAAGAAGGAGGAAGGGGGACGTTCAGGGTTATGGCGTTGATCTTCCCAAACACAGCTATGCGTGCTGAGGCTCTGCTTTCCAGGAGTGGCTGGACATCTGCCCACCTATGGGGAGCAGGGCATAAACTCCTTATTTTGCTTTGCTTGTGTGCACAACTTTGCTTCTCTTACTAAACTGTCATCACCTCAACCCACAAATTTTTCTCACTTTTCCTCTTCTGGTTCCCTTCCCCATCCCGCTGCAGGAGTCATGAGTGAGCAGCTGGGTGGGGGCTTAGCTGTTGGCGGGGTCAGCCCACCACACCCAGGCACAGAATCTAGGGCTGTGGCCATAGAGGAAGCTTACGCATGTGAACTCCTTTGGTGGTACCAAAATCCAACTGGGCTGTACCCAAGTTCTGGTTCCCCTTCTCCCACCTGCTCCCAGCTCAGCTTTGTGGAGGGTGATTCTTGGAGCAGCCGCTCTCCTGCTGCTGAGTGTTGGCCCCTTTCAGCTTTCCGGTATCTTCCTCAAACTAAGGTTTGGGTTGCATTGACTCAAATGTGAGTATTTTCTGCTGCTTTACTTTCAAGGGCCTTGTTCCCTTACCATGCTCTAACCCTATGGACTCCCTACAAATGTCCTGGGGGAAATGATCTTCATCTTCCCTCAACCCTGTTTCACCCAGTGGGGGATTTCTCCTTTGTTTGAGGCAATTCAAACCCAGATGGTGGAGGGAAGGGACGTGGTGGGTTCTCACTCTGTGCACTGGCATTGCCCCACAGTACGTGACAGTGAGATGGTGCAGCCTTGGGAGGAGGGCAGGGTCCACTTGAGAAATCCTCTGTGACCCTGCACTGACTACTTTCGTGGCTGGAAGCATTGTGTAAATGGCCCAGATTTGAAGACCTTGCCATCTAAGAAAATCATTCTGAAAGGAAGGTTTCTTCTAAGTCCTTTCACAGGGCTCTTGCCCTTTCAGAGGAGCTGTGTCAGTTTGGTTGTACACACAGATGAGATTATGCAGCATGATGCACAAATTTATACCTTTTGGAAGTCCTCTGGTGAATCCATTTCTTCATATTCTTTTGATGTTTCTGCAGAATACGTCCCATTGCTAATTCGTGCTTCTAGCCTTTACTTGAGTTTGATGTTGCTGCAGCCTGCCAAATTTTACCTGTTTTGCTGTGGGTGGGCCAGTTACTTGTGCGTACAGTGACAAGCTTTGGCTCTGCAGTTTTGGCTACACTTTCAATGCCTACTGCTCAGTTTGAAGCAAGGGCATAGGATCCAGTTTCAGGTGTGCTGAAAGCCTCTTGTCCAGCAGAGCCTCTGGAGGGGTGAATGAGTGAGAATCACTACATGTTTGCAGGCAGAGAGAAGTCCATCCAGCTGGATGGCTGCTGGAGCACAGTTTTCAATTCACCATTTGGGTATGCTCAATAGCCCCAGTGCTTTGGAAACGCTGCCCTAAAGGACGCTTCCTAATGGCTCCAAGACAGTGCATACAAAGACAAAGAATTTTCTTGTCTCCCTAGGGCATTTCAAGTCTTTGGGGTTTTTTTGAGAATGAAAATAGGTCATGAAATCCTGAGACAGAGCTGCAAGTTCTCACCAGCTGTCTGTGACATTATTTCCAGATGTTCCTGCTCATAGCCATCATGGCCCACTGCAGGAATCCTGGCAAAGGGGCTGTTGCTTTGATCTCTTTGTACCAGCTCCTGTGTACCCTCCATCTCTGCTCCTGACTTTGCTGGCTGGACTGCATATTGCCCTTGTCTGCAAAATCTATTACAATACAGAGATGTTCCTTTGCTTAACCAAGGGTCTTCATTTCCTATTCATTAAAAGTTTAAATGACAATTCCTGGGCATCTTAAACAATGGCCATTTGTATGGAGGCTTGAGCTAAAACCATATTTGCATCCTTGAAGGGCATTCTCACTGAACGAAGCGGTATGGGGCCTCACACCTGGAGAGACAGGAAGATCCCGCGCCTCTCACCGCAATTTTGTCAGGTCTAATCCCACTGTTCTGCTGCCAGCAGGCTGACGTGGCATTTCACATTCAGACGTGGGAGGGCTTAATGAGGAACGGGCACTGCTTGCCTGCTGCAGGACAGACGAGTTGCTCCTCTCTTAACCTAGCATGGCTCAAAGACAGCAGAAGTACAAAAAGTATAAAAACAGAGCCAGGAACGGCAATCCCTGCCACCAGCATCTTGTTGCAAGGAGAGGACAGCCACAACATGGCTCCTGGTCTCACCAACTGACAGTTCTCCTGCAAAGTCCCTTTGCTGCAGTGCCATGAATCTCCCCTGAAGGCTGCCTGGGCATCGGCATGGGCTCTGGGAGGGAAAGGCAGTTGGGTTCATCCACCCCTCTGCCCTCCTCATGAAGTGCTGGGAGTTGCACTTGAACATACTCTGCTGAAGGACGCCTGATGAGTGTGGTCTCTGAGGACCAGACCCACTTCTGGGGTCTTGCTGCCTGGGAGGTGAGCCATCCATTTTGACGCCGTGGACTGTGAAGGGCTGAGGGCTTTCCTTCCTCCCCGGGAGGCATCACCACCAGCAGACGTTGCCTATGAGAAGTTGAGTCTCCCAGGTCTCAGAGGGCACCACAAGGGATGCCTGCCCCCTCCAGTGATGCTGGGTCACTCAGGGCACCCGTGCCTTGATGGGTGCCGGAGGATGGCAAACACCAGCCTGCAGCGATGAGGCGGGCAGTGTCACTGGGAGGTGTCACTTCAGTCCGCACAGGGAGTGGAACGTGAAGGGCTGTTCCCAAAAGCCATGCTTTCCAGAGAGCTGCAGGGTCACCCGTGCAGGGGGAACAGCTGGTGACCAATGGCAGGAGAGGAGCAAGAGGGGCAGAGGGGGACACTGAGTCGAACTGGAAGTGCAGCGTGGCTGGACAAGTGCTGCTGGATGAATCTGGCAATTCCAGAAAACTGATTATTGGACACTTGTTCTTCTTAAGTCTGCTCCATGGAACTGCATGGTCAAGTGCAAGAACACCCGCTCCACTCTGAAATACTAGTGCATGAAAGCATCTCCACTTTGTGCCACTGGAGCAGACAGTGCAGGTGTCTCCTGAAAATGGAGCCTGCTGCGGGTTAAACAAATACTGGATGCAAGCTGCTGGTTTCCTCTTTCTGCCTATTGTCTGTGATTAGACTGTGATTTATCTACAATTATTTGCTGAATTGTGGAAAGTTCCATGCCTTCTGTTTCTCAAGTTTAAGACTGAAATGTATGGTATCGGGACACAGAAATGTGCGGAGGGGTGGTTAATACAGCAGGGGCACGATCTAGTGCCTCTGAGCGACCCGTGTTTTTGAGCAGCAAAGGAATGCGCTGATAGAGACTGTTGACGACCTTGACTGCCTCTCACTGAAGGAACATCGCCAGCGGATGAACAACAGAAGCGGAACAACAACCGGGATGGGGAGGAGGCGGGGGTCGGCGTGGCCGTCAGCCTCCAATGAGGAAGGAGTTGGG
>NW_008824472.1:133765-139692 GCF_000699105.1 Pygoscelis adeliae
TGTGAACGACTGTGGTTAGCCAATTGTAAGTTGTTATGAAGTGCGTGTCCGAATGCGTGAACGACTGTAGTTAACCAATTGTGGGTTGTTATGAAGCATGTGTCCGTGGCACATAACTATATAAACCCTGTTGTAAGTCTAAATAAAGGAGGATGACCATACCCATATTGGGATCTATCATTACTCCGGATTCGCGACTCCCGCTCCGCCGCTGGCACCGACCCGGGAAAACTCCGACAGAAATGAAGTGGCATTGCACCCATTCTCCTGAGCTCCAAGAGGACTTTAACTGTCAGAATTGATGTTAATGTTTATTATAAGGAGTACATCGCTGTGGTGGGTTGACCATGGTCAGCAGCTCAGCATCCACCCAGCCGCTTGCTCACTCCCTCACAACAGGACAGGGGAGAGAATAGGAAGAGCAAAGTGAGAAAACTCGTGGGTTGAGATAAAGACAGTTTACTAAGTGAAGGACAGGGGAAAGAAAACAAAAAACAAGTAATGCAAAGACAACCACTCACCAGCTCCCACAAGTAGACTGATGGTGCCCAGCCAGTCCCTGAGCAATGGCTGCTTTGGAAAACTTCCCTCCCCACAGTTTTATTGCTGAGCACAACACTGTATGGTACAGATATCCCTTTGGTCAGTTGGGGTCAGCTATCTGGCTGTGTCCCCTGCCAGCCTCTTGCCCGCCCCCAGCCTACTCGCTGGGGTCATAAAGAGAATCAGAGAAAGCCTTGATCCTGTGCAAGCCTGCTCAGCAAGAGCTAAACGTTGGCGTGTTACCAATACTGCTCTAGCCAGGAATCCAAAGCACAGCACCATACCATCTGCTATGAAGAAAATTAACTCCATCCCAGGCAGATCTGGTACAAACATTGTTAGTAAAGCACTAGGAATTCAGAATGGGTGAGGGCAGAAGTTCTGGACACATTCACCATTATTTGTTTAATGTTAATTAAAATTTGCAGTACCTCAGTTGCTAGAATACTGCTAAAATTAAGACAGAGAATACGAGAGCTCACTCCAAACATATGCTGATGTCAAATCAAATGGATATTCCCTTACCATTGTTTTCAACCAAACCCAACACTTGGGTGTTTGGGGTACTGCGGCAGCACTGGCCAGCACAAGCAGGACATGTGTGATGATGATCCAAGTAAATGTCTCACAACTGAAGGCTACACAAGAGGTTTGACTCTGGTCATGCAGACCAGACAGCAGTCCCAAGTGCATGCATGAAGTTGCAGAGGCACAGAGCTGCTGCCATGAGATGTCAGTTGGAGACAAAGGTGAGCCTGCAGAAACATCAGTAGCACCACAAATAAACCCCCACTTATGCCTATGCATCCAAATGTAGATGCATTTATATTTAACTCATTGAGAGTAAATAATTAATCAGTCATTAGCTATAGCTCTTTTTAATAAGAGTTTTTTTATGGTACTAGTAGTTAGCAAGATTAATCCTGCAGCTAGTGGTGCGTACACATGGGTACGTGCAATCTCCAGACACAGCCAGGATGGACTCCAGGGCAGTGGGAAGGAGAGCTCGCCTACTCTCCAGTGCCCAGTACCTCCCTGCCTGGCTGCAACCGTGTCTCTGCTGGTGGCCAGTGGTGAAACGGGCAGAAGTTTGTGCTCTTCCCATCTGTCTCACAGTGAACCAGTTATTTTTGCTTGGAACAAGAAGGCAGCTGGGGCAAAAATCTCCGTGCCTGGGAGTCCCCCTCCCTTCTGCCCGTGCAGCCAGCTGACACCGTCTCCCATGGCAGAGGGGCTGGGCAGGACAGCAGAGACCTCCTCCGAAGCAGGAAAAGCCTCAGCGAAACCATTGCAGTCTTCAGAGACCGAGAGCAGCTCTTTAGGTGCTCCTGAAGAGCTGATGGCCCCAGTCCCCAGCAAACCGTTCCAGTTTGCATCTGGGTTGTCTTGGATGTTGTCTCTGCCCCATCAGGTGGTCAACCCGCCTGCAGGACCGCGGATATCTGAGGACCTGGGCTCCCCTCACCAACACAAACCTTACCGTCTGCATGGTGACTCGGGCTTTGCCAGAGCGTGAAGTGCCCTGCCGGGTCTGGCGGTGCAGCCAGCCGGTGAGGCAGGTTCGGTGAGCCCCAGGCGCTGCGTGAAGGATGCCTTTTCACGAGGACCCCCAAAATCCCATTTCAAATGCAACCACCTGGTATTTTTTCCAAGGGATCCAATATACAAGGTGAAAACAAGAGTGAAAGCAGGCTTTTTGAACTTAAAAAAATTACTTTTATTTTAGGAACCAATAAAATTATGGTAAATATTTACAAATAATTATCTCACATAAAGGTTACATAAAACCAAATGTCCACAAGTAACAGTCACTCTCATGAAAAGACACACAGATATTGAACTACGCCAATCTTATTGCATGTTTCTTCAACTAATCTAAAAATAAAAAGTGTTGCAGTCAACCATTTAACTTAGAATAAAATCACAAATTTCAGTATTGACAAGAGAAAGAATTGAAAAAACCAAATAAATGAAAAAAACCCTTCAAACGGCCCCTCCCTTTTGACCCATGCCTTAGCACCCCCGCTCCCCAGCCCACCTCCCCTTTTGATCCCCAAAATAAACCCCAAAAGAAAAACCCCAAAATAATGTTCGACATCTTTGGCAAATTGGCACTGCTGTAATTACATTCAAATATTATAACACACAAAAGCAACACACAGCACTAAGGAAAAAACACCAAGATTTCAAGTCTGTTCTTTTCCTACTAGAAAAAAAGAATACAAAACATACACATTTTAAGAAGCAATTTTTCATCTGTTTTGCAACAGATGTTATCCCCTACTTTCAAAGGCAATTCAACAGTTATTTTTATGAGTTTTTTTGTAAGTTTTTTTTTGTTTGTATGTATTCTTCAAGGGGAGGAGGCTTTTATGTCTCTCCCTCTCTTTTCTTTTTCCTCTCTTTTTTAAGAAGTAAGCTTCAATACAGGCATTGCAGACTTTGGTGGATACAATAGATATGTATTTCTTTGATGCTAGAAGTCCCTAATACAAAGTAGTTTGTCTCTAAGAAAAAAAAAGCCTGTTCTTTTTTTTTCTTGGAAAGGAATTCCATTTGCAATGAGATGAGTTTCTGTAATTTCAGAATGTACAAAGGCCACTAGAAAGTGAAAAACCAGGACAAGGTTCCTTCCCACACGAGGCTGAGCGAAGCGAAGGGTGGGTCTAAATGCCCACCGGCCATTTTCCCATCTCGCTTCGACAGGACAGAGCCGAAGACCCTGGACACAGAGGTCCGGCCGGGTGGTGGCCAGGGCTGTCACAGGACTCGGGTCCACCCCTCCGTGACCCCCCCAGGGTCTGGGAGACTCAAGCGTGCCTGCACATACACACGTGTGTGCACGTCAATCTCTACGCACCCGCACGCCCGCACTGCAGTGCTGTGGCAGTGTCCTGCAAAGCCCCTTCGGTCTGGCTCCCGCCCTGGAGCTCCTCCACTGCGTGAGCCCTCTCACAGGACTAGCGAGCGGAGGTCACAGCTGGAGCTGACACCTATGCCAGCCGCGACGCAGAAGCGAGCAATCCTGGCACCAGGCACCTCTCTGACGTGCTTTTCACTCGGTGTTTGCACATCAAGTCTCATTATCTCCACCAGAAAAGCGACACTAACTGGTTTTGATCCTTTCGGATCTTTCTGTTTCTCATGCTGCGGCAATGCGTACTTGTGACAGGAGTGGGTTTTGGTCTGAGGGACACACCAGGGCTCCCTGGCTGCCATCCCCAGCCTTGTGCCCCCACCGAGTGCTCTGCCTCCAGCGCAGAGCAGTGGTGGCCACGGCGCGGGGCATGTGCCCAGCGCCTGTGTCGGTGCAAGCCGCCCGACCTGGCTCTGCCTGCTGGTCTGTACAGGACCATCGCCTGCACGCTCAGCGAGAGGCTGCAGGACACATTACCCAAGAGCTGTTGGCCCTCTAACATCATTTTCTCAGTGAATCCAGACGAAAAAGCAGGTTTTCCCAGCATTTGCTGGGACAGAGTCATAGGGTGGGTCAGCTTAATGCCATGCTGCCTGTCGTGGCTGTGGCCTCACGTGTCCTGGTGACACTGGCGTGGGTACATACATGCAGGAAAGAGCACAGCACCGGGGAGGACACTCGGTCGCAGCCATGTAGCTGCCAGCTGCAGCCACACAAGTGAACTCCACTACGGGCCACGGCTCTTTGAAGCTATGGGTACTCGTGGTTGGAAATAAGCGACACCGTAACATGACTTCCTCTCTCCTCCGTGCTCATGCACGTGCAGAATAGGTAAATTAAAGAAAATAAGAAAAGGAATACAACCCCATTAGTTAAGACCGGGCATGGCAGAGCATTTGTCAACAGCCAGTGGCTGCCAGCACCCGGCACAGCGAGCCCACCACGCTGCCCTCACATGGCAGCACCGAGACGACTCGGCCACAGGGAGCTGAGGAGAGGTGACGGGTGCCCCAGCACTCCACTGTTGTGAGCTCCACTGACCATCCCTCCCCGGTCAGACAGACTTTCTTCTGAAAACCACCTCACAGCCTGTTTCTTTTTCCTCTTTTTCCTTTTTTCTTTTCCTGGTGCCATTTTTTCCCTCGCTGCCTCCTTTCCAAGTGCCTCAAGCACCGAGGCTGCCCCGACACCTGCAGTCCCAGCATGGATCAGAGCACTGCTTGGACGTCTCTGCATCTCTGAATCAACATGTAGTCTCTGGCCTCGTGCTCCCAGAGCCTGGAGCATTTTTCTGATTTGACAGCGAACAAACAAAGCTTTTGGTCTGCAGATCCGGTCCCGAGACATCCTGAGCTCTGCAAGTCAGTGGAGCTGCCTAACAATAATGCCTCCGTTAATTGAACCTTCGGACACAGATGCAAAGCAAACTCAATGCCCACAGCATTTTACGTCCACTTCATGGTCACATTCTCACAGCGTTTGACTGAGGGTTTCCTCAACAAGTCAGTTCATGTAATCCTGGCTCATGGCCTCCATTGATTTAGTCTTATGAAAGCGTTTTCCCTCTCTATCTCTCAGATTTCATTTATCAGCCTGTACTTGATGAATTTATTGCTGGAGCACATACTACTGGAAACCCTCCATCTAGCCGAGCGTATTACAGAGTTTAGAGCTGAAACTACCTAAAGGCACTTTATGGGGCTGATTTCTGCAAGGATCTAGTAATGATACGCCATGTTAGGGGCATCCCGCCTGAGCAAAATGTAGGCAGGGCACCCCAAACCCCTGTGCTGGTCTTGCTCTCTCCCCTCTTTGCATGCTCCCCATGCGGTCCTAAGGGGTCATTTGCTTCCAGCTTCCACCTCACCCAGCAACTCCTCATGAAACAGGCCGGGGCAGAGGTCCGCCATCCCTGCCGCGGAGGGGCCGCGGAGGAGGGGACAGCAGCAGACGACTCTCCATCATCCCCAGTGGACCACCTTCTGCCAGTGGCGCCTTCCAAAGATGCTCCCCGAAGAGGAGGATTCCCCCAATGAAGACTACAGACAGAAAGTCCAGGCCTCCTGAGGAAAGCAGGTGAAATATTCTCAAAAACAGGAAGTACTGTCAAGAAGTGTCTTTTCCAGAAGTACGGCATGCATACTTAATGGGCCAACCCTTACTGGCCTTTCAGAAGCCCTACAGAAGGTGGAAGCAAGGACAAATAGCCTGGAAGGAATACAGAGTAGTTGTCCAAGCAGCCAGGGATCGGGTTAGGAAAGCTAAAGCCCTGATAGAATTAAATCTGGCCAGGGACATCAAGGGCAACAAGAAAAGATTCTATAGGTATGTTGAGGATAAAAGGAAGACTAGGGAAAATGTGGGCTCTCTCCAGAAGGAAATGGGAGACCTGGTTACCCAAGATATGGAGAGGGCAGAGGTACTCAACAATTTTTTGCCCCAAGCCTCAACCAGCAAGTGCTCAAGC
>NW_008824472.1:141540-161010 GCF_000699105.1 Pygoscelis adeliae
CGCAGTAAACTGGGCCATTCTTCAACATTAGTATTTGCCACCGGCTTTTTAAAATTTGGGTACCTGAAATCCTGTCTTGCTATTTTCTTTTCATCACAATCAGCACCAAACACACTAAGCTAAAAGAGGGTAGATTTAGATTAGATACAAGGAAGAAATTCTTCACTATGAGGGTGGTGAGGCACTGGAACAGGTTGCCCAGAGAAGTTGTGGATGCCCCATCCTGGAAGTGCTCAAGGCCAGGCTGGACGGGGCTTTGAGCAACCTGGTCTAGTGGAAGGTGTCCCTGCCCATGGCAGGGGGGTTGGAACTACATGATCTTTAAGGTCCCTTCCAACCCAAACCATTCTATGATTCTTGCAGGGAAGCAGCCCCAGCAGATATAAGTGAGCCTGGCTGCCGTGTTTTGGGAGGTGGGCTGGGTGCAGGAGCCCACCTTGCACGTGCAAGGGTTGGAGTTTGGCTCTGGCCAGGACCTGTATGTTGCCCGTTCACCTGCACTGTCCCTGCCTGCACCCCCGGCCGGCAGGATGGAGCCCACCACCATGCCTGGCAAGTGGCTCTGGCTGAGGGCCACCCTCAGGAAATCCCAATGAAAGCCATAGGGCTAGCCAGGTCTGAGCATCTCGGGTCACTTCATCCAGTGGCATCCATACATCCTTCAGGGGAAATACACCTGCTGTGCCTTTCCTAAGTCTCCAGCCCAACTGCAAGCGCCACTGGCCTGAGCATGCTAACATCTGCCAAAGTCTCGTGTTTGGTCTTCTCAATGTTATCTGAATTAGCGTACTTTACACAAGCCATGCCACTGAGGAAACAAATAAAAGAAAAGTGTTTGCAGGGCAGTACGCAGAGTGGGTGAAGGACCCACGTGCTGTCAACAGGAGCTGCTGTTCCCTCACTGGACAGACAGAAAGACTCGTTTTAGCCCAGCCTGGTCACCAAGCAGGTAGTGTCTCTGTGGCTGGTGTAGCTCAGCCCACCCTCTGCTCTGGAGCCATCACTCGCATCCTCGCCTCCTGCAGTCAAGCCCTCGTTTCTTTTCTCTTCAGCCAAGGTGCCAGCCAGCCTCATCCCTTCCCGAGCTCACAGAGAAGGTGTGTATGCTCAGGGTGCAGACAACACACATGCCTTGGCCCCGGGGCAGGCATGAAGAGTCCCCACACGAGCGTCCAGGGACACAAACGCCCTTTGCAGCTTTGTCACCAGAGTGCAAGCGATCATGGGGTGCTCAGAAAGGGACAACATCAAAGTAATGCTTCAGAAGGTTCCCTGTGTAAATTGTCCACGCTGTTATTTGTCTTCAGTTAAAAATGGGTGTGTATCAGCTATTAATTACTCAAAGATGAAAAGCAGGCCTTTTCTCACTGGTAAGTTCGTCACAAAACTTACTTTTGGGTTAGGGACGCAGTTTGAAGGATTTCGGCCAAGGTCCCTGACGGGCTCTGTGAACATCTCACTGAAATGTCATTAAGCAAGTGGGACCTGGGTTCCTTCATGGCTTTTGAGGATCTGAACACATCTGCCCCGGAAACCTGGAAGTGATGGCTGCGTTTCCATAGTGTGAGAAGATGTCACTGGAGTTGGAGAGGGAGCTTCTCAACAGGTCAGTGGCCACTAAGGACACTGGACATGCAGCACAAACGATGAGGTGGGGAGGAAGGAGGAGAGGGAGGAGTGTTAACTCAGGAGCTGCCATTTCAGAGAAATGCCTGTACAGCTGGAAGCAAGTATTTGTACTTGATTGATCATCCACGGGAACGCGTCTCAGGTTCAACACCAACTACCCTTCTTCAGCCTTGGGACACACACAGGCAAGCGCCAACAGGACCCCTCTGCAGTGCCTGTGCTTCTCTGGGCAGATGAGGATGGTTGGGTCGGGAGTAAGGAGGCTACAGCCAGATCTTCATCTCACCAGGGTCAGGGAGCTTCTCCACTGCCCTCAGGAGGAGGGGACGGGTTTATGCCTGTCATCAATGCATGACTGAGGTTGGCTGCCCCTCGGCCTGGGGCAGGGGGAGGCTGCAGGGGGAAATCAGCAGTTCTCCTGGCTCCCACGAAGTGGCAGTGATTGGTGTAGCTGCTTAGCGGGTCATTTGTAGCTGCTCTCCTCTCTTCATTAGTCCCAGGAAGCCGCACATCGAAGGACATGTCACTATTAGTGCTCCCTCTCCGCGTGGGAGGGAAGAAACATGGAATTAATGGGGCAAAATCCCCCCTGGCATATGTCTGGACTATGGTGGCTTGAATTTGAAATGCCTTCACTGAAATGCACGGATCCCCAAAACAAGAGCCTTCCCCTCCGGTTTGCCTCAGAAAGTGCGTGTGGCCGCCCCCTCTCTCGGTATGCCCCACTCAATATGTCCGTTTAACAAAAATTATTACCGTGGTATTTCTCCCCCTTCCTCTCAGGGTGTTCATAATTGGGTTTTAGCACACAACCTATTGAGATGTACATAAGGTGTCAAATATTATTTAGGAATTCCTTCTTGGATGCTGCTTAACTTGAAACCAGAGAATTTGTTTCAGTGCTCATTATGATGACAAATGAACATAAATGAATATTAAGCAGTAAAATGTCACAAAACTGCCCATGTCTTCAGTTGTCCATGTGTTTGATACCGGCGTATAGCATGATCACACACGACTGTCAGATAGGATATTTCAGATATAGAAATAACATCAGCCCGAAATATAGCCACAATGAGTGTTAACCTGGTTCAAAGTTGCTTAAAGCTTACTGAATTCTTTGAATCAGTGCACCAGTTTCAAAACACATTTTCAGATGCGTTTTGAGTTCATATTTGTACAATGTTGCTGCTTATGCTTAAGCCACTCTTATAGTAATACAAACAAGCAAGTATTTACAGTGGTGCTTGTGTAAAATTGAGCAGACTGATTTTTTTCTTTGCCACAAAAAAAAAAAAAGAAAGAAAAAAAAAAGAAAATTGCCTTGTGTCTCACAGCCTGTTTCAGTGTGCAGCAAGAGGAAGCCGCCCCAAGGGGGGCTGCTCACATCTCTTCCTTATCCCCAGATACAGCCGTGGCACCCACAGGCGATTAAAGCAGTAGCCAGCCGGCTGCAAAAGACATGAAGCTACTGCACATTTTTGATCACACAGAGCATCAGGAGAACCGCTTCCGCCTGTTTCTTTGTTTGATTTGAGACCCAGTCAACACGACCAGCTTTAAGAATACAACAGTAATCAGTTCATCAAGTTTAAAGAGCAAAATTTCAATTAGCATTTTCCTACTAGGTACTTTCTCATTCCCTTGCAGCATGGCTGGCGCGGTTGCAGCAAGGTGACTCGTCGCGGCTGTCCCAGGTGGTGCATGCAGTCCGTGCTGGCGCCCCAGGCCCAGGCGTCAGTGGCGGGGGGGGGGGGGGGGCGGGGGCGGCGGGGGCCGCGGGCTGCAGCACTGTAGTAGTACGGGGAGCCTGCAAGAAAAGAGACGACTGCGAGGAAGACAAAGGTGGAAAGGTGCCAGCTTGCAGCATGCTGACATGGGCGGCAGAGAGCTCTCCAGCCTGAGCTCAGACTCGCAGCAATAAAGGCCGGGTAATTAGAATAAAAATTACATTCATGCATTCTGCATGAGAACGGTGCTATCGTTGCTTTGCATTTTTGCCGGCTGTAGGATACCCGGTTCCCTTCCTCCACTCAAAACATTAGTTTCATTTACTTCCCAAAAAAAGTGAATTACTTTTCAGAATGGAAGGTCAAAATGTCCCAGCCCCAACATATTACAACACCCTGACTTCTCCGATTTATTTTTCCCCTCCTTTTGGAAGGAGGAGAAGGTTGAACCCCAAAGCACTCAACATATTTCACTGGACTCAACAACAATTCCCCCTTTTCTCAAACTACTTTTTTCAGGAATAACCCCCCCGGATTTTGCTTAGCTCTGGCAGTGACCTTGGAGCTCCAGAAAGAAACGCCAAGTTTGTGCTACCAGATCTGCTTTGGGATCGCGACACTGCCAGCCTCTGCCTGGCCAGGGAACATCCTTTGGCATCTAATACATTTGTTGAAGGGAGAAATTGTCTTCAGAAAGTATTGGTGATTTTCTCTTTCACTTGGTAACAAATTTGAACTCAGAAAGTAGTTTACAACTACCTCCAGCAAATAATGCCTCGCCCAGCGAAGTATCTGATTCTCCATATCACAGCTTTTGAAATGTAAACCTCAAACTGATCAAATTTGTGCTCTATTTTTTGATTGAGGACATACGTTACACACCTGAATGAACTATGCAGGGGAGGCTTAAAGCTTTGCAGATTGATGAATGCCAAGGCACTCATCTACCAAGACAAGGCCTGAAAAATATCAGCAATGACTTTTCTGCCCTGCAGGGCTAAGTGCTGGTAGATTGGATGATCACCAAAGGATCACTTGGAACCTGGACCATTTGCTTGGATGAGGAAAAGTCTTTGACTTCAGATGTATCCAGAGAGATACCAATCTGTCCAGACAGCACCAGCTATTAAATACCTTCCAAGTGCACTGGAGAGGAAACCAACTCTGATTCGGTGTAAGAAAAGAGTTGGGCAAAACATTTTTCAAGGCGCTACCAGTTTCGTCTCCAAGTCACAGCAGTTTCACACGCATGAGATGCAAGACGCCACAGTGTGGAAGAAGCCCCTTGGAAGGACTTGCACTCGGACACATGCATCTGAGACCCCCAGGCAGGTTTGGATGAGCAACAAAGATCCAACGCGAGGAATGGCTCTGGAGCAGGCTGGGCTGTAAGTGACCCCATCTGAGAGCTGCCGGCCATTCTGAACTCCCTGCCTTTACCCCACTTGGGACAGTGGCCCGACAGCCATGGTTGAGGGTCTTCGTAGCCAGGGACGTGACTTGTCACAGAGGGGGTAACTTCTGCAGCTTCAGCGAGGCAAAGGAGCAGGCCCCTCCAGGAGAAGGTGGTGCCACCAGACCTCAGTCGGGCAAAGCATCGGTGGCACTGAGGCCAAAGGTGCGTTTTGGGCCATTTGCTTCCCACCCCAACCCTGCTCTGGCAGGTCCGACGGCTGCCCAGCACCTGGGCACGGGCTGAGTGTGGCAGTGCCCCAGCTGTTCCACCACCATGGCCCTGGCACACCCTCTGGAGCAGGAAGGAGAACCCAGATGGCATGCCCTGTGCCGCCAGTCGCCAGCTCTCCCCTGAGCGCTGAGCCAAGGACCCTCCGCCTGGGAGGCTGGAGAACCTCCTGGCCTTCCCTCCTCTTACACAGCCTCCAGCTGAAGGCTTTGCTTTTCAGAACAATTTGAGTGATTACTCGAGGGCTTCTGGCTCAAAAGCCTGAGCACAGAGCAAGAATCCCATCGCCAGCCCCTAAAAGGAAGCCCACAGACATTTGCTGCTAACCGTTGGCTCAAGATGGTGGTATAACTGCAAAATGCAGGGCTTTCTCCACCTTCTCCCCAAACTGGCCTTGGTGAGCTGCCTGGAGTGGTTTCCAGGGCTGGTGAAATAAGCCATGCTGCCTGAGAAGACACCCTGAGGAGACAGCCCTAGCAACTGAAACACCTCCTGCAAGGATGGGCTCTTCCACCCTACCTTGCCATTGTGGTAGGATCCACAGGATCCATCTCACAGGCAAGCCCACCTGTTTCTTCTAGGCTGCTTTCGTCCTGAGCACCATGTCAGGAAATCAGCTCAGGCTTCATCACCAACCTCCTACTGCTCATTTCCAAGGGAGCACAAGCCAACACATCCGAAAAATGGAGCTCAGCCAACATCTGCTATTGCACGGTACGTGCAATGCACTCCTTGGCACAGCCATGGAGAAGAACCTTGCTTCTCATGATCAGAGTCCTACCAAAGCATGTGATACTCTGCTGCTGCAACCCCAATGGGTCAGAAACTATGGATTTTGGCTATGGGAATGTGACTTCTGCATCAGTCAGTGCTGCAGCAGCATGGGAGCTTGTACACGGGGAGGTCTGTGTTGTCCTCAGCACCATCCTCGGTGCCCCAGACATCCCAACTTAAATATCATGCAAAACCACTGCAAAGGGCTGGCTTTAAAGAAGATAAACCAAGCTTCAGGACTGTGGTCCCAGTTGTCTAGAAGGGTAGTCTTACCATGCACAAGAGTAATTCAAGACAGTCCATGAAATCACTGGCCAGGCTAACCATTTGCAAAGATGTTTGCAGAACTTTTAGGCAGGAGCCCATCTCACCTAGGTTTATTAACTAAAAGATAAGTATTCAAGCCATAATCAATGGAGGCAAAGCAGATCCCTTCAGAGGGTCATCATCCCATTTACACTTGCATAAGTGCAGAGCGGACAGCCTTGCACTGTCTGCTGAGGGCACCACAACCACTATCCTGGGCTGGATGGACATCAGGTTGCCAAGCCCCAGCCTCAGGAACCATATTTCGTGGAGAATACTGGAAAGCTTCACAGGTCAGTGTCTCACGGGTAGCCTAAAATAAACTGCTGTATATTGTGAATCCCAGCCAAACTCAAGCAATTAAAAACATGGAAGCCTTCCTCAGCCAAATGAGACAGTCTAGAATGAGCAAAGGTAAACTGAGCAGCTCACCAGACTTTGACATGTGCATGTCCTGTCTAGCTGGGGCTTTAGAGATGTTCTCTGTAGCCAGTGAACAGGGGAACGCACCCTCTGGGGTGCCCAGTTTGTCAGTCTGTGTCCCCTCATGGCCACTCCTGTTGCCCAAGAGTCCTTGGGGATCATCTCCCGCTGCAGGGTGTGCAGCACCTTGGGGTAAAACACCTCGCAGGCCCGCAAAGAGACGGGTGGAACTGCTGTCTTCACCCACCACAGCACCAGGAGGTCGATGAGGAGCAGGGAGTGGTGGTGCCTGGCTCAAAGACGTGACTGCCAGTGGAGACCCCGGTCCCTGCTGGCACTGACACTGGCACCAGCACGTAGCCACAGCAGCTCAGCTCAGGCAGAGAGCTGGGAAGTGCAGGGAAGGGATCCAGAGACACCAAACAAGTTCATCCTGACCCTCGGAGCAATGCATGGATCCCACCGGAGCCGGGTGCAGCACTCCCCAAGGTTTTGGGGTAAAGGAGGTCGTTTTGGGGTCAGGGCCTTCACTTTCCCCCTCCCTCTTCCTCCACTGCTGTTCTGACTCAGTGCAGCTACCAAAGCCCAATATTTCTCTCACACTTTCCAAAGGCCTTACACTTCTTCTGAGTTTGATTTTTCCAGTTCACCTTTCAGCGGTGAAATCAAAAAAGCTTGTATTTAAAGTGAAAAATGAAAACAGCACATCACAAAGCATTCACTCTTCCTCCCTGTCACCATGCCCCCATCCAGAACAGACTTGTCCGTCCTTCTGTCGTTTTTCCTTTCTAATTCATACTATCATCAATCTATTTCTTGACACAGTCATTTCTGGCACCTACTTGTTCTCTAATCTTTTCACAGAAACCCACAGAAGAACTGAATCTAATCCTAACTGACCGGCTCCAAGCCCTGCCCTCGCACGACGCCATGCCGACACCGGCAGCTGTGGCACTGCGATGGTGCAGGCAAACCCTCCCAGCCACCATGCAAGGACCATGTCCGGCTGGGAGCGGGGACGCCGCATCAAATGAAACCTGCTGTAAGCGGTGTCAAGCCAAATGTGACGAGCAAAAATGGTAAAGAAGTTATTGCAACAAGCCAGCACAAAATTGAATTGTTTTTCTTCATTAGACTGTGTTGCTGTTGCCTGATCTTAGCGTGCGCGTGTTGAGCTGACTCTACGCCAGCACACGTGCCAGGACATGCTGACAGTGACGGACTGACCCTCAGGCACGCACATGCTTGCCTCCCGTGCACTTCTGGATACGTCTCCATGTGCATCCCTGTACTGCAGCACTTCCAGGTCATTCACAGCGAAAAAAGGTGCCCCTTTCTCCACCTCCTCTTCTGGCTTTGAGATGGGGACACCTGCTACAGCCACTGAGCCAGATGCCACATGAGCAGCCAAGGTTTGCGTCCTCTTCCCAGCACATCCCTCTGAAACTCGGGGTCTGTCCTCACTCCAGCAGCGGTCAGAGCAGGACTGAGGCACCCCACGCAGCAAAAGCTGTCGTGCCCCTGCCGCAGAGCTGGGTGCGGGTGCCACTGAGGCCGATGACAGGACGTGAGAGCAGGAAGACGCTGCAGAGCTACAGCAGGGAACTGACTACTTCTGCCCGTGCTTCTGTTGACCACCCTGGAGGACCGCAGCTTGGTTGTCTCCCCTTCCACAAGAGCTATGGGGCATGGCATTCAGGACTGCCCCGGAGAGGAGGGAGCACGGTCACCCATTTGCATCAGTTCCCACGCCAGCTGGGGCAGACATGAGTGGGTTGCCCGGTGCAGAGGAGCAGGGAGCACCAGAGCAAGAGCAGAGCAGGCACAGGGACGATGGGGAGCAGCTGGTGCTCTGCTGGGGCCAGACAGCCACTCCCCACCACCTGCATGCCAAGAGCATTGTCCTGCCTTCCCATGGAGACACTGGCTCACGCCTCTCCCTGCTGCTCCATACTCACAAGACAAAGACCAGGGACTAAGGACTGCAGTCTTTTCACCATTCTCAGCTCTTTCTACTCCTATTCTCTTTAGTCCCTCCAAAATAATTTTTCAACACAAGCATCCTTTCTTCTTGCCACTTGCAAATCACAGCATCTCTTCTTTTAGCTCCTCTTTCACAGGTCTCGGGCTGGTGTGATTGCTGCAGTGCAATTCTTTCTTGCCAGCACAGGGAATTAATTGAACATAGGCGCCGTTAAGTGCTTACAGTATTACACTTTCATCTCGGTGAAGGGAGCGGGACTTAGTAAAACAAACTGTGTCAGTCCATGTACCAGTCCTGATTAATTTTGTCAAGGTTTCTGCTTTGAGGCTGATACTGCCAGAGCTTGCTCTCAGGAGGGAATTACTAAATGCACTCACGTATACTCCTGAGAAGAGTGGAAGCATCCTGGATATAGTTTAAATTAACCTCCTCTCCACTGCAGGTGCTCAGGCTCGTCACACAGAGTCTCTGGGTGTGCAAGGAGACTTCGAGCAAGATTTTAAGGCTCTGCCACAGGATTCCTACATGCCCTGAATTACCAGTGGGGTTAGTGGACACCTTGGCTGAGAAGGGAGTGCAGGATCAGGCTCCCAGGGACAAACGCAGAGCTGCGGGTAAGCGGGATCTCTGCAGGGCACAAGAAATGTGTCTGACCGACAGCCTGTGGCCGAAGAGGGAGACATTCTTGCTCGGGTCCTACGGCTGTACCTGGACTTTGCAGTGGCTCTTGGAGCACCAGCTCAATGGCCTTGCCCTCCAGCACATGTGTTGGCATGGGCAAGCAGGCTGGGCTTCCCCACCTAGGTGTTGGGGCATGGACCTTTGCAATGCCCTGCGTGGTACGATGTTGACTTCTAATAAATGCCTTTCCAAACTGACCGCTATTTTGCATTTGCTGCTTTTCTGACAGAGAGGCTTGAAATGAAAGGGAATCCCAAGGTTCAGCTCACCAAGACCCCACTACCCAGCTGTCACATGGTGCCCATGGGGCATTCGAGCAGCACAGGGATGTACAGGCTACACCAGCTCTCAACCAGTTCAGCAATTCCTGCAGCAATGACAGGAACAGAGCGGAACAGGTATTTTAAAACTACTAGTGGTCAGACAAGGTTCCCCTCCAGGAAACTCCAGCACTCCCAATTTTGTGACCAGGCTGAACTGTAATGGTAAGTTCATCCTTAGGACTTGCTGCAGAACAAAAACTCCCATTTCATTTTCTTTTTGATGCATTAAACATCCAGTCTTGTAACTCCAAATCAATGTGTCATTGGACACGCAAAGCAATATAACTTTATCTGTGCAGTGACTGAGTCTGTGTTTACTGAAACATAAGATTTTGAGAATATCAAAACAAAGTATCTAGAAGAGGACAAAAACAAGGAATCTAAGATTATACACTTTACCAACTCCCGCCAGCAAAAAATGCCAGCATTGTTATCATAATACTGTGAAACTTTTCAATTTCAATAAAGCTGCAGTTGCTGAAGGAAAATGGTAGCATCCAAATCTTTTTGTCCTTGCCTCATTTAAACACATGTTCACAGCATGCTGCTGAGTAAATACTGCTGTAGAAATCCTCGCCAGCCTGAGACGTGAGCCTTGCCACAGGGAGCACGCCTCCGTTTCAGCTGTGCTCATACCGCACACCTCCTGCACAGTCGAAGACAAGGCAGAATTTTCCCCCAAAAATGTATCATCTGAAAAGGACACGAGAAAAAGAGGAAGAACAGGAAAAAAACAGAATGGCACAGGTAAAAGGTGTCCTGGCAGAGAGCAGTTGGCTCCTGACAAGCCTCTGTTTTAAAGTCTTCTCCTGACCCAGACCTGCTCATCTCCACCGGCTTCAGGGCACCACGGGAACGTACCCTGTCCTGCACCCTGGCCAGCATGCTCAGAGCTTATATGAGCCCATCATCTCAAACGAGCAGCTGAGCAGATCATGGGCACAACCTGCTGCTGCTGGAGTCAAAGCGCCACTGCCCATCCCTTGTGGGGCAGTGTGGAGCTCCGGGATGGCTTCAGGCTGGCGCTGGTGTGGCTCCGGTGCTGCTCCAGTGTGCACATCCTCCCCCATGGAGGTGCGCACCTGCAGGCGGGAGCATGGTGTGCAGCCCAGGAGCCTTGCCAAAAGCTCTCTCTCCATGAGGAAGGGCAGGCTTGGGGCTGGGTTTTCATTTATTTTTAATATCCTGCCAGTTTCTTCACCGGTTTGCAAGCAAAATTTAAAAAGCCACCCAAAACCTGGCATCCCAGGCCTGTCTGTGCAGCAGAGCTTTGCTAAAGCAGCTCTCCTGCTTCCAAAGGAGTTGCAAAATTAGAAATTATGAAAGCGTGGCGCGCACTCTTCCCCCCGGCTAAAGCATCTTCTCCACACAGCCAAGCCAAAATCCCGCAGGCGCTGCCGGCTGTGGCCATGGAAACTGCGGGTTTAAGCGCAGGGCTCCCCTGGCGTTGTGCAGCTATGCCCATCCATATTAGCTGGAGATCTGTCCGCTGATTTATGATGGAAGCGCTAACAAACCCTTAAATGTGGCACGGCAAATAGCAGCATTATACCAGCACCATGGCATGGGAGGCAGAGGCTTTCTATTGCTCCCCAAGGATTTGTTTAAGGACAAGAACCATGATGAATACAGCCTGGGTGGCTCAATTACTTGGGGACTCAATTACTTAAAACAAAGAAACTGGATGAAAAAAGTACGACAAAAATTCAAAATTATTTCTCTGCTGGAGGTCACATGTAACAGCCCTGTCATCCATAAATCTGGAAATCTCTAAGGCATGCTACTCCTCTGTTGAGAGATGACAATTAATTGGTATTTTACTTACCTCATCCATGCAAATTATGCAGGGAAAAATTCTAATTACTGCATGCTACATGTATATAAGGTCAAAGTGGGCCAGCTTTTGACAGTGGTGTAAAACGGATTATGTTTATCCTTCACATGAGGGCCATGATCCTGCATGAGCCACGGGGCTCCTGCCCCCCACCGCTTGTAGGGACCATGCCGGCGTCAGTGAGGCTGCGCGGGCACAGCTGTCCCTTGCAGGAGGGATGGATCGGGCAAATGCACAACTGGGGAGCAAACACAACGCGAGGTCAGGGGAAAATGCAAAGTGCTTCAACAAGCAAGAAACAACAGTGTGGGGAGCGATGGGGCTTGCATTTGGCCATAAGCAACTCAGCACCTCCCTGAAGCAGGCACTCCTGATAAAGCTCCCCAAGTTTTGTCTGAACAGGATTCCTCACTCTCAAAAACATGGAGATCCTGCCTTCTGGCAACACTTTGTTTCTCTGGAAGGATTTTAGGGGGCAGAAAGGGGAAGACAAGACATTTGGGCACAGGGCTTCTTGCTGGCAAAGGGAGCCAAGACCATTTATGCGCCCTGATGGAGACCTGCAGTCCGGCATGGGGGCCGAGCACGGGGACTCAGGACCGTGCCAGGACATGCTTCCGACCACCTCAGCAGTGGGCGATCGCCACTGGATTGCAAACAGGTCACAGCTTGCACCAAGCCCCCAAGGCGGGGACGGCAACTTACCCAGGAGTCCAGGGTTGGGAAACCTCCAGGAGTCATTGTACGTTGAATATTGTGGGTGGCTGTATGGGCTCCCAGAAAACTCACTCCCTAAGTTAAAGAGAAAAAGACAAAACAAAAGATCATTTTATTTGAGACCACAGTTACTGTTGTAGGGGAAAGGAGCTATTCAGTGCGTGCTGTGCTCCCGTGATGGCCTTAGTAAAAGCACTGCTGGCTACCCTCTTTGAGGAAGGGCAATATGGGTGGGCAAATTATTAAATAAGTGGGTGCAGTCATCTTTTACACATCCTTTTTGCATTGCAGCCCAGGCCTGTTGAGCTGGTGGGATTTTCTCAGGCAGCCTGTGCTGCAGGAGCGAGACAGCGAGGCGGGATGGAGAGGAGTCTGGGACACACCGACGGGACTGGCCCTTGCCTCCACGGCCCTACAGCACTCAGGGCAAGTAACACAATACGAGGACAGGGCTGCTCAGACAGGCTTTCTGCCAGCAAGAGAAGATGAACCAGCTAATTTTCTAGATACGCTTCCAAGCTTTCCAGAACATGGTCTTGGTCGCAGACGTCCACCCATCACTGCAACCCAAGGAGAGGGATGCTTGCATCAGTTTCAGATGGCTTTGAAACCCTCCAGACAAAGGCACAGAAAAGGTTCGAAGAGTTATTGCTATTTATCTCCTCACCGGCTCCCGCTCTCCCCATCTGTTTGTTCTCTTCACATGTCACCTCCCATCTCATACTTCAGCTGCAAGCTCTTCAGGACAGAGCTTTGCACCATGGGGCTCTGACCCTGGTCAGGGCACCCGGCTCCACCACCATGCAAATACCAACACTGCTGCTGATTTATTAGGAAATCTTCCACGAATGACAGTTTTCCGCTCTCCTCCTCTCTTTCTTCTTCCTCTCTTTTTCCCTCTCTCATACACAAGTATATGCATGCACAACACAGCGTGGCAGGAGAAAGAGTAGGTTTCCTACGGCAAGAGGAGGAGAGGGCTGCCAGGCTGCAGCAGAAGATGCTCACTGTGACCTTCGCCTGTTCTGGTCCTCAGCGCTGGTGTAGCCCCCTCCCCAAACCCAGGGGCTGCCTTTACCCCAGCCGAGCGGCAGACCCCTGCAGCCCCATCTCCAGCTCCCTGGGCTCAGCACCCCCAGCCAGCATGACCCACAGACCTGCCCTGGGGACGACGACGACCGGGTCCCCAGGCCCATGAGTGGCTTTCTTGCTCAGGTTGTGGCAAGTTGCTGAGCCCTGGCCCCAGGGGAGAGTGGACGATGCACTGGTCAAGGCACTGCAACCCCACTGCACTGTCTGTCGGGGGGATCTCTCATCTGCGATAGCGCCTGTGCCTGCTGGGCAGTCCTGGCAGCCGCTGCGGCCACCTGCAAAGGTATTTTCTGCCAATACAGAAATAATGCAGGTTGGTGACAAAATTTAGGGTCGGGTCCAGGGTAGCTTGGTCTCCACGTGATGCTGCTTCAGAAAAAATGAGCTGCCTCTCAGCCTACACCAAAGGACACCAGTAAACACGCTGAATGTGCTGATGGCAAGAGCCACCCATCCCTGGTTTGCTCCAGGTGGTCTCCGTTAACAACCCTTCTCTGTTCCCCACAGCCCTTCAGACCCGTAGGACTGCACCCACCAGCCTCAGCCTGCTCTCTCCCTCCCGACCCAGTGTCCACGGACAGGGCAATGAGATGAGGTCTGAAGCCAGCAGCAGCAAGCACTTCCACGCTCAGCACGCCTTGCTGTTTTGACCACATTTCTGCACAAGCTCAGAGAGGGTTTTCATTACTGCTTCTAAGGAATGGTATTAATTCACCACAAGCCATGAAAAAGGGGGCTGTTTCTAAACGTTTCTTCCTGGTGCAGTACATCGTATCTATCTTTCCTCTCTGCTCCCTGTCCTGGATGACAGATGACTTCAGTACTTGAAGGTTACCTCTGTCACAGTGCTCACTCTAGAAGAGTGAGGCATGGTGAAGATGGTGAAGCCAGAAGAGATGTCAGGAGCCACCTGAGGTACCAGGGCCACTGGCAAAGGCATCCCCATTGCTTTCCACCAGCCAGTGAGCAAGGTCCTTCTGGCAGGACAGAGTGGCTCCTCCCTGGTCCCTTCTTCTGCTTCCCCACTGCTACACCTGAGGCTGTCTGCTCAGCCAGAGCCCTCCCTGCTCGCCCCCTGTTCCCAAATCCCCTCGGTTTCCAGCAAGTGTCTGACCTGGCTCTGCCCTACTGGTGTTTGCCCAAGCCTGCAAAGCGCATGGGCAGCAAACTGGCTGGTAATGTCACAGGTGAGTGATATGATCTTTCCCAGTCCTTGAAGGCTCACGGCCAGGCCCTCCTTCCAGTGTGTGCTGCACAAAAATCCCTTCATCCTGTGGGTGCCTCTTCTACGGGGAGGGGCTCGCACACTGCCTATCCCAATGGTTTCATCTCTTCCTTTCCACAGGGCAGCGAGAAATGCAGAGGTTTAGCCCTGTTTTAGTTGCACAAAACAGTTGCGCTGCCTGACCGACATGGCACGCAAAAGCTGATGGGAGCACGTCTCACTGCTCCGTCCTCCCCTGGAGCTGCGTGGTGCACAGACAGAGGGAGAGGGTGGACAGGACAGACCCCGATCCCCGCTGTGGGGTGTTTGCACGGGGTGTGCAGAGGAGCCTGCCCAGCTCCTCTCTGCACTGGTAGCACCCCAGGCTTTGAATGAAGCTTGCAGCTAGCCGCTGCACCCCTGCGAGAGCTGCGCCTGAGGGAGGGCACGTGTACCCATCCGAGGACAGGACAACCCCTCATTTTCAGCTGTCCCACCACTCTCCCTCCCTCCTCTTTGCACCCGCCACTCCCCTCTGCCGTCCTCCCGAGGCTGCACAGACCCGGTCTGTCCCACGCCGACGCTGCACACGCCTCTGAGCAGGCGGCAGCGCTTTCTAAATGCTCATCAGCGCTGCGGCAGGGCTGCGGGTGGGAACAGGCTGACATTTCATTGTTTCATCCTCTCCTGCCTTGCTCTCCTCCCCCACCATCCCCATTGCCCTCCTCCCCACACTCACACACAGACACACATCGTGGACCCTCTCTGGGGGATGCTCCGGTGCCTGTCAGGCTGAGGCTTCCAATTCTCTGTTTTTTATGCCTCAGTGGTCAGGGTGTCAAGCTCCTGCAGTACAGACCAGCCAGGAGCTCGAGGAGTCACTGAGCACCATCAGCTCGGTGACAGTATTGCTTGCTTCTTAACATACTCTGCATATCCATCAGCCTTGCAGGGGAAAAAAAAAAAGAGAGAGAGAGAAGGGGGGCAGGAAGGAAAATGAGAAAAAAGAAATACGAGAGAAGGGAGGGGAAAAGGAGAAGTGGGGGAGAAAGTCTCAAGTCCTGCTACTACCATCGCAGCACTTGGGCAGACAAATGGTACAGCCATAAGTGAAACTAAGCTAGATGAATGAACGCTGCATGAATGCCTCGTGATTTCTACCAGATATTCCAAGGTCCATCAGCTACACTTCTTGACAGCACTGCTTAGTGGACAGCCCTCTCCCCATTCGAAAACACGAGTCAGCTACCCGGGGATGCGCACATGTGCAGCGTGTTGCACACACATGCATGGTGCCTGCCCGCACCACACGAAGGAGTGAAACAGTAAGCCCCCTCCTTAGTAATTCTGGCATCATTGAGACACAAAGACACCAAACCAAGGGCTTCTGCCAGATTTAGCCCACCTCTCACTGCAGACCTAACTCCACACTGCCACGGTGCTTTATGTGGCTATAGCCCAAAAAGGGTCAGACCCCACCCCCGTCACCACCAGAGGCAGAGGTGCAGGGGAGGAGGGAAGAACAATTCCCAGTAATGCTGCTGCTACAAGGCAGCAGCAAGCCCTGGGAGATGCACTCTACCCTGAGATGGTGGGACAGAGGCATAGCCCCCTTGCCTATAGGGTGAGCCCCAGGGGCGGCTGCAAACAGAGTCTGAAGGTGGTGGATGGACCCTCTGCTGCAGGCAGAACAGCATTATCTGTCCTGCAGCACTGCATTGTCCGTTCTGCCGCATTTTCTCTGGGGATTATCAACTCATGTTTACCAGTCTGTTTGGTTTTAAGGTAAGTTTCCTGCAAGTTTCCTTTGTGATGTGCAGAGAAACTGAAAAGTGTGAGCTTAAAAATCTCAGGAACCAAGAAATGAAGAAAGATTTCATGGTGTCTCTCAAACTGCCATGGCTTTAAAGAACTGCCCCTGCAGGGGATGGGGGAAGATGCAGGCACCCCTGTGCACTGGTGCTGGACTTGGAGCAGCAGGGTAATGGAAACCCTCCTCCTCTGCCAAAAGGCAGAAGGATGGGGCAGACGGGCAGAAGGGACAGCAGACACCGTCGGACGGCTGGCTGCGCAGTGGGACAGATCCAGAGTCAATCTCAGCCAGCTTTGGATCTTGGCAGGTGAGAGGGGGATGCAAATTACTTGCCATCTCATTTTTTTTTAAACATGGATGCTGTAACCATACAGTAACGTAAGTTGGATTGGGCTTTTGTGGGTTATCTGCTCCAAAGCCCTGCTCAAAGCAGGGCCAGCTTTGCCATAGGCCATGTCCAGCCAACGTGTGGAAATCTCCCAGGATGGAGATTTCACATCTTCCCTGGGCCCCTGCTCCAAAGCCTGGCCGCTGTCACTGCCCTACCACCACTCGCCGCACAGAGCACTCAGCTGCAGTCCCATTAGGTAGCACAACAGTAATGAATGTGTCCTTTAGCCTTGTCTTGTTAGGACCACATGGCACTTAACACCAGCAGAAACCAGCAGCCTAGTCAAACATGCAACATGCTTGTTACCCAGCTGCTGGTACCTTTGGACTGAAACACAAAATTTGAACAAATACTCAACAAAGAAGTTTTATATGCCACTTCCAAGTTCAACACATTGCTTTGGTCCCCAGAGTCTCAGAAGACCCCGTGAATCAGAAGCTCCAGAGCCAGTACAGCTCAACCAGAGCCAGCTATGTGAAGGCGGACACGTGTTTGCACACTTTTCACAGCATTTTCTCAGATACCAGGTTGCACATGTGTTTGGGATGGGCAGAAGCCATCAGGACCACGGGGGTGAGCAGTTGTGTCTATATGACGGCTGCAGGTAATACAAAGCGCAGGTGATGCAACGTGCAGGTGATGCAACGTGCAGGTGATACAACGTGCAGGTGATACAACGTGCCTTCCTCCCTGCGAGCAGAGCACCACGCACCGCCCCCGGGCGGCCGCCAGCGGGAGCCGCTGCCACCCAACAGGGAGAGCAACCACAACCCCGCAGCTGTGCCATCCCTCCTGCCGGACTCGTCCCAGCCGCTGGTTTTCTCCACCAGTCCCAAACAGCTAGGTCCTTTTGCCATCCAAGCTCCAGGTTTAGGACGCTGTTTTACTTAGCCCTTCCATTTGGCAGAAAATGAAAACAAGCCAGGAGAAATGGTGTTCAACAAATGCAACTGCATGAGGGACAAGAACGGGAGGTTGTGGGACAAAAATCAGAGTCCTGGCCAAGAATAGCAACATGTTGCCCATTCCTTGTTGAAGTCCTCGGTAAGTTTAAAAATAATCTTCTGTACTTGTCCCTAAGTTGGGCCCCTGCGGACGAACCCCTCTCCCCCTCCACCCTGACCTCCTGGAAGAGGCTACAGGTGTCGCTACCTTTCCCTTGCGGCAAAGGACCTTACTGTACCTTTTTTAAATTAACATTCTCATGACTTTTATTTGTTTTCTATCGTTTTCTTTTGTGGAAGTAATCACATGGATCATAAATTTCTTCAGCGAATTCCAATAACAATCATTACCCTGGTAGCTAAGATATGCTTGACTGCATGGGGAGCAGGGCTAAACACTGCACTGAGCCACACGAATGCACCCAAGCAGCCTGCATATCACCAACTAACACTGCGAAATAACGGCTATCGAAATGCAGCCTTGAAATCTACTACACAAAAGTCACGTGTGCAGTAGGGCCGGGCATCACCTGCACTGGAGGTGGATATAAACCAAAGGACGGCAGGAGCAGTCGCTTCTCACGGTATGCCAGCACCACCCGAAAGGTTGCTTCATGATCCAGCAGCCCCGGGCAGCATCTCGCATAAAGGCAGAGTGACAAACAAGCGTGAGAGACCTTAGAAAAGAAGGAAAATTGTCCGGCCTCTCTGCGGAGAACAACAGCGTATTTGCCCCTCAGTAAAGCAAATCTGCCTCTCCGCAGCAAGCCATCGTAGTGGCTCAGGGCGAGACAGACAGAGGTCTGCAGCCCTGCCTGGAAAGCTGCAGCCTCCGTGACTCACAAAACTCACTCCCCTAGCAGTTTTCTCTGTGCACAGGGCAGCTGGGAAACACCTTTCAGTTGAAACTTGCTTTCACGCAAAAAAGTAGTTTCACATCACTAACATACTTTTGCAAATTTGTGACAATTTTGACAAAATCCTTCAGTTAAAAAGAGACTTGGATTTTAATTTTTTTAAAAAATCAGATGTTTTCCAAACAAATCTTCTCTTTTTCTTCTAAATTCAGAGAGACACTCAGTTTTCAAATTGAGTTCAGTGAGGCTAAAAAAAAAATCCAAAAATCTCAACTGAAAAACAAACTGTATCTTTGAAGTAAAGTCCAAAGTAATTTTGGGTGTCTTTTTTTGTTTTGATTGAACCTTGGAATTTCTTCCAATTTTAACATTCATCAGCAAACAAGAGAATCGGTGATTTACACTGCTCTAATCTCTAAATATCAGCTGTATTTAACCTGGGGGACTGGAAACCCAGGGCACGCCATGGGTCGACCACCAGTAATCTGCCAGGTCTTCTCCTGGTCCCTTGCTTTTTCTTTGTCCACAGAAGTCCCACGGGAAGAAGGACACTGACAACTCTGCCTTCCGCCCTGCAGACCAAGCGCGCTTGGCCGTTACTCTGCCTGCTCTAGACCGAGCAGTCCACGCACTACAAAAAACAGAAGCGCAAAAAAGGGAAAAATTGCCAAAATACAGCCCTAGTGAAACAAAACGTGTATTTCAGAAACAGTGCTCCCCCGGGAAGAAGCTGAGCAGGAAAATACACTATATATAGCAAAAGCCTGTCATGTTCTACCCAATTTATCTCAGTGACAATACCCAGGGTAATAACCAGCTAAAAATCCAAGGATGAGCAAGCAGGATTCATAGGCCAGTCTTTGAAGGGCAGGCTTGGGAAATTTTCTCAAGACCGGATTATCAGAAACTGCGCCAGGACGAATTACGGGTCCAACACGTGAGGGCGATCGCTGCTGCAGCCAGATCCCTCCGGAAGGGAACGGCAGCCTGGGTGGGGGGGCCATACACACATTTCAGGTGTTGATGCCACCCTCGTGCCCGGCTCCCGCAAGCGATGCCCTCCTGCCTGCCAGCTGCCTCCCCC
>NW_008824472.1:161242-167076 GCF_000699105.1 Pygoscelis adeliae
CGGGGATGGCGGCCGAGCCCCTGAGAGCTGGCAGGCGTCCCTGGGGGATTTGCTCCAGCCCGGAGCCCGGCATCCTCCTGGCACGCAGCCGCTGCCTGCCCCTGCCCCGCTGGCGGCCGACGGAGGATGCCGGCAGGATGGGAGGAGGCTTAGCATCACGCACCCCACGAGCTTGCACAACACCGGGGCCGGCATGGTTTGTGGTTGGAAGGAGCTTTAATGAAAAAGAAACGTTTCCCAAGGGGACTGAAAAATGCCGTTTTGGAAAACCTCTTCATGAGCGGTTTTGAAAGAAGAAAGCTGCTTTTCAAAACACCTGAGACCCTCTGCATCAAAATGGGAAACTGCTCCTGGTCTCCGGACCCTTGGTTACCTGGAGTTGTATCCAGCAATTTATCTATTCCCACAGGAAAGGAGTGAATAAAGTGTTAATAAATGGAAAAGGGGAAATGCTTTCTGCACAACTAATATTTTTCTTTTTTTTTTTTTAGGATGTAATAGAAAGTGATAGATTTCAACAAAAGAACAGCCTTCACAAAGTATTTTCAATTAAAACTTTCCTTACACAGAATAAAATCTTCAATTCTTGATTTTCAACGAAAAAAAAAAAGACAAACAGCGAGTTCTGAGCCCACTAAGCGTCTACCTGTGTTCTTTAAACACAACACGATAAAACTATGTCAAAACTTTCATCCAGCTGTAGCTAAGACAGAGCCCCTGGAGCTGCAATGTACTGGAAGAGCTGGCCGACCACGAGTACGCAGTCACTCACAGGATCCCAGATAGTGCTGTTAATGCCATACAATTAACTAGACAGTGTCTGTACCGCTCGTTGAAAGAACAGCCAGGAAATGCGGCGATAACTGTTAATTGCTGCGGCCAGCAGTGTAAGCAGCACCCTGCTTCCGTGGCCGAGCACTCACAACACCCTCCTCGAACAACCCTGAACAAACAGTGAAATACCTTTTGCCTGTTAAAGCTCATTTCTCTCCTAAAAGCAGGAGGAGCAACCTGCTGGCTGGAACCCCAAAATGCTTCCTGTACCCTTCGTGCTCAGCTACCTACAGACACTATCACAGCCACCCGCCTGGACGGCCGAAGTGATGCTGGGGGCAAAACGCAGCTTGGAGCAGGGCGTGGGGTTTGCTCCATTAGCAGGTGGTGTACCGCACACGGATCCACCAGCGAGGGTGCCGGGGAGCCTGCCACCACCGGCAGGCTTAGGCAGTGTTTTCCTGGGATGTCGTGGACCGCGCCGTGGGCAGCAGCTTCCTCCTGGGAGCGCTGAGGGAGCACCTGCAGAAACACAGCCCATGTGTACGGACAGACATGCACTGGCAAAGAGATCTGCTGATATGCACACGCAGGTACGTGCACGCTCCTTACATGTTTAGGGAAACAGGCTTGTAAATCCACTTGTGAATCTGCTATATGAATCCAGGGGATCGACAGATCGGTTATCATCATCTGTCATCAGCCCTTCCACCAGTACACTTATACTCACCAAAAGCACATCCCGCTTATGTCTGTAATGTCTTGTAGTCATTGATTAACCCTTCAATGAACGGTCTAGGTGCAACCGTCACCCAAACTTTCACACGTGTGATTTCAAAACAAAACTCGTACACTGGCTAATTTTTCCTGCACGCCAGCCGAGCAGAAGTATTGTGACACACTTGGTCACATTCAGACGTCTCTCCAAAGTTCCCAGTCCCATCAAGACTGCCAATTAACTTCTAATGTTCTATATAATTTTATGATCATAGAGATTGGACAGTATTTCCCCCTTATTTTATCTTTATATTAACTAGCATCTGCTCAAAGAAGTACAATTTTATTTTTAACGATTCTGAGTAGGTTGTCATATTTTAAGAAAACAGTAACATGCAGATTTTTGTAACACTACCTCATTTCCAAGAAGCTACAAGGCACAGAAATCCCATCAATGACTAATGAGTTGTGGGTTAAGGTGGACGTACCTTGCTGTGAAGTCACTGTACTATTCTCGACCCGTGCTGCCTGCCATAAAATTTTAATGCTGCTTCTGACATATTTATGAAACACCTCACCTAGTCTTCGCAGGATGACAAAAAGATTTATATCTGCAATTACTGCAAGCACATAGGTTTTAGCTATGCACTTTAAACTTTTGTACACAAAGGTATTTAACTTTAATACAACAAAGGTAGGTGGTGCCACAGAGCAACCATATTGGAACTGCATTAGGAGGGATTTATCTCCCTGTACCAGGAGGACAACTGCCCGACTCATCTGCATAGAAGATGGCATTGCAATTAATGACAATGAGGAATTTGCCCCTTTCTTCTCCTGGATCCCCGCTGCAGCGTTGTCTGACCTCTCTACCAGCCGCCGGCACGCAGCCTGTTGGGACCTTGGGCAGACCCAGCAGCGAGAAGCTGCACCGCCAGCGATACCAAGCCCAGCGAGCCACGCGAGCCACACACGGGGCCTTGGCGCCGGCGCTGCCGGACGCGGGGCAGGGAATGCGGTGCCGCTCTGTGCTGCTTGCTGCAGCTGCTTGCCCCAGACCAGCTCGTGGCTCTCCCCAAGCCTGGTCTGTGGGGCCGCCTGCGACCTTCGCAAAGCCTCATTTCACACCGTGCCCAGGCAAGATGAGGGGCACGGAGTGGACGAGGGGCATGGAGTGCCCTCCATCCACACAGGGTGTCACTCAGTCCCTGCCCTTGCACACAGGCTCTCCAGATGTGCACATGTGCAGCCCGACAGCATACAAGGGCCGGCACCGTTTCATTTTCTTCGCTCTAGACTGACTGGCTGGTAGTGCAGGTGGGATGAAAAGGAAAACTTCCATCTCGCAGAAAATATGAAGCTTTACAATATGGATTCATCCCACATCGGTGCAAAAAGTGCCAAGAAGTATCTTATGGGATGAAATTCTCCAAACCATGTAATGGAAATGTTGCATTTGGTTCAGATGAAAATATTCGACTCCATGCTTCACCCTGACTTTAGCCTTTTTTATAATTTCAGTCTTAATAATGATAATGAAATGTGTAGTTACTTCCAGGAATTACACAAGTAATTTAGCTAGTAGCAGAAGTAGATATAATGTTATGAGCCATAATAACATAGCCACAGTGTGGAAATTGTGAAGTCTGGAAATTAAGCTTTTTGGAAGCTTGATAAATGTACGTTGCTGCTGACATGGAAGCAGTCTTCAATTATCTGCAAATGCAGGTGTGAACGGGGGCAGGAAAGCGTCTGCATGGCTGAGGGAGCATACTCCCACACTGGCATCTTCCCAGGCATCCTGCCGGTGTCCCCATCCTCGGTGACCGTGTCAGACCATGCCGGGGGCCGGCCATGGCTCAGCTGGGACCAGACCGGCGGTTCCGGCTACACCAGGCGACAGCCGGGTCCTGCACTTTCTGCTGAGGTGGCAGCACCTTCGATGGAGGAAAAGTCTCTTGTCCTCGTGTAAACCCCCTGCGGATAAGCGCTCCCAGCTGAGATGCTCAAAACCTCAGAATCTTAGCCCTTCTGCCTGCAAGACCAGGTTTTCAGCTGGACTCCAGGCTTCAGCCACCCCTGGACTGGGGCTTTAGCACATCAGCAGGGTCTGCTTTCCCCCTCTGGTTCTTTCTGTCATCACGGGGAGCCTGTGCAAGCTCTGAAATACAGAGACACAGCCCCAGCAGAGATGTCAGTTTTTCTTTCTGACACCGAACACAATGCAAATGAATGCCTGAGTGACAGAAGACAGATAATTTCTCACTTGATTTTCACTGCACTGCTTTGGTTTTACACCACATCCACGTTACAGTCATCCTTTTAATGCAGAGAAAAAACATGTCAGCCGATCTCAGGTCAATCTCCAGGAGTGCAGCAGCTCGGTCCTCCAGCAGGACGGACGATCTGCTGGCAAACGTTTTGTAGCCAAAACCATTTCCAAGCAATGTCTGCAGATGCTTAGCCTGGCCTGATCCAGCTGAATCAGCCAAAAATTGTGCTGAGGAAGAGAACATGCGGTGGGGAAGGGATGATGGACGGGGTGTCTCCTCCCACGCATAGTGGGCTGATGCTTGAGGACACCGTGGCTGCCGTGGCACGTCCCCTGGAGGGACCCATGGCTCCCCACACATCCCAACAGCCCAGGGTACACCTCCACGGGACCAGGCTCCTCACCAAGGGCTGGCATTACATTTCCTGACTTCAGTAAATGTGCAAGATCGAAGATAAGAAAGCCTGGGCTGAGGCAGCACCTTCATGCTGAAGGAGGCTAGTAGGAGGAGAAGAAGACAGGGCAGCATCGTCACCCCATGCCCAGCGCCTCTCACCGACACAGCAAGCAGCCCTTCTCCCACTGGGCACTGCTTATCCCACCACAGAGTCCATGCACACCTCTCCATGTAAGTAAAACATCCATGTATGCTTGGAAGTTATTTATTCTGTCACAAAGCGTCTGTGTGGCAAAGCAACCTTTGCTGCTGCTACCCGAGATTGACAGGATTTAGTGCATCTGCTGCTAAACGGACATCGAGTCGGGACCAGAGTGCTGCTTTTAGTCTTTTTATGTAGGAGTTAAGGGGGTTACATTTAAATTTCCCAGCTTTTTCTGCAGTCAGTGCAGAGCCTGATCCCAAATCTACCGCAGTCATAGGTGACAGATGCCTTACTTGCAACCAAAGTGCCCCAGTGCCATATTTGCTGCTAGAAATAAGCGAATGCATCCTTCTTTCGGGAGACTTCTCACTTCCCCATCTGGGCTGTCCCCCTTCTCCTGGCACAGCCAGACAGCCCATGAGCAGGGCATGCAGGAGACATGTCCTCGGACTCTTCCCACCTGCACCCCTCTGTGCAAGGTTTTACACCTGCCCGACACGGTGCACACACGAGTTTTCCAGCACAAACACTGCTTGCTACAGCTTGGCAGCCTCCACTTTAAAATGTGTTTTCAGAGGAAAGTTCTGCATGGAAATGACGCAGTCCTTGGAGCACCTTCCTTCATTTTTACTAAGGCATGTCATTTTGCTAAAAATTTTTCACTTAATTTGGTTTTCTTTCCATTACCTCATTTTGTTTCTTTTGCACTGATGATATTACATTGCATTGCAATCTATTGCAATGTCCTGGCATTTTCACTTCTTTTGATAAAGTCTCAATGTGTCCAGAAACTCCTGGAAAGAGAATACTTAATTCCCAAAATATTTAATTTCAATTTGTGCCACAGACATTAGTTCTGAGCTTTGGAGTTTATGGCGGGGCAGATGTTCAAACAGTCCTAACCGCAAGCAAACACCCTCCAGCAATCATCACACAGAAATCAAGCCTACAGTCTCAGAAAACAAGTCCAGTGAGTGGTAAAAAGGCTGGATTAATAAATAATGCTCTGCAGGAGAGCGGCTGCAAACCCACCTAAAACCTCTGCACAGGTCATCCCGCAGCAGCAAAGGGGAGGGTGCGGGGAGCTGGGGGTGCCTGGGTGCAGGACCTGGTCTCCAGTGTTCCCCTGGCCACACAAATGCTGGAAGCAGGAGACATCCAATTCATCACAGGACAACTTGGAAAGTGCTTCCCAACACCACGAAGCTGACAGATAGCTCAGGCTATCGCCCAGAGCCAGACACATCTCTCAGTATACGCAGAAACCCAGGCTTGGGATGACGCACGACAAGCCACCCTTCCACAGGGTGCTCAACGCAGGCGGCAGGCGGGCTAGCCAGGGTCTAACGCCTGGGAGAAAAGAAACTGCATCCTCCCCAGCACCCACCACACAAAGAAGCACCTGGCAGTTGGGCTGTAGAGCGCAGATGTGACGGGAATACAGACTTTGTTCTGGTATGACTGCTACC
>NW_008824472.1:167133-183330 GCF_000699105.1 Pygoscelis adeliae
CAGGAATACAGCAGCTTCATCACACTCCTGCTCACAGACACAGCGGGCCATGAAGTGCTTTCCACTCCGCTTACTTTGGGGATCTCAGCGCTTGCTCATAGTCGAACGCAGTTTGTCAGGAAACTGCCTGATGGATTCTGGTGGCTGGGTCCGGCTCCTGCACGCGCCCAGCACGTTAGGCGCAGAGCTGCTCCAGCGCCCGGACCACCACTGGCAGCTGTGACAGATGCTGGGCACACCACAGTGCTCAAAGGTCTGGCAACTTGCTGTTCGTAGCCGCGATGCTTTTGTAATCTCCCATTTTTTTAAACTCTGGGTACTGATATAACACAAGGAGACACAATCATAAAAAAAGCTGAATGCTCAGAAATGATAAAGCATTTTGTGTGCTCTCATGTGGGTGATACTCTGGTCTGAGAAACCTCATCACGAGCAAGGGGTTGAGTTCAGCCCTGCAAGCACAAGCTGGTCCGGGTCAGCTCCAGTCATGCTTTCCCACCTCGGAGGCAATGCCTGTACGTGGCTCAGGACATCAGGCACCTTAACTGGCTTGTCGGTGCTCTGCTTCACTAATCCAAACAACAAATTTCCAAAATTAGAACTAATTTAGACATCATGGCTTCCTATTTACAGTCAGCTTTTTCTTACTGTGTTTCCACCAACAGACAGATGTCAATAATGACAAAACCAGAGCGAACAGGAGGGGACCTGCAGAGGGTAGAGGATGCAGCAGCATGCCTCACCCGCGGCACGCTGCCTCCTGGCTGGACACCAAGCTCTCATCGCCGGCACATCAGGGGTGCATCACCTGGGGAGCCACTGTTTTGAGAGCCAGCCAGGAAACTATCTGTCAGGAAACCCTTTGTAAAACTGTTCCTGCCTTCCCGGAGGAGGAGGACAGTGGTGCACCCTGCAGCCCCCACAAGCAGAGGGGACGTCCTTGGTGTCTGGAGCAGACCCTGGGAGCCGCCTCGGTGGGGGCAAATGGACCCTGCGTAGGGTGAGCTCTGCCAACCAGCCCCACATCGGGCAGTTCCCGATGCCAGGTCCTACAGGACTAATGCAATTAATGAGCAGAGGGCAAGTTTTTAACACAGTTTATCTCCAAGCACCTCATCTTTAAATTTCTGGCTCTGGGTATTTTGGGGTAGAGACTCGTGTTCGTCGTAGCTGCCAGCACGATGGGGCCCAAAAACAACTGGCTTGCAGGGGACAGAAAAATGTTTAGTAACATAAAAAAACCAACAGCAGCAACAAAAGGCTTTTTAAATTCTTGCTGTTGCTTTTATAATCAGCAGTATTGCTTAAATGTGGGCAGCGCGTCAGACCCATAACAGCCTCTGCTTTCAGCTGCCGCCAGTGTCTCCTTGTGAGTACCTCAGCACACACTTCACAGAGACAGGAGGTGGAAGGGTCCCGCGGTTCCCCCCCAGAGATGCAGGATGGAGCCCTTTGCCATCAGCTGGGCACCTCCAGCCCTCTCCTCCCTGTCCACAGGGGCGGGGGGTGGCCACAGTGCCGCCGGCAGCATCCCTCCGGTGCCAACAGCACACTGCATTGCCCAGCGCAGCATCCTCCGCAGTGATGCTCCACGAACTCCGTAACCACAGTCAAGCCAGCGGCTCTGGGCAGGGCTCCAGAAGAAATGACCACAAACCCCGGTTTCCATCCCTCAGCGCTGAACACCGGCGCTTTTTGCCATGAACAGTGGCTTAACTTGAAAAAGACCATCTGAACAGAGCATTCCCCTATCCCACGAGCAGCATCGCTTGGCTGCCGGAGCCCCAAACCCCGGCACCGTCCCGGGGTGGGGAGGGGATGGTTTCGGCATTGAGGTCTGGCTGGAAACCACCCCCTCCACCCCGCAGCCCCCCAGCGTCGCCGCGCGCCGCTGCTGGCTGACGCAACTGATTGATTTGACTGAAGGTAGCCAAACTGTCACTCAGGAGGTGCCCCCTTGGTACCTCTTCTGGCTGGATCTACTTGAGGGTGGGATTGCCTGAGCCACTCCTGTCAGGGATTTCAAAGGGAACAAGCGGCTGAATGCGGATCTGACAGCTCGGCCGCCGAATTAGGGCTATTTGCATGCTAATTTCCACCGTGCTTAACTCACTGGCAGACCTACAGCGAGAAGCAGCCTCTGCATGTTTGGAACAATGCTTGACTGATCTAGCTGCGTTAACGAGCAAATTATGGTAATTTTGTTATTACAAATGCATAGAAATTTCCAAAGAGTGGAGCAATACAATATGTTTTCTCTCCTCCTCCTCCTCACTCCTAAATACGGACCCTTTTGTTTATACACACTTCACCTTGCTTACTTGTGTTTAGATATGCACAGCGTCTCACCTCGAGGGGAGGAGGCAGAAATTACGGCCGGAGCAGAGGGAGCCCGCAGAGCAGACGGGACAGGCTTTGCTGCACATGGGACACTTGGGACCGCATCCTCAGCCGGTGTAAAGCAGCATAGAGCCCTGGCAGTCGGGGGTCGGGACTAATTGACCCCAGTTGAGGATTGGGTCTGTAAGAGGAAGGCGGGTTTGGGAACAGCAGATCCAGAGGCTGTTGGCTTCCCAACTTCTCACCTTCTCGCCCTCTCCAGTGTAATTTCTAAATCAATTTAATGAAATAATATCTGACAACATCATATTGAAAACAATATAAATTTTATCTATATTCTGTGCAAGCACAGTAATTACATTCCTGAGAGATGAACACCAAAATGTTTCTCCAGGCTTCCAAGATCCTGGCAGCCTCTCATTCAAACTGTACAGGAGCAGCGGATAAACGCATACCATTTACTTAACTGCTTCAATATTAATTAAGGGGATCATTTGTCAGTTGATTCGCAATCTGGTATTGCCCCAAGATATTTGTGACAGCACATCACTTGCTCCATCATACGTGATGAAACTTCTCTGGGATTTGTCTTCCGAGATTACAGAAGGGTGGGGAGGCACCTTTGTGGAGCAGCCCTAGACTGGGGAAAAAACAGTAAATTCGCTTAACCAGAAAATGCCAAATGTCAATACTTCTGTCCTTTGCAGCAGATCTTCTGGCTCTGGCGGTGGAAGCTGTGGGTGCTTCTGTGTGCATCTGTCAGGGGGTGAAGGTGTTTCTGGGGTGCTCCAGGTGATGGCTGGGTTTGAGCTACATGAGCTGCAAAAAGTGGTGATACTGGCACAAAAGAAGTAAGTGCCCATAACCCGAGCAGAGATACACATCCCCGCCATCATAGCAGCGTGAAGCAGGTGGAGCAGACGGTAAATGGACTTAGGAGTCACCTCCAGGCTCCAAGGAGGTCACCTGCAAACTTTCCACTTCACCAAAGAAATGTTAAGGTTTAGTCCTCATTTGTTTTAGGGTCTTTCTAGGATAAAGGGCTTGATTCTCCTTTCACTTTTACCGGCCACAACAGTGTCACTGTCCAAGCAACCAAGCAGTTCCAGCTTTATGCTGTAAATCAGAGGAGGACCTGGTTCAGGCTCTGTCATGGATGCCCTCTGTCATCCCACATACTGTAATTCGCTTCTCTGCCCCTGTTTTTAAGCGTTTTACCTCCCAGCTACCTCGCTTTCAAATATTTACTGCTGCATGTCAGGAGATTACAAAATGCTATCGCAAAACTTTGGCAAAGGCAGAGCCAGAACAAATAACATAAACTCATGAAAATAATGATGAATAAAGTCTTCAGAATGCCAGGGGGGACCAAACCCCATCAATTCCTACAGGCTTTATTCCGGAGCTCCTACATCTTAACTGCTGCCTCCCAACCCCTGCCGCAACACAGGGCTTGCGTTCCTGCTCCCCTGCACCCCTCGCTGCAGGATAGGTTCAAGCAGGTTGAGGGAGGGTGCTTTCCCTTGGAGGCTCAGATGGGACAAACAGCCCCAGCAGGGAGAGGTCACACAATCTCACTTCTCCTCCGCATTAATATCTGCTAGCCACAAGGAAAAAATGCGCTTGAAAACCATGTGTTTTGTTTTCCAACACCATCTCCTTCTGTTTTGCACGTTAGAACCAGCATCTTCTCCTAGATAAAAGACTTCTAATGACACCGTTACCATTTTTTATGCTTTTCTTTTCAAAGCCCAGTTTTGAATGTCACTGTTTTCAGGTCCCTTTAGTCGGGTAATTGCACATAGACTTCATATAAAGGAAATTCATTTGTTCAGGGTCACTGCATGGTTTTTCATTAAAAACAAATTACCGGTGTTCAGAAAGGACATCTGGGTTTCGAGAGTCCCATTAATGACTATATTTTCAGCATCACTATTCCGGACAGTCTACCCTTTCCTGTCACCCGGCGTGCAGGGCCCACCAGGAGAAGAGGGGACAGTGTGAATGACAGTCCTGGGGAGGGGAGAACGGGTGGTGGGGTGGGGGCTCCATCCCCGGAGATGGGGAGAGGGAAGAGGAGGGAAACAGAACTGGGGTCTACTGTCCCAGCACTTCTAACACAAGAACTGGAGTAAGTATTTAAGTGAACGATCATGGCTACTTGATCATAACCTTTTTGCAGCTCAGCCGTGGCACCATGAGCCTGATGGTGAGGGCAAGCAGATGCTGAAGCTGGACACAGGCATGGCTTGCCCAAGCCCCTGCCCAGCCCTTGCTGCCCCAGCCGTGGGAACCACTGTGAGCCTCCCCTGCCCTGGCCTCAGCGGGGACCCAAATGGGACACGGCTTCTGGGATGGTGGTCCTCAGAGCAGGCGCACAAGCTGCAGCTCTGGCACTGCTCCTTTTGTCTTCCCCTCTGTCCCCTTGCCAATGGCCACCATCTTCTGCGCACATGGGAGGACACAGACCTTCAGACATGTCTTGGGAGCAGTCCCACGGACATGAGTAGTGATCCATGGAGAGAGACCTGACCCGGTGCTGGAAACAGGCTGCTAGTGTGTGGAGCAACAGAGGACCAAGAAAAGACCCCAGGCAAGCAGCGCTGCTCCCCGTCACCACGCCAGCCCCAGCCAGCAGTGCACCAGAGCCTACGGAGGAGGAGGAGCGGTGCTGGAGAGAAGGTCAAGCCTCCCAAAGGCAAGGGAAATGTGGTAACAGTGTGCTATCCATGACCAGCAGACCATCGCTCTAGCAGCTGCTCTCCCTTTCAAACACTTCACCTCAAAAAAGGCTCTGGGTCACCCACATAGGTCATGGAGTAAAATCCCTGCAAATATTGCATTTTCCAGCGATGTGCTCCCAACTAGCTGCTGCTACGGTCCTAAAGCCAAATCTGCAAATGTGAAGTAGTAAGGGGAGCAAAGAGAGCAGAAGTTGCAAGCAGAAGACAGCAGCACCTTCATCAGAAGAGCCAAACAGCTCTGGGATTGCCTCCTTGGAAAGGAGTAAGAAAAGCTGGCTGGCACTAGGCTCCAGGCTGCCAGTACTGGATGGGATGGAGAAGATGCAGTTTGTTCCTGCCTGCTCTTCCCAGGACACAAAGGGAAGGCTGCTGGGAAAACACTGTTCCGCGTTTCTAAAGCGACAGCACGTTAGTGGCACAATGACAGTGTGAACAAATAATAACAATAATATCAAATGGAAACCAGGAGATCATTTCTGCATACAGCATCTCATTAACCTGTGGGATTCTGTGCCCAGAGGTGGTACTGAGACCACGAATCTAGTAGGAATCAATAGTGGATTAAACCTCTAAATAGATAATGAGAACATACAGAGAGCTACTCTAGACAAAATAAACATTTATAAGGGATATAAACTCTCCTGCTTCAAGGCATAAGCTACTAGACGATCAGGATTAAAGAGAAGTGTCCACTTTGGGCAAGCTGCTCCAGGAGCTGCTGTGTCCCCTGCCCCAGCCACGGGCGGGCAGGTGAGGATGGCAGGCAGGCAGTGACTCTTCCCAGGACCCTGGGGCATCCCACGACAGATGCCACACGATGCTGTCGGTCTGCTGCCTGCTCCCAACAAGTCCAGGAATATTCACCAACAGTCAGCAATTTTATGCCGGATCCACCTGCCTTTCCCCTTTCAGCCCCGGTCTCCTGGAGGAGAAGGTGAGCTGGGCAGCTGGGCACGGAGCACAAGCGGACAGGGGATGCTGAGCCAGGGGCCGGGAGCAGGTGCCACCTAGGCTGCAGTGGGGTGAGACCGTGGTTACAGGTGGGAGGAGGAACGTGGAGGGCGATTTCTCCTGGTCCCTGTGTAGACATTAGGCAGTGTCCTGTGATGGGGAAGCTGCCCGTATGGCTCCCTCCAGCCTCCGAGGGGCATTCATGGCTCTGTCCTTAAACAGCAGTTGGAGTCTAGAGCAGAGCTGTCCCATCTGTGGACCTGCGTGGACTGCTGGCATCACTGCTTTCCAGAGAGGGACCTGTTCTCCTGTTAACAGCTTATTGACTCCATCTCTGCTCACAGTATCAGGCAGAAGCATATGAATTCCTGATTCTGCAGCACATTTTCAGCGGTGCCATAATCAAAACATTGAATCCTAGGAAGATAGGGCATTTCAGGATGGAAGGGACTTCAGGAGGTCCCTAGACCCTGCTCACAGCAGTATCAGCAATGAGGCCAGACCAGGATGCTCAGGGCTTCATCCAGCCTGGCCTTGAAAACCCTCAAGGATGGAGACTGCACAGCCTCTCTGAGCAACTTCTTCCACTGCTGGACCCCCCTCGTGGAGGAAAAGTTTGAAGCTTTTCCTCATACCCAGTTTGCATCTTGCGTGTTTCAACTTACGCCCATTGCCTCTTTGTGTTGTGGGGGCCCAAAACCGCACTATTGCCACTGTGATTCCATGAGCGCCAAGTGAGGGGGATAATCCCCTCCCTCCAGCTCCTGGCCAGGATGCTGCTGGTCATCCTCGCTGCCAGTGCACGCTGCAGGCTGATGCTCGGCTCCCGGTCTGCCCGCGTGCCCGGAGCCCCTCCAGTAGACAGCCAGTCCTCAGCCCGTTTTGTTGCAAAGTGCTCCCTTCCCTGGTGCAGGATTATGTGTTTGCCCTTGTTGGATTTCATACTCCTCCCCGAGCCTGCCTAGGTGCCTCCACGTGGCAGTCCTACCCTGGAGCATACTGACGGCACTCCTCAGTCTGGCATCATCTGAAAACCTGACAAGGTGTGCTCATTCCTGTTTGTGGATGAAGATGATAACCAGGACAGACCCCCGGCCGTACCCTGCAGCGCCGTGTGTGCTACCAGCATCCATCTGCAGCCTGGCAAACCACCACCTCCGAGCTTGACCACCCAACCAGTAGTTTTCCCATCTATCTGCGAATCTGTCCACACCGCAGCATTTCACTTGTGCCCTGTGCCATCAGAGCACTGCAGTCTGCTGGCACTGCAGTGCATCTCGGAGAGCTCCTCTCTGATCACATTTATGGTGTGACAGCCACCAAAAGGCAGGAGAAGTGTGCAGGGCCTGTGACCTGCAGAGGGAACGCATTTACGGGAGCCTCGAGCGATGCCAGATCTCAGTTCATAAAGCTCTGGACTGAAATCGAAGCCACGTGTTTGCTTGTTTCATTCCTTTAGAGAAAAGTATTTGATTAATTTATTCTCTGCGCCACAGTAGGCGTTCATGAACCACATAAAAAAGGAAATTCCCTGTTGATACACAAGCCCCTGTGTTTGCAGGGAAGGAAAGGAGGAGATCTGAGAGCATGGACTAGATATTTGTGCCAGGCACGGCGGTGCAGTGGGGACAGGTTCCTGTGTGCATCCTTGCCTGTGGGAGAGGCAGGGAAGGACCTGGGGCTGGCAGGGGAAGAAGCCTCTCCTGTTCAGATGAACAGCAGGGGAGCTGGAGGAGAGATAAGCACAGAGCAAGCAGCTGAATCCACACAGCTCCTGTTTCCAGTTTCCAGCTTGGAAATGCCAGGGAGCTGGAGGGTCTCCCCTGCCCTGCAGGCGTGCTACAGACCCCCGGCAGATGCGGGACAAACACCGGCAGTGTGGCAAGGGACGGGTTTACTCACAGCAGCACAAGCGATGGCAGCAGCAACAAGCATGCAACAAAACACCGCCTATGTCTTATCATGTATACATTTCTCCCACGTCTCTAAGCACTTAACTCACACAATTACTTAATTATGAGCAGAAATTAATGGCTAACGATTAAAAATCTTATCAAGGAAGCACATTTCTAGCAGAGGCTCTGAAAACTACGATGAGGCAGCAGCAGGCGTGAAACAAATCCCTGAGACCTGGTACAACAAACATGCGCCCTTGCTCGGGTACAGCGATTTGGCCATTTCAGAACAAGCGGGGACGTGCCAACGGCACCAGACTGGATCCATCACCTGGTTCTGGGTCAGCCCCTCAGGGACTGTGGTGCTTTCCCCAGCAAGGCTCTGAAACTGTTCCTGCAAAGGACAGGAGTCAAAGAAGGATAGAGAAGGCATTTTGGATGCTAGTTAGCAAATTCTCACTTAAATGAGAAGGAGAACCTACAGGAATTGCAGCTGACCTTCACACTAGCTGGAGCAGAAGGTTGTTATTAAAGGAACCAGTGAGAGGAACCGTGCAGTTATTCAATATAATAGGTCACACAAGTCTATGTGTAGTTAAAAATAAAATCTATTACCTGGGAAAATCAGCTCAGACGACTCTACATCACCAAATGCTCACTGCATCTCCTCTGGCTGAGCACCGCCAAGCCGCACGTCCTGCAGTTTTGCCATCCCACCCTGGCAGCTGTTCCTGAACAGCCGGTAACTCCTGATGTATTGATTCCCCAGCATCCCAAAAAAGAAGGAAGAGCAAGTATTCCCCTTAGCTGGGGAAGGAACTGGGGCTCACAGTCAGATTTTCAGAGAGAGGTGCTCTGAAGGAAGGTGGTAGATTCCCACAAGGTTTCTAAAAGCCTCTAAATTGCTGTCTTCGCCAGGAATGACGCATCCAAAGCACCTGGGCTTTCAGATGTTCACCCTCAGCAGGAGGATGCCCCTGGAGTGAGGAAGGGCTCACGGCATTGGTAAAGAGCAAGCCCAGAGGCGACCAGGCAGGAGAGGAGGAGATCAGCAGGGCAGGACACCTGCCCCCCTGGACATGGAGGTGACCAACCAAGCTTGCTGCTCCCCCCGCTTTAGGGCATGATTACAGCTTGTGGTCGAGCTAAAGAGTTGATGCAAGTTCAAATCTTCACCTAATGCGAGCAGTCAGCTGTGCCATCGCAGTCAAGCAGGCCTGGCTGAGAATGGAAGAAATGTACCGATAACGGTGTCTATACGTGTGGGTGTCCATGAGAAATGGCGTGAAACGAGAACCGAATCTCACGCTCTTTTCAAACAAGACTTGCTCTCAGGTGTTCACTTTTTATCCTCACTCCTCACTGGGTGCATCTGGTACCCTCGCAGCAGCTCTTTCAGGGAGTACATTTTATGGGTAAAAATTGGTTTCTGCACAACCTATGATCTAACTTCCACAGCTAGTTTCTAATTCTAATAGACACATAAAATGGCTGATTTTTTCTTAACTCCTTAGTGATCTGGTAGAACCCAACCTGCAGAACATAATCAAAGCTGGCAACAAAGACTAACCCCAAAAGAGCCTGGACATCAAATCACTGTCACCAACCCCCACTTTCTTATTCCAAGTAATTTTTTCTAAATCACCACCTGCTGGAGCCATGTGATTACACATGAAATTCCACTTCGGGTGTTTTTCCTCCGTAACTAGCTCTCTGACCTCGCTGACTCCAAAGAGCTGGCTCAAATGACCTTACGGGCTTAGAAAGCAACAGGGGAAAGAAAGAGAATCTCCAAGTTATCACCACTTTTGAAATCATATGATACTTAGGGGCCAGATTCATGACTTTTAACATACACATTTGGGCCTCAGAATACTGTTTTCCCTCATAGCGAGCAGTGTCTGTCATGTGCAGGCCAAAGGCAGCAGAGCTTGGGGACAAATCCCGGCAGTTCTTTCAAGCTGAAATAAGTGTACTGATTTCCAGCAGTATCTGACCTCCAGTGCTTACGCAGAGGCGAGCCCAGCTCGGTGCTCCCACCGCTGCGCACCCACCACTGCTCGCTGCCAGCACCCTGATGTCACCATCTTACCGCGGGTCGCGCGCAGATCCGCAGCCGACAGCAACGGAGGGTTGCACCGATGATGTTACGCACCTGCAGACCCTGCTCCGCCCGCCCCAGGCGCCTGCACACCCTCCGCTCCCACTGGCCACACAGGCAAGCGCTGGCCACCGGCCAGCTCGTGCCACCTGGCATTTCTCACTGCAAGGCTCCAAAAGGGGAAGGAAATTACAGAAATACAGTGTCCTGAAGACAACTCAGCGTCCCTCAGGAGTCAGCTGGATGGGCACAGTTTTGCACAGAGAAATGTGGAGGTCAGGACATGTCCACCCCCCAAGGGCCAGCAACCTCACCACTGGGACACGGCATGGAGAGACACAGTGTGTACGGAGAAAACAGGCGGGTTAGAGCAAAGCCTGTGTCTAACGGGAAGAGCCTGGCATGGTCCAAAATGGAGTGATCCCCAGGCTCCACAGAATGGAGGCTGGGGGCTCCTTCTGCATCCCAGTGCAAATGATTTGCTTTGGCAGTCTACAGGCTGGACTACCTCCCGTACTGGGGAGCCTGGTCTTCCTTCCCTCAGGATCGCTCTACACCTCCCCTTTCCCTTCACTGCTGTGGCATCTGCCTTGTGCTCGCTTCAGTGCAGAGCATCCACAAAGTGCCATGCTTTCCTCCTGAAATGCTGCCTTTTTTCTCTTCTTTTATTTCCACACCTCCCCCCCATTTTGAAGACTCACCAGGCACCATTCCTGTCAGTGCCGGAGCAGAGTAGCTGCCCTGTCCGGCAGGGGGGACGTGCGGAGGGTATCCTGGGAGGGTTGTGCTTGCCAGCTCGCGACCTGAGGAATCAAACCAACAAATCACCACGTGAGCATCGCGACAAGCAGACACGGTTTTACATCTCCCCGAGCGCCCAGAACACAGCCATGCATTTGTCATCGCTGCTCTGTGAGGACCAGCGTGGGATTTCCAGCCTGGCAGGGAGGGGAGGCACAGTTTTGCTTTCTCTATAAGCTGCCACAAAGCTCCGACGAAGTGAGAGATGGAAAGGGGAAGAGCAGAGCTCCGCAGGGAGAAGAACGTGCCTGCCTGAACTCCGGCTGCTCGCCCCTATTCCCAAGTTCCTCCAAAGCTCAGATTTGTAAAGTCAGAAACAGCGAAATGTGAAATAACACTGATCTTAATGACACTTTCCCAGAAAACTCTCCAGAAAATCACAGTGCACAGGCTGACAGTTTGCAGAGATCTAAATACAATGCAGGACATTCTTTTTATCTCTTATTAAAGCCAGTTTAAAAAAAAAAAAGAACAAGCACAAGACATTGAGACGTGAAGATAGTTTAAAATATAGTTTGCTGAGGTGTCAGAAGAAGGGCCAGATTCACAGACACAGCCTGATGTAGTGCTCTTTACCTAGACCGCAGAAACTTGTCTTTTTATTCAAGTACCCACAGGTCTTCCATGGAAACAACCCCACAGAAAGCAGGCAGTGGGGTGTCCCCCATTTCCCTCTGCCCCTGCGCTGGGGGCTGAGGTCCCCTCTCTTCACCCTGACTCCCCAGACGCAGGTCCCAGTGCCTCCCGGGACACGTCGCTGCCCACGGGGTGAAGAGGAGAGGTGCACACAGCGCAGCTCACAAAGTGCTGCAGAAGTGACATCCTGACCCTGCCCAGACCCTGCCTCCCGTGTGCGGATCCCAAGATAGCCACAGTCCCTGCAGGCTGCCACTGCCGCAGCAGGATTTTGGGGAGACTGCTGTCTGCCGTGGCCACAGGTGGCCTGCCAGGAGAAAGGGATGCTCCTGTAATCCCACCAGTAAGGATCCATTCCTCACCACAGAGGGAACCCCGGAGCCTACCCATGGTCTTCTCCTGGACTCCCACGGCATCCTTGGGCAGATCACTTATCCAGGGATAAGTTGCCTTCAAATACTGCTCAGGTGCATGGTAGCATCTACCCTGGGACACCACGGCCGGGTCTGCAGCTGTACACAGGCACTGCTATCCCTTCCAGGTGAGCATCACGTGCTGCTCGGGCCACTGCTCTGCTATGGGGGTCTGCTCAATCCACCACCCCAGCAAGAGACGGTGCTGCCGGCACCTCCACCATCCTGCCAAGCGGCTCCTCCAGAGGCTGGCAGGAGCGAGGGGACCCTTAAGGCGGGGACTGGCCCCTCTGGCCGAACCACAGGCTCAGAGGCAGCAGCACAGCGCAGGCACCGAGTTCTGAAAAGCTGAGTGTGCACTTCAGCTAAGGGAAAGGGACCCTGGGCTGCAGGGAGGCGGGGACTGCCCCTCTGGCCGAACCACAGGCTCAGAGGCAGCAGCACAGCGCAGGCACCGAGTTCTGAAAAGCTGAGTGTGCACTTCAGCTAAGGGAAAGGGACCCTGGGCTGCAGGGAGCCCCTGGCCCTTGCCCAAAGGATGCGCCCCCGCTCTTCTAACCTCAACAAGGCAGGGACCACTCAGGCTCCAGCCGGCTCCAAGATGCTCTTGGCCCAAACCAGCCTAGGCTCAGAGGCAGCAGCACAGCGCAGGCACCGAGTTCTGAAAAGCTGAGTGTGCACTTCAGCTAAGGGAAAGGGACCCTGGGCTGCAGGGAGCCCCTGGCCCTTGCCCAAAGGATGCGCCCCCGCTCTTCTAACCTCAACAAGGCAGGGACCACTCAGGCTCCAGCCGGCTCCAAGATGCTCTTGGCCCAAACCAGCCTGTTAGCTGGCAAAAATCACTGCGAGCGCAGGTTCCTTCATCAAAACATGGCATGTCAGATCAACAAGAAAAGTTACGAGACTTTGTGGATTTTAGCACCACTGACAAGAAGAAATGCACAGATCCTCGTGTTCAAATTGTTTTCTGTATGCATTTGACTTTATGACGGTGTTTTTTTCAAGTCTCTAAAGCTTGGAGAGATTGAAACTATATGTTTTCCCATGAGCCAAAACCATTTTTTAACTTTTTTGGTTGGCAGAGATTTTGAGCCACAATCTCATTTCGAACTGATCTAAAAATAAAATTTTAAAATCTTTCTTTTTTCGCTATCATCAAAGAAATGAGACCTCATCTGATGAGACAAGAGATGGGAACGCGAGTTATTGCAAATTGCTGCTCACCACCCCTGGGTCATGGCCACGAAGCCCACTTCCCCCACCACCCCCATCAGATGAAGGGGTCCATGCCGAAAGACTCCAGCAGCACCTGGCACGTGGGCATCACTGCAATGATCTCTCAGCACATGCCCCACTTTCCTCGGCGCTCTGCATCCACAAATCGGGATGCGCGCCGTTCCTCTCAGGTCCTTCCTACAGAATATTTATGGTGCATCCACATCCTGAAAGAATTTAAGGTTCAAAACAATTGATTAATTTGCTCTCCAGTTCTAGGGGGAAGCCAGATCCCTTATGGAAGGGCATCATGAATTCTAATTATTCAATGCAGGCAGAAAATGGCTCTTTTAGATTAAAATGTTCTCCCCTCATCACTGCCCTGCTTCCTTCTCACCCACACAAAATTAAACTCTGATTATATCATCTCTACAGCCTGGGGAAGGCAGAAGTATCTGTGATCTACTTAAATTTGGTTGCAGAAGCAAAGTTCACCCCCAGCGCTGGCAGGGAGCACCAGCCCTTGACTAAGGGCTGTCCCTAATGCAGAAAAGCATCTCTCACAGCCTGAGCTCCGCGATGGTACCACCGTCCAGGAGTCCTCCGGTGACCCAAGAAGAGCCACCACCGCGCTTCCCTTCCTCGGTGGTGTAGTGTCACCGCGGAACAGCTCAACACCTCATCTCCCAAAGGTGCCCAGGTCCGTGGGCCAACAGGAAGCTTATCCTCCTCTCCTGTCCCACACTGACCACTCCCTTGTCCTCACCTTCCAATAATTATTAAAGAAACACCATTGCCCTACCATTTTTTTCAATATATTGAAATATTACAACATTTTTCACTTTCTCCAAAGCCACTGTCACACCCAGCGTGGTTAGGGTCATTGTCAAGGGCACTGAGCAAAGTAGCCACCACTGGAGACACCAAGAAAATTAGCTTCTCAGCTCCTCTGTAAATCAAGACAACATCACTCACGGTCTGTTCTACAGGTCTGGTCTGGTTTCCATCGCATCCCATTTCCAAATTAAAAGTTCTGGCATCTGCCAACAAATGTTTACAGGAGGGTCACTGCTGCCAGGCCTCAGGCAGGGGCTGGGAGGTGGCCAAGGGGGGGCTGGAAAAAACCAAGGGCACAGCAGCAAGTTCTGCAACCCCACCTCGTCCTCTCAATTGCATCTGATGTGCTTCCCCCCTCCAAAAAAAAGGGGTGGAGCATCCCTGTCCTCCATGAGATTTTCCTCCAATATTGGCAAGTTTCAATTGCACTGAAATAATTTATTTCAGACAAACATTAGTAACCCTGGCACAAAGAGAGGATAAGAAGCAGCTTCCCCCCCAGGATGTTCCTACCCCACATGAGCAAAGCAGCCAAGAGGAAATTAACATCTGCATTTTAGCAGTGAGCCACAGAGACACAGACACCAATGTCCTTCAAGACACGCTTATTCCTAAGTACCTTTGGTCTGGGCTTTTTTAAGGGTATTTTAGATGTCTAAAGCTGGAGATGGGGCACGCGTGGCTGTGGGCAGAAATGCCTCCGTCCCTGCCTTGCTGGGCTGGTGTCGTGCAGGACAGAGCAGCTCAGCTGTCAACTCCAGCCTACAGCAAAGCATGACCAGAGCAGGATTTTCCAAGAAGAACTTCTGCCGACACTATGAGGCCACTGCCTAAAGCTTCAGGTACCCAAATACCTTGCTAAGTCTTGCCTGGACTGACCTCCCCACGGTCAGGCTGGTAGCCCCAGCAGTGCTGGTACCTTCAGTGGTATCTGCTGGCCTGCAGCTGGCATGCCTCTGTGACAGTGGGAGTACATGGCAGCTCTTGTGCCCCTTCAGCCTGGAGGAGGCGGCGGGGGGGAAGAGGAAGGGAGGTCTCCTCCTCTTCTCCTTCACCCTGCCGCCTCCCTCAGGCCACCTCGCTGACCTCCTCCACATTGCTGGAGAGCATCTCCAAAGGGTCCACCAGCAAGGCAGCTTGGACCCATCGCTCATCCAGCAACCAAAGGAGAAATGTCTTAGGGGAGAGGGTCTAGACAACCTGTGCGAGAGGGGTTGCATTCAAAACACACAGGATACACCATGCTTGTGTTACTGAAGGCAGAACAGGTCCATGTTCTTTGAGCGTGATGTGGTGAGACTGGCAATGTCCTTCTCAGGATGGGAAGTGCATCCTTTCCTCTGTCACAGCCGGGTCCCGATCAAGCTCTGTCTTCTCCATAGGTGACCTTGCCACAGACGCTTCCCACCACACCAGAGGAGTGAAGCTCCATCCCTTCACCTTCAGCAGCACCTGGGATACCCTAGACCCAGGCTGCCAAGGCCAGCAGGTGAGGCTTTGGAGCCTTCAGCTGGAGTCAACATATTCTGGAGACTGAGAAGATTCCAGCAGCCAGGTGTGATGCTGAGGAGCTGGGCTGTCACTGCATAAGCATAGCATGGTGCTGGTGCTACATGGTACACCACTTTCTTGCAGCATCCTATTTCTACAAGCCAGAGAGCAAAGTGCCACCATCCACCAGGACTGCAACTAAGCCAGAGACTGGTTTGAAGTAGGTTGATGGAGATAGGATAAAAGTAGTAATAACACCAGAACTGGTGTTTGTACAAAAAATGTGAGTACGGGATTACCTGTGCTCCACAACCTTTGCCACAGCATCACACAGGTACAGGCAAATAACCCCTCTTCGAAAAGCAAAGATGCAGACCAGAAGAGACCTGAGGTCAAGATGACCGGAGAAGCCGCCATCCTGGAGAGGGAGGTGCGGAGCTCATTTTCAGTTTTAAATACTGCTACAGACAAGCTGATTTCCCTCTCCAACTCTCCACCATTCCACCTCTCCAACGGAGAAAAAAGTTCACTGCTTCTTCAGTGAGCTGCTGTGAGTCTGATGGATTAGAAGTGCGGCAGCATGCTGAGCAATGTGACATTTCAAACACTTTTCCCACCCAGGTGTGCTACAACAAGGACAGACTGGCCGAGCAGCCCCTCAGGCGGGCAGGTAGCGGCATGTGGTTATAGCATTGCCTTGTGATGGTGTGGAGCCGCGCAGGGGGGCATGGCACAGGCACCGGCACCGGCACCGGCACGGGCACCCGCACGGG
>NW_008824472.1:183363-191809 GCF_000699105.1 Pygoscelis adeliae
CCCGCGCTGCCGTGGGGGACCCCACCCCCAGCCACACCGCGGGGCCGGGGCTCCCCCGGGGGTCCAAGCAGCCGCAGCACTTTGCACTACAGTTCCTCTGCAGCTGCTGAAATACAGAATCACATACTGCAAGGTTTGTGACACCCAGTTCTCCTGCTGCGAGAAAAGCACTCAGCCTGGAGTCCCAGCTCTCTGCAAAGCCCCGACAAGCCTGTGTGCAGCCACCACCACTCTTACGGAGCTGCCCGTGCCGCTGGGATCACGCGCTGCTTTGGGGCTTCCCGGTGCAGGACCAGCACAGCAGAGCTCCCGCGCCTGCTGCACACTGAAGTGCACGTGTGTGGCAGGTTTGTTTGCAAATAGGCCCCACGCTGAGGGAGTATATCCAACTGAAAACACCCGATACCATGCTAGCTAGACCCATCCGGGGAGGGGCTGGGACTGGGGACCACGTAGCTGCACAGCAAAGGCACCCCACGGGATGGGGAGCACCAGCACCCCAGCTGGTGTCGGGGGGAGCGGAGCAAATGCCTCTGTTACAGACATTCCTGCACATACACAGCCATCGCAAGCTCACTACAGGGATGGAAAGTTGCACATCATTTTCAGTCTTAGGCATATCCCTGCCAGAATTCATCCCGCGTTACTCCAAAAACCAGAATATGATGATGTCAAATAATAACAGTATCAATTGGCACTGTGGGACCAGAGGGCGCAGCCACGTGTCAAAGTGCTTGGCTCTGCACACAGAAGATAGCAATAAATGTCCGTCCCTCCATTCACCAGGAGCTGGCAGTATGCTCGCACTGAAAGCAAATTATCATTTCTCAAAAAAAGTGCAAGTAAGTAATCTTCTTCCATAAAAGAAATTATTCTGCAGCCAGCTGCAGGAGAGGTCAGCAACACCCCTTTGAGCAGACGTGGCAACTCGGTGAGTGCCCCTGCTCCAGGACAAGCTGCCCGAGGCTGGCTGGGAGAAAGAGCAGTGTGCGGCAGCAAAGGATTCTCCCGTCTCCAAACCACAGTGAAAAAAAAAGAGGGAGCAATTTAGAAGCATTCTTCAGTTCACCTACCTTTTAAAAAAAAAAATCAAAAGGTGGCAAAGAGCGTTTCCAAGTGTGTCTTTGTATACTACTGTGTGTAAACGTGAATCCAATTAACTTCAAATTTAACTACTAATGAAATTATCTCATTTTGCTATCAGCTCAGCTCTCATCCATGGCAGTAATTAACCACTGGGGGTTGTCACTCCCAGACACATGACACGAGGACTTCCCCAAGCTCAGGTGCTTCAAACCCTTGCAGAATTCATTACCCTGACAGTGTGAAAACCCTTCACTTTCAATACCACAGGGCACCAACATGGTTTTTTCCCTTTATCTAACTGATTGCCAGTAACAGTATGAACGAAATGAACCCACTGGAGAGGTAATTAATTACTGCAAAGGATGCATTAGAAAATGCAGGGGGTTCAGGTGGTGGGGAGGGGGCTTACAGAGCCCCTTTGCCGCTGCCTCAGAACCATCCTCCACAATAGCAGGGCCGGTCATTTTCCTCTCCAAGACGCACAGTGGGCTGCACCGAGGGAAACAGCACTCACCATGTGCGGGAGCCTTCACCCGCCGCTCCATGCCTATAGCAGACGTGAAATTGCCATCAGCTCAGGAGTATGGTCAATGATTAGGCAGTGCGTTGGGTTAATGGGGTAATCCCACCTCTCCAGAGACAAAAGTTCAACACCAACAGGTCACCAGTGTTGGAAAAGCCAGCCTGGTGGTGCCGGCAAATCCCCATGTGAGCTCGCTCTCATCACAGGCGTCACCGCAAGGTGTTAGCTGGTCTGAAACGGCCACCCAAGGTAGCACGCACCCCATGTCACACCCAGCACCAGCGTGCTCCACTAGCGGAGACCAGCATCTCCCCAGGGTCCATCTCACACGCCCACACCCTTTCCACCCCTGCCCAAAGCAGGGCCCCCCCGGAGACCTGCCCACCTGCACAGAGCAGAGCCCCCCCGGCTCCATGCAGGGGCTGCTGCCTCACCTGACTCTTCATGTTTTTCCAGAAAACAATTTTAAAAAATGCAGGTTTATGCTAAGCAAAGTGGAGATGAAGAGATGCCGCCACACCAGCGCACTGTGACCTGCCCACGGGATCGTGCGAGGAGCTGGGCAGGCGCTTCCAGAACTGTCCCATTCGGTCTGCAGGTCTGCAGCCCCTCGCCCGGCAGCCCCCGCACGCAAGGAATCCCAATGCTGGCTGTAGCAGGGGTGCTGTGTAACGACTACAGCAGTGCACCAGCAGAATGGGCAAACCCCTTCCAAAAGGCAGCCAAGTTGGATGGATCAGACATCAGCTGTGCTCCTGCCAAAGTGACCTCGCACAGCCTCCAAGGTCCCGCAGCACGATGGGAGAAGGACAGCGCCTGCCCCTGAGGGCCGGTTCCTGGCCCTGGCACACGGCACTGCCTTCGTCAAGTGCCCGCAAACGTAGGTAGCAGAGGAAGGGACCTGCACTGCTTGCTGCTTTGCCGCCAGGACCCCCAGAGACTGTCCCACTGCCCCCAGGAGCCAGCATGCATCGCTCTTTCTACCGATGGGCTTTGGCAGCCCCCTCTGCTGCACCAGGCACCAGCTACCCCAGAAGTGAGGGAGTGGTGCCTTACAGCCAGGGACGCATTCGCTTAACACTGGAGAAAACGAAAAACAAGTAATTGGCAGAGATGGTGTTTTGGGAGCCACTTCATCTTTGGATGCACACACAGATTTCCAGCCTATTTCAAGTCAAACCTGCTACCAGAACTGACTTTTATTTTGAAAAATCCAGCTCCTGCTAAGAACAGCTCTTCCTTTGCCCAGTGAAGATTTCGACAATGCTAACCCTGTTGTTTCAATCATTATCCCAAAGAAAACTTTTTGGCCAAACGCACAACCCCATTAGCAGAAAAAGGACCTGACAAGCTCCATCACCCGGCTCCTGCTCTCCCCACCGCCTGGGTACATGTGTGTCACACCCAGGGTTTGCCCAGGGTAGCAGCATGGGGCAGTGGAGCACCCCAAACCAGATGAGCATGTCTTAAAAAATTTATCTAGTTTTATCACATACGAAACACTGCTCCCCGCTTGGCACAACAGCAGCGCGGCACCTGTGTTGTTACCACCTCGGGTCCAGAGCCGCTGCACACATGCCCCGGCATTGGGTCCAGCCCGAACGCAGCTCGGACTTTGCATCCCACCGATGCCTGTGGGATCACACCTTACCCCGTTATGCCGGTAAAGGAGACACCGCTGGCACAGGACCCCGACACACTGAAACACTGCTGTTAATGAATAACTTTCCTCCTGTGCTCATCTAGCTTTATTTGTGGACATCAAACCTAGTGCAGCATGCTTACTGCGATGAGTTACCTCTCCTGCACCTAATTAGAGGCAGATAAAACAGTGGTAACACACAGATCACCTGTAATGATTTTGCTGACTCGATTATTCTTCTGACAATTAGCTCTGGCTGCCAAAGCCTCACAGGAATGTCAAAGTCTACTTCCTACAAAGCAGGTAATGTCACAGGTGTGACCATGAAATCAATAATGAGGCATAGCTCTTGCAGAGGGCATCCAGGTCAGATGGAACAGCCCTTAAATTAAACATTGATAAGCAGAACACAATTATCCATCATGTTTAAGTGCCTGCGTGAAATTAGCAGCCAGGGAATGGGAGCAGTGGGGGAAAGATTAGTGGAGGAGGTATTGAAATGCACAATGTCCACCGTGACTAGGGCTGCAAGGGCTTGCGACAGCGGCACCGTAATCTGCTATCAAAGCCATAAAATTCAGATTAAGCACACTGTGCTGAAACAGGGGTTGCAGATGTGGGTCTATTTTTCTCCTCACCTGCAAGGCAGCGGCAGATGTCTGAAGGAGTCCAGAGCTGCCCTTCGTAGCATGTGTCTTTCCTACTCTTCCCATTGACACAACTACACTTTTAAAAAAGAGGTAGGTCAGGGAAAAGAAAAAGGAAGGAAGAACAGTACGTTCTGGTAAAGCAGAAGTGTAGTGGGTAAGTATAGACAAATATTCCAGTCTGTATTCTCTGCAATTTCTAAGCAGGAGTCCTGGAGCTGCAGAGTGCTCTGCCCTTGGCCTCATCTCTTCTGGACAATCTCTTTTGGCTGCTGCTGCATAAAACTCCTGTTCTTTCTTCCTCGCAGCCATGGAGCTCTTGCACCCTACGAACAACCCAACAGTCCAGCTTTTCGTGTACTTTTTAGGGTTGCTAGTATGAGAAGGCTTTGTCTGCAGACTTGAGCTGAGCTGCACCCTGTCATCCACCTTGATCTTCAAAGCCTACCTGGGTCTCCTTCCCCTCCCATAACCCAGGCAAAGTTTGAATTCCCCAGTTTGACCCCTCATTTAATGCACACACACACGAAGTACTGGAGGGGACATCTGTGTGGAGACTAGGAAAAGATACCCTAGCTGGACGTCTCTGCAAGAACCCACCCCTACCCTAATTCTTGTCTGGCCAACAATTAGCCATGTACTAAAAGCATCAGCATAATTTAACCTCTCCCTGGCTCCCGGTAAGTGAAACCTTCATGCCTTGTAAGTTTTCTCTTCATCCAGTTAAGCACAGGGCTAGCAGGCACGCCGGCGGTCCGCGCACAGCAAGGCATGGTGTGGTCAGGTCTCAGGCTCTCAGCTACATGTGTGGAGGGACATGGGGAAGTGTGGCAGACAGGGTCCCACCTGTGGGAGAAGGTCCCACCACACTCCAGGTACACAACACCACCGACTCCAGAGACGACAACTCTCCACTGCTGGCGCTTCATCTATCAAGAGGGCACTGAGGGGAACGGAGGTAAGATGGAGGTGAGCACAAGAAGGATGAGACCTTGTGGGAGGACATGCTGTGGTCTGGAGGCATTTTATCAATACATGCATTAAATCCCTTCTGCAGGGTCCTTCCCCTCCTACACTCGCCTGGAGAACAGCAGAGGAGCAGCAGGGCACAAGCAGCACAGGGTCATCATGCTCCAGCCAGAGCAGCACCCCACAGGAGACGGTCCTCTGGGGAAGGCTGCCGTCTGCCTAGCGCAGCCTGCAAGTCCCACACGGGCGCTCGTCCCTGCACGGTTCCTGCGTGCTTAAAACCTGTGAACACCTCTGTTACTGAGCATCGCAGTCATCCCCAAAGGAGGGGACAAACAGGCAGCCGCTGGGAAATCCTGTCCACAGCCAGGGCTGCCCTGCTGCCGGCACTGTCGCACCCAGCGTTTGCTCAAGCACGGTGATGCATGGGAAAAGTGTGTTCTGATGATGTATCTGTGCAGAAAAAGGGGGCTCGGCAGCACTGGCAAGCGCACGGCTTCCTTAGGTTGCCAAGCCGTGCCACAGCAGGCATGCCACCCGCGTGGCACGACTGACACAGAAGCTGAGTGCTGCACAAAACGGGGTCCTGGCTGGGGTGTCTCACCCATCCCTCCCACTGCTGCTCTGCTCCATCAGTAGAGTGTGTTGCTTGCTGTTGCAGCCCCTCACTGAACGCTGCTGCGGGCTCTAGCCAGTGCTTCCAGTTCTCTTGATTCAACGTCGGCAATGTCAGCTCATTAAATAAAATTAGGGGAAGAAAAAAGAAGAGGAAAGCAAAGCAAGCGTGGGCAGGTAGACAAGCTGGGAAAAACTTGAATTGTGGAAACATGGAGTTTATGCAAGCAGAGAGGCTGTTCATTTGGGCATTTTAACTCCAAAAGCTTCTGGGAAAAACTTTGAAGATGTTAGAACATTGGATTTTCCTTTAAAAAAAAAATTTAAAAATCTCATTTTCAAGTTTGGAATGACTTTGCTATGTAAAATGTATGCTACTGAGGACAGATACAAAAAGTGGTCCAAAATCAAAACAAGAAGTGCACACTGCTCTGGGCTGCCTTTACTTTCTTTACTACTTTCAGTTGTTAAACTTTCTTCAGATCTGGGGTATTTTTAAATAGGAAGTAGACCTGAAAAAAGTAAAAATCCTGAATATTTTCAGAGGGCAGGAAAACCCATTCCCCCCAGTCTTAGTTTTGAGTACAGCTCAGCATATGCCAGCAGTCGTGGGGTGCACAGGGCTCTGCCACAGCCAAGGGAGGTTGGACCCTGTGTGCGCTCAGCCCAAGATGGGGACCCCAAAAAGGGCTACGGGGGCACAAAGACCAACAGCCCGAGCTCAGCTGAGCCCCCACTGGCTCCTGGTCCAAGGCTCGGTGCCTCCACCAGTGTGGAGAAGCATCTTCCCGGACCCCAGGTTTCAGGAGCAGGGAAAGGTGGCTCGTCCTGGCCCCGACAGGAAAAATGAGATCTCAAAGACGAGACCACCGTGTGCTTAACACTGAAATTGATGGAGATATTTAAACAAGTTTCGGGTCTGGTCATACCTTCTCTTTATATGGAGATAAAGTGTAAAGGTGAGAACTGGCATTCCTCTGTCCCAGGTGACAGCAAAGAGGGGACAGAGACTTTGCTGAAAACAGCCTGAAATGGGCATGTCTCCTTGTTTGCATTTCCACGGCTCATAATGCAAGACGGGAAGAGACAACATTGCAGACAATTATTGTGTGGGAATTGATGAAGTAGCATGAAGGAAGCCAAGCCAGCTTCCATGGCCTCCGGAAGAAAAACCGACTGGGAAAACGCAGCCTGGAAACATGGATGCACAAAGGTGCACCTGTACAAGGGACAGGGACATGCACAGGCTTCTCCTCCAGCGCTGGTCATACCACTGGTGCCAATTATACCGATCTGCAGTTTTCACTGTTTCAGAAGGGATTCGCTGCACATCAAGTGCTCTGCTCAGCAATCTGTGTTAGTTTGGAAATGACATCCAGTGTTGCCTTCAAAGGCAAAAACCCCCATGTGTCTACTTATCTGAGAGACCAGTTAGCCTCCTCCTGTCAAACAGACATGTTAAAAGGGGAGAGAAAATAAATCTCACATAAAAATAATGGGCATACCACCATGGCAGATCTTAGCCTAGAAAATACTATTTTTCGGACAAGTGCAGTTCATCGTGCAGTGTATTTTACAAGCAGCAATGAAATGAAACTTTAAAATAGAAATAATAAAACCAACTTCAAATAGTTCAGAACTTAAATAAACGCAAAAGAAACCAAAACCAAAAGTAAAAAAAAAAAAATCCCCAAACAAAACACCTCTTCCTGCTAAAATGCAGAAAGTGCCAGTCTGGCTGTTTTTCTGCTGCTGTGTAACACACTTCTGCATTTCATATCCCCTCGCATCTCAGTTCTGAACGGCCCTTACACACCTCACAACCACTGCCAAATTAAAGATAGGTTTTTTTCATCCCATTATTTCTAAAACGTACTCCAGCCAGCACGCTACATGCAATGAATGAAAGAACTGGGAGAATTAAACCACGCAATGAAACAGCTTTCTGACGAATAAAGCTATGGAAATTTTAGGCTCCATTTACTTCTCAATCTAATTTTGCCCTCCAATGCACATTATGTCTGAAATGGGATCTCATGTGGTTTGATCAGTGCTCTTAACGCATGCAGAAGCAACATATTCCCTTTATTGTTGTTTCCTTTCTGCAGCACAGCAATACTCCTAATAAGAGCAGCACAGCAGGCTCTGTGAGACTGTCTCTACAGTAATCACCGTGCTGCTGGAAAGCTGCAAGATGACCGAGAGGATCGGCAGCTCGAAAAGTTTGTGGTCTGAGGGATCCCTGTTCCTGTAAATGCACTACAAAAATCGCGAGAGCAACTGAGTTATCACAAGATGTTTAAATAAAATATTTTTTCCTTTTGTTCCTTTTCCAGGGTTTGAATTTTTGCATACACCCAAAAGCTATTTTCTAGCCTCTCCTTGCAACTAAGAGGACTAGAAAGCTAATATCAGTTTGTGAAGAATTACAAACTCCTCTCACTGTAACAGGACTCCAGACACTGGAGCTACAAGAAAAAAAAGCTAGGAGCTACAGGATGAAAACAAGAGCATTGGTAGCATTTTACTGTGGAGCCATGGATGCTCCTGAAACTAATGGATATGTATGAGGAGAGGTGGCTGGCCTCCAACTTCTCCCTCTGCAAGAAATGAAAATACAGCACTTTTTCAACCCAACATGTTCAGCCTGTTTAGCAAATATTTAGCAGCTATCAAAAGGGACACGCATCTCAAAGCCAGCCCTGAGGAGGGTGGGTGGTCCCACATACTCCCTGTTCTCCAACTCACTCCTCAGGTCCAAAGCCTTTGCTCAGGCCAGGAGCTGCCCTGGGGACGGAGGAGCTGCTCACAAGGGAGAGCATCCTTCATTAGGGCTAAGACCTACCAGATTTACTCTAGAGACCCGGCCAAAAGACCCCGCTGTCCATAGGCAGTTCAGACGTAGCAGCGCATGGGTGCACTGACGTACAGGCACCTCCCTCGTCCATACCCAGCAGAGCAGCC
>NW_008824472.1:192189-197092 GCF_000699105.1 Pygoscelis adeliae
AGGTCTGAGGCGCGTGGGGGCCTCTACAGGGTCCCAGAAGTCAGGCAAGCCTGTCCTAGCGGGCTGCCGAGCCCCGGCTCCCTGCCATGACCCACTAGGCTGGGGTGGTGTTGGTGGGGAAGGGGCTTCGTGCCCCCCAGCCGGGTGTAGGAGAGCAGGCGTGCAGTCTGGCAGCAGCCTGGAGGGACCCAGCCACGCAACCGGGTGAAAGAGGAGGATGTGGGTTTCCAGTTGCCTTGCAAAGAACAGCAGTGACATCCAGAGGGCTTTTGGGAGCAGTGAGAGTGGGAGGAGAAGCCCAGGAGCCATGCAAACCTGCCTCGGTGCGAATCCTGCTGGCCCCAAGCCGGACCCTTGAAACCCTTCACCAATGCCCACCCCAAAGACTGACAATGCGCTGGCGGGTCGCATCGCCACTCGGGGCCACGGTGCGTCCAGCCTGGCTAGGGGCGCGCTACAGCTGGGAGCACCCGACGGCGGTGGGGAACCAGGGGCTGCCAAAACTCGCCATATGACCCAGGCCTTCACCATTCCACCTGCTCCTGCGCAGACAGACACCTCCCAGTGCAGGGGAGCGCTGCGAGCACCGACACGGGCGGGCACGACCCTTGCAGCCCACCGGCGCATTCAGGAGTGGGAAGAGGGGAGTATATTGGCAATCAGTTATTCAGCTTGCTAGATAAGCACAGAGGGAAAAAAAAACCAACAGCTTGCACCAGTGTGTTTTGCAGAGATGTTAAACCCATGCTGAAATCTTCCATCTCACAAGAATCAATATTTATGATCTGCATCTGGAATTAATCTGAAATGGAGACATTTCCAATCTAAGGATCATTGCTAATGTCATCAGCAGTTTTCTATTCCTCACCGGAAAAATATTTACACCCTAGATTTTAACATCTTAATTAGGGCTCAACAAAGTCCAGATCAACAACCCAAGTGTGATTTTTCTGATATTTCAGTAACACTATTTTTATCCTGGAATAAGATGAAAAGCTGAAATCAGGCATTTTACCTGGATTCTGTAATGGAAAAAGTGAAGCTGTGGAAATGTTGACATACTTGGGTTTTGGTATTTTTCCATTAAAATATTTTTAATTGTCAAGATTGAAATATTTTATTCTCTTTAGTTGAAAGAACCTGAAACACCTTGTTTGAAATCACTTTAAGACAAAACTGCATTTTTCATCTGCCCCGTGAAGCAGCAGGACCGATTTCATATTTCCAAGTCCTATCTCCTTCCTAGCTGCCTGGTGGGTAGGTGGCATCTCCTGTAATGTAGCCAGATGTGTAGCTCAACTGATGCACCAGGTAGTTCACAAAATAATAAACATATGGATTACTTTATGGAAAGTGTCCTCCAGTGAGTTCAGACTAGAGGACAGAACAAGATGTGGAACTGCGACTCCCACATAGCATCAAACACAGGAAAAGCTTTAATACTGTGCTGAACATACTTCATCTCTGCCCAGGAAAAGTATTGGGTTGACCAAAAATGCTCCAGTGTGATTTTTCTGTAAAAAAAACTGGCCTAACCGTGGGACCGCACAGCCCCTCCGCTGCCCTTCCCCTTCTCTGCAGTGCGGCTCGTGCCTCACCCCCCGTGCATGCAGAGCCCGACGTGTGGATGTCAAACGGCAATGTGGCTCTGGCGGCATTTCGTGGTTTTGTGTGTTTGCACCTTCCCTGACACGACAAGATCCAACACCGAATGCGGCTTCCCCGCGCCCCGGCAGGAACCACCTCGGCCGCGTCTTCTGGCCAAAGCGGGTGGCCGCCCTCTCCCCACCACCGACAGATGCCATTTGTGCTGATGTCAGTCTGTCTGGGGTTCATGGCTGGACCCGGCTGCCGAGTGAGCAATGCAGGCAGCGCGCCGGCCCTGCCTGTGCTCAGCCCGTGCTTTGCCACCAGCTAGTCACCTCTCCCTGACACCCGGGGAAGGAAAAGCTTTGCCAGCTGACAGCAGCATCAGCCATAGGAGGCAGCACCACATTGCTCCCGCCTGCAAAAATTACAGGTGCCCCACCTCGTTACACCAGGGTCCCTAAAATGCAGTTAAAAAACGCAGTTAGGATATTTAGACATTAACAAACACATCTTTTTGAGGGCTTTTGCACGTTAAAAGCAGCTGACGGCATTTTGCTCCCAAGCCACGGTGGAAGATTCTCCTTCTGCCATGTTGAAGCAGGACAAGAGCAGCCCCACCAGCGCCGCGCCAGGACCAGGGATGCTGCAGTGGTGCCCAGGGCTGGGCTGTAAGGCATCTCCACCCGTCCCGAGAGCCAGGGACCCGCACAGCCTGCCTGGGTCTGGGTGAGATGCTCAGGGCTTGCCCAGCCCTCGGCCATCGCCCTCCATGTGGGAGCTCCCAGTTCAAACTTCCCCCTGCCTGCTCCCCTCCAAGGAGCACAGCTGAGGACAGCAAGCGGGGAGACAAAAGGGGAGCAGGAGAGTGGCCAGAGGAGGTCCCCGGCCCACAGTGCCCGTCATGGCGTCAGGATTTATAACTGTATTAAATGGCATGACAGTCGGCCACGATAAATCAGCTCCCCTTCTTCCCAAATCACAGACAATAAAAGCTTTGGCAGTGAAAGTCATTCATCATCATAAAGACTTGAGACGTTCCAGCCATCAATTTCACTCACATCCTTAATACACTGGAGAGGAGTGGTGGAGTTTTAGGGGGGGGGAAAGAGAGGGAGAGAAGAAAGGGAAAAATAATTAAAAGAAAACATGAAGAAAGATTGGACAAGAATAATTACAAAGGTCAGAGAAAAGAGTCCCTTCAGGACAGCACTTCTGATGACGGGGGCAGAGCTGCCCTGCTCTCCACGGGGCATGTGTGATGCTGAGCAAAGCTGTGGGGCATCCCTACCATCCCGAGACGTCCACGGGCGAGGAGAGGCTGGGACTGTGTCCTGGAGGGGTGACCGAATGCTACGTTGCCTCCCCACCCCTATCCAGCCCTGCATCCCTGCACGGTGGGTCCCAGCTGCCTATGACACCTTTCTGCTGCTGAGGTGCCAGGTCCAGAGTCGGGCCAGAGGAAGGGTGGTGAGCACAGGGGGCTAACGCTGCGCTGGAGCACCTTCTCCACAGCAATGACGGTGCCTTCCCCGCCACGAGGGCTGCCGGTTCATTGTGCATCCCCCCCAGCAGGAGAGGGCTGCTGTGCAGCCCCCCCCCCCAGAGGTCTGCTGCAGCCAGAGGACCTCGGAGCAGCCACCACAGAAAGGGAGCACTTCAATGAGGGTCTGCAGGCAGCACCTTGCAGAGGAAAGCATGGAGGTACCCCTGCTGTCTATGAACCCTCAGGTGACATGACGCACCAGAGCATCGGCTTTGCATCACTCTAAGGGGCCAAGCATGGGGACAGGCTCTGCTGCCCACTACATGCTGGCCAGCGTGGGGAGCCGAGCTGCTGGGGAGGCAGCTCTTCCAGGGAACGGCTGACAGTCCATTTCCAGAAGCTGCAGGTGAAGGAAGATGGGACTCAGAGGATGAGCTCAGCGGTAGGCCGGGGGTGAAGTGCAGCAGAGGGCACAGCGCGGGTGTCCCCGTCAAGTCTCACAGGGCCACCTCCTGCTCCTCAGCCACCACCTCAACAAGCTGAGGTTTTACTGAGTCCCCACCATTCTCAAAGGCACTGATGAGTCCACTTCACCACTGCTTCAGTACTAAAGCCACCATTCGTAACACATCTGAGGAGCATCACAGAGCTACTTTATCCATGTCACAGAAGGGCCCACCAATATCCCACTCATATCTTAACAACTTAAGAGCTTCTCCCATTAAAACCTGGGCTGATGAGACTTGCAGGTGGTGAACACCTCAGACAGAGTACAGACAAAATTTGTCTCCTGAGCAGGGAGCCGCACAAAGCAGCCTGCAGCAGTGCATCCCGAAGCCTGTTAAGCAGCAATGAACCCTTATACAATGGACAAGCATGCGCCTGGCCATGATGTGGTGATCCCACCTCTGCACACCTCCACAAGACCTGACGTGCCTCCTCCAGCCTTGTGCATCCTCACAGCAAGAGGCCACGGCAGCTGCCTGCACCTCTCGTGCGCTGGGGAAGGCAGCCAGACTCAGCAATGCCGAGGTCGCTGCAAAAACATTTGACAGCAGAACGAACACCGGTTACTCCAGGGTGGATGAAGTCCTGGGGATGCTCCAGGGCCGGACGTGGGAGATGCATGGAGCACTTCCCGCTGCGACCCCAGCAGCCGCAGGCAAAGGTACGCGGAGCAGAGGCGTAGCTCTGCACACTTGCACATCACACGTGTGTGTACGTATGGTGTGTGACGTATGTGACGCTTGTCCTGTGTGTCCCTGTCACACAGTTTATTGCCAGTGCCTGCTTGCTCGTATGACGGCTGCCCCTTGCTTGTCGGGGAGTGGCCACCGCAGCTCCACAGGGGCAGATCAGCAGGGCGACCCGGGGCAATGCTCCCCAGCCGGCTCAGGGTCCAGATGCAGCTCTGCCACCCAGGCTAGGCTGGGTGAAGTCCTGGCTTGGCAAGAGCAGGTCATACTTTGTTCCAAGCTGGTGCCTATCCCACCAGCTTCTCTGTCTCTGTGCCAGTGTGGGAGCAAGCCAGACTGTGACGCATTTGGGTCTGCCTGTACTGGCTAGCATAGGCAGGTCAGGCAGCACAGGACACAATTCTGCTCGGCAGAGAACAGCTACCAGACCTGTTCAAGACTACATCAGTGCCTGGGAACAGTTTGCATCCATATTCCATCTTTATTACATTGACAAGGACAGAAGGAGCAAAAGCAAGCCCTCTGTTTAGCACCAAAAAACAGATTTGCTGACAAAGCGAGTCGCATCCACATCCCCTAATATCCCACACCTCTTATGGACTTTGCAATTATTGCAGCTCCAGGAGCATCTGCA
>NW_008824472.1:197170-217862 GCF_000699105.1 Pygoscelis adeliae
GCAGATCCTCAAGCCCTGACGGTCCAAGACTAGCCTTCCCACAGAGGACGGAGGAAGGCCGTGGGGCCTCCCCCTCACCTCTGGGGAGGCCACCAGTTCTGGACCCACAAATGCCAGAAATGAACATGCTGGGGAGGGGATAACCCACATATGTCCCCTCTTTAGAGGGATACTGTTGATGCACAAGCCTTTTTTAGAAGTTAGTGCTCAAAAAAGGTACACTGTCATCACAGGGCTGAGCTCAAGGAATTTAGATTGTTGCAAAGAACGTACAATGAAAAGAAGGAAAACTCCAGTGGGACCCCAATACTCCTTTCTTGCCCTCACTGAATTTACTTTTCAGACACATCTATGTGAAAATCCCAAATCAGGTGTCAAGCCCGTGGCAGCACAGGCAGTCCCTGTCCCTGCTGATTCTCATGGGATTTCCACAAGTGATTCCTCACTTTTGGTAGATGTGCCAGTTTCATCAAGCAGCTCAAAACCAGGCAACTTGTATTTTGAAGAAATGCCAGTGACATTTTCTTTCCTCCACTGCATTTTGCTTTTCGCATTTTCTTTTTTTTTTTTCATTACAGTGCAACATTTTTATGAGAACTTACATCAAAACCTGATATTCGCACATTTTTGGCCTGATGTAATACGAAGTCATAAAGAAACAATGGTCCATTACAAAAAAGCCCCAAATGGGTTTATAAAGTCTCTATTCATAAACAACACAGTGTTTTCCAGGGTCAGAACTACAGGAAGAGCTCTTTCAAAGAAGAGAGTAGGGAAAATAAGCAATTCCTTCCTGCTCTGTGACAGAAGATGTTCCCCTTCTCCCAAAACACACTGCAACATCATTAAAACATCTGGATCCTTTGGCTTTCTCTCCCCTGGCTCAGCGATGGGCACTTTTGTCAGTTTCTGATTGGGAACAGCAAGGAGCTGTCGGTGTCATGGAGCTGTTGGAGCTCCGGCAGCACCAGCTCACAGCCGGTCCTGGCTCTGCGCCGAAGCCGTCTCTGCCGGCCTCCCGGAGACCACGGCATGAAGCTGGGGAGCCCGTCCCCTTGAGCTCCACAGGTCTTCTCGGAGCCAAGCCTTTTGAGAAGCACCTACGCTGCTCAGCACCCGGAGGCAGCATCGCCCACCAGGCTTTGCGCTCATCCAATTTGGAACAGTTTACACATTGCAGCTTTTCTTTTGTGGGTCCTCCTAAGTTTCTCCTAGATTAAAAAAAAAGGCACGTTCTGATTTCTATGGTGATGGCATGACAGTGCAAGCTGATGGCAAACAGCAAGTGTCCTCGTGGCACACTCTCCATCATCCAGTGGTGCACATAGCCCTCGAATTGTCTCTGTTTTACCGTTCCCTCTACTCACTTCCCAAACTCCTGGTCTGACAACTCACTGTCCCCTGTGTAAATACACAGAATCTCCCAACTGCTCAGGTATCAGACGAGAAGTAACTCATATTTGGCCAACTAAGGCAACTTATCATCGGTGGTGTACCAAGTTTGGAGGTGTCTTCAACCACTGTCATCAAAACAGTTACCTTGTCCTAGAAATTATACCTGTAGCCTGACTTGGACTACCACTAGACTTTATTTTTGTGCCATGCATATGCACAGATACCAACGCATCCCTCTGCCCACCTGGAAATATCATTTTGGTGGCTAGCACAGACATTCTTAGATGTTTTGCTATTGCTGCAGGCCAAAAAAAGCAATTTAGGGAGCATTTATGCTAACTGGAGTGTTTTCCTTTCTATTTTTTTTTATTTCCAATTTGGAGATCTATGACAGATTTACTGCATTTCTCTGGCAGCAAAAAATGCCGTCTGTGGACTGGATTGGCCGTTGATGCCCTAAAGCAGAGAGGCGGGGGGCCCCCCCGCCAGCGCTGCGCACTGGAAGCCCCAGCTGCCACGGTGGTGGCACAGATATGGGTGAGCGTCCTCAGGACCCAAACACCGGTGGGAGACGCTGCAGGTGGAGCCAGCAAGGCGTTTTCCACCCACTCGTTCAGAGTCGGTTTGATGCCCAGTTTTTTTCAGGGTGTTTCAGATCAGGGTGAGCACGAGCCGAGGCTCCTCAGCATGTTTGCAGAACAAGCCTCAGCCTTGCCGCAATCAGGACCAGCGCAGGGGCACCAGAACCCTCTTGTCTTAATCCTGCTGCCATGGCTGTTCTATTTAAAATTGTATTTATTATCCATACCACAGCGGTACCGGGGGCAGGGGGAAACAGATTTAATTAATTAGAGATTGCAAAATCCTTAAGTAAAAGATGCTATGTAAATGCAAATTGTTATTATACATGCTTTGCAGCAAAACATGTTTACCATAGTTAAATTCAACATTTAAATCCACAGCCAAACTCCCAACAGAGTCAGGCTGTACATCATCAAAAGAGGCAGTTAATAGCCTGGGTCTTAGTGGGGTACAAGTGGCCTCGTTTGCTTTCTCAAATGCGCTTGTTCTTTTTTAATGGCTAGATAAGAATTCATAAAAATGGAAAAATTCAACAGTGTTTCAGTTAGACTCTGTCCTGTCATTAAAAATGACACTTTTGTTTTTCAGATTGGCTGCCTTTCCACAGGAGTTTATGTGGCCTTTTTTCAAGTCTTTAACGTGACAGGCCCTATTGGGAGTGACGAATAGATTATTGGAAAATGCATCTGCACTTTTATCTATTAAATGTAGAGACTAAGCTGTAAATCTAGCATTATGCTGCACTAGAAACCAGCCATCTACCAACACCAATTTGCACTTCAAAACAGTCCCACAGAAATTAAAGTATAATTTGTTGATAATGTTTAAACACTGATCAACATTTCCACGTAGAGACAGATTATATGACCAAAACATAATGGCCTCAGAAGAAGACTTTTTATTATTGCTATTACAATTAGCTAACAAAAAAATTAACACAGCATTTTTCCAGAAGAAAAAGCAATTTCAACAAAACCAAACCTTTTCTTCACTTTCTTCAAAAGTGTGTTTATTTTAGGGGGGGAAAAAAAGGAAAAAAAGGGAAGAAGGAATTGTGAAAATGTTACATTACTCTCATTTCAGAGAGTTAGAACAGGAAGTATAAATTGTTCACTTTGAAACTACTTTTCATTAAAAAAATGCAACTATTTTTTAACTTGAAATCAAAATAATTGAAATCCTTTCATTCAGCCAGTGAAAGCACAGCTGTAAAACTGTCACTTACCAATATTTCAGCAAACATCAGCTGGATAATGATTCCCTCCAGGACCTTCATGCGACCCTCCTTCCTCTCCGCAGGGCAGGTCCATCCTACCCATGCAGGTCTAGATTAAGCTAAGTGCTCCTCGTTCCCTCAATAGTCACTGGAAAGAAACAGGCACCCTCTGATGAGGATCCCTAACTCTACATCCAAAAATTCATGGGATAAGTCACCTTCTGCAGGCGCTTTCTCCTTTCCACCTGGAGATATTGCCACAGGGATGACCAGCCACTGACCTCCAAAATGGTGAGAAATCAGTGAAGAGAGTCCACTACTACGTCATTCTTAAAATGCAAAGTAGCAAATGCTTTTAAGGGACAAATAGTGTTTCCTAATGAAACCAGGTTCTTTCACTGCGGTCGGCAAGACTGGGGGTTAGACCTAAATTCACAACAATAAACAAACTACAACTGCAGAATCAACTAGACAGAAGATTTTTTGATTGATTTTTTTTTTTACTACAGCAATATACAAATTAAAATAAACGTCCTCTTCGCCCCCCAGGAATCACCAATGGCAGATTTCACAATGCATTTCCCAGCATTATTAAGGCACTTTTGGACTTCACATTAGTGAAATATTGATCCTGTACCATATTTTTGCATCTCTAAAATAATAGTTGTCTTCACTGTGAACATCAGGTGTGCAAGAAAGAGTGAAGAGTCCTATTTCACTAGGTATCCCTCAAAGGCATGTATTGGCAGCTTTATTTCTGCTTCTAAGCTTCACGTTATTGTTTCTATTGGACACAAAGAATATTTAGTTGTCTGAGATCATCATCAAAAATGGTCCATAAAAGGCAGATCAAATAAGGCTTAGGCCAAAAGAGAAGCAGCCCTTTCTTGGCTCCTTTCAGCACCAGTTCCAGAGAGCATAGCAGTGCTGAAGAAAGAGCACTGTTTATCAGCTAAACTTCTGTCTTCGGCTTGGCAATAGCAAAGAGAAGGTAAAACCTGGAAAGGGGCGGTGACTTGGTTCTGATGTGGGACGAGCACTCAGGATCCAGCCAAGACACGGCAGAGGAGGGCGGCGTTTCCTTCAGGGTCCAGCCAGACCTTCACCAAAGGGTTCAGCCCATGACCATTTTCCACCTTACCTATCCACATTGATTGAATACCCTACCTAGACGTACACACCTCACCACACCCCACTCCTGCAGCTTCTTACTAAGACTTAACTCTTGATTCCTCTGGTGTACCCCTAAGATACCTAATCTCCAAAGCCATAAAAAGAAATAGGCCAAATTCCAAGCTGCTTAGACTGCCCTGATGTCCCCTCTTCTCCTGACACTCTCCCAGCCATTCCCAGAGGGACACAGCCCTTACAGTGTTCCTCAGAGAGCTTCAGTCAGGTCAAGAATCCCAGGGAAAGCTTTTTAGAGCTTTTATCTTTGCTGGGTGGGTAGAAAGCCAGAGATGAGGAAGGATAGAAAAAAGGAAAAAGGCAAAAAAAAACCCAAAACAAAAAAAATGAAACAAGGGAAAGCAAAACATCATCTTTTCTTCCATGTTTTGTGGTATCTAAAGGATGTTCCTTTAAACACATGTACAGACAGAGCAAAATAAATGGATGAGAAAGCTTCCTCACCCACGTACTCCACTTTCAGGCGCATCCCAGTACAGGCAGACCCTCAGAAGGTACCAGTGGTCCTAGCTGCATGAACTGCAGACTGTCCTAGAGCCACCCTGGGCACAATCCCACCAAGAGACAATGACACACAGCTCCTACCTTGCAATATGGAAACACTGTGCCTACCACAGAAACACAGAGTAGCTGAGGTTGGAAAGCAACTCTCGAGTTCAGCTAGTCCAACTCTCTTGCTCATAGCATAGTCACCTAAAGCAGGCTGCCCAGGACCATGTCAAATGGTTTTTGAACAGCTCCAAGGACAGACACTCCATAGCTTCTCTGAGCAACCTGTGCCAGCATTTGACCACCCTAATGGCAGGAGCTTCCCGTGTTTCAGTTTGTGCCCGTGGCCTCCTGCCCAGTCACTGGGCACCACCAAGAAGAGTCTGCTTCCATTTGCTTTGCTCGCCCTCCATCAAGTATCGATGCACACAGGGGAAGGCTCCCTCTGCGAGCCTCCCCTTCGCAAGTGCAAACACTCCCAGCTCTCGCAGGGCACACCATCACCACTTCTAAACACGCACACAGAGTTTCTGCCCCCCTTCTCTGCATCCTTCTGCACAAACTGCTGCGTCTGCTGTCTGCTCCCGCTCTTGCTCTCTGTTAGGTGCACTCTGGTCCTGTCGCTTGCACAGGATCCCTCTTCAGCATCAGCTCAAAAAGTGCTTGACCCTCACTAATCAGGAGCCAGCTGGAGACCGAAGCTCAAAGCACCCTTTGATCAGGATTATTGTGATCAAGTGTATTATAAGACCCCCTAATTTGGGTAATGCAAAAAGCAGATGTCTAGTCCAAACTCAGAGCTTGAGCTCTAGCCTATGAGAGAGGAAGGCATCTCCAGACTCCTCCACCCACAGGCTGGTGTCTAGGGTTGCTCAGATGAATCCTCCATCCATAGGTTGAGAAGGATCTGTTGCCGTTCTTCTGGAGGTGACCTGCATCCTACATGCCACTTGTTTTCTTGTTAAAAAAACCAAGAAGTCCTTTCAGATTGCATTGAGCTAAATGCTAAATATTATCAGTGTTTAGTCCTGGCAAGAGATCAGCCTGGGATTTTAGGGAAGCAGTTCTCTTCCTCCTTTTGAAGGCATCAGAATCCATGCTGGCTGCAAACACTGAACTGCTCAGGGATGATCCATTTTTGACAAGGTTTCCAGCCCAACTGCAGTGGCACCATCTCGTGCCTAGCTTCAGAAGTGACCAACAATATCTGCCATTCAACCTGGTGAAACAGGGGCTCATAAATCGCAGTCACAGCATGACGGGATGAACGAAGCAGGATGAAGAGTCAGGAAACAGATTTCTCCTATGAGAGTGAGCACTCCTAAGCAAAAACACACTGAGAGGTCAGCTGAGAACTGTATGTTACAGCAGAACAGTAGCAAGAAACAGCTCGTCTTTTGACATGTATTTATCCCATTTTAGCATTTTTGTTTCCTAACTACAAAAATTTGACAAAATATGCAGGAATATGGAAGGTTAAACCTATCCCTGTTTCCTGCATTAGCCACAGACCTGTGCCACCTATGAAGAAATAATTACCTGGCATAGTACACTACATATAACGTGCTGGATGCATCTACACTAAGGAAAAAGTCAAGCTGATCTTTCCAAGAGTGGAGGAGTCTGCTCAGACAGGTGCATCTGCTCCACTCGCTCTACGTTCAGTTCAGCCCGAAGTCTGGGATCAGTTATGTCTGGTCGCTGAGTCCAGCAATGCAAGCCAGAGCAGGTAACTACAATGACAGCCATTGAGAATATCTCTCCTTCCCCATTCCTCCAGATGACAAACTGACTCTGCTCCTGGTTTTGTTCTGTTTCTTCTCGCCTTTTTGATGTGCACACAAAATGTGCAGGAAAGCCAATGCATTTGGCTCTACGGGACCATTGTCTCCAAGACTGACCCCAAGAAAGAGCACATAAAGTAACACTCCTTCCATGGTGTGGTTACAAGGTTGAATGTGGAGGATAAGGAATAACCTGCCCGTATTTGGCAGAGTCTCAGTCTCTCCCTGCACAGGTGCGTAAGCTGCGAAATGCACTGCAGCCTGTACTGCATCAGTACAGCTCCAACAGAACACACTCATCAGGCTGGAAGCCCTGGCAGCGACCTGGCAGAGCAGGTGAGCAAAGGGAGGCAAGCTGCGATGGAGATGTCCTGGCATGGGAGAAGACCAGGCTCCCACATTCCAACATCTGCCAGAGGCACAAAACCAAAGCCCACCACCAATGCTTTGCTCTGTGCTGCTTCTTTTAACGGAGCGATACAGAGTTCAGGTCAGATCCCACTACAGTGAAACGCACTTCTCTGGCTCTGGGTGAGGCTGGCGACGGTCACTCCTGGCTCTGCTAATGCAAACTGACTCCGCAGCCGGCTGCAGCCAGGGCTGCCCGCAGGTTTCTCCATCTGCCCTCGGCGCCGTATTGGAGAGCCACGTGAAGGTGTCAATTTAGCACGACTTTGTCCTCTCAAAGTGATACCGACCACGCTGAAATCAGCAAGCCAGAGCAGGGAAAATGCATCTGCAGGTAATTAGTAACAATCACGGGCTGCTTGGAAACTGCTGACTACAGCAGTAACGAGCTGGGCACATGTCATTGGCTTGTAAATGGAGAGAGCACTTATGGACCGTGGCAGCAAGCAGTAAGGGTAGGGTTTTTTTTAAACTTAATATTTAATGTGGCATAAAAGCGATGGAGAAAAATCGAGTGGTTCTCTAATCAGAGCTTTGACTGGTGGTCCATAACACAATGGCGTTGGCAGACGAAGCAGTACTGAGAACCGTCACTAAATTTTTCCTTAGACATATTCTACAGCAAGTGCTGGCATGAATGTCAATGTTTAAGCAATCCCTTCATCTTCAAAAGGTATCCCAAATGTTTTGATCTACCAGCTTGCTAAGAAATAGAAATCTTACATTTTCTACCAACAGATCACAGGGGATCTTTTGCATCCCAACCGTCAGTACTGCTTTGCTGCCCACACCACAGCCCGGCAACAAGAACAATGAAAGACTGTGATCGTGATTCACTTAGGACCTCTGTTCTCAGCTTTATTTGCATTAAATTCTTTTACCATCTGACTTACAGACTTAAGACTCACAAAATGAACTAGACTTAGGTCTCTTCACAAATGGCAGCCCAGAAAGTCTCCAGACTTTCTCATAAAAACTGATTAAGCTTGAACGGCAGATACCAGCTATCAAAAGGACATTAGTGTTCTCAGCTCAAACCCCCGTATGTCATATTTCAAGTTCTTTGCCCCCAGAAATGTGGCTTTTCAGCCCTACACCCACCAATAGCCCCACTCTCTGTGGAAGTGTCATACAATCACACGTTCACACCTCTGCTTTACACACACTAGAAGAGTTCCTGATACAAACAACATTTCCCACCAACAGACTCTTCTGAATACTACAGCTCGCTTGCCAGTGTTTTAAGCAGCTCTCGGTCTCATGACAGTGAGGATGTTACAAAAGTGTTTATAATCTGGAATGTCAACTGAGAAGTGAGGTCAACCTCTCAAGCCATTAGCACCACCAGACACAGACTTCGGACATTTTGTGGAGCTTTATCCAGGCACCCCTCACTTTTACAGCTGAAAACATACTAGCCAGCATGACCAAAACAAGTTGGCCCCCAAGGCTTTCAGTCTCCTGCTCTCAGTTTGCTTGGACACATCACAGGACAGACTGTCTGGAGCAAGGAAGAGTGGAAACACTCAAAAAACAGTGAAGAAATTAAAAGCAACCCAACTTTCTGAATCTCAAGAGAAGACTGGAGGTCAGGTTGGCCATTCCTCCTCCAACGAGGAGCAGTTCGCAGGAGAAATGCCATCACGGATCTGTGAGGCTCGGGCTCTTGCCTGCTGGACAAGGGGCTGAGGTCCAGGACCTGGCTCTGGCAGGACTTCTCTTGCGAGTCAGTTCCTGACCACCAAAGCGGGGCTGATAGAAAGCTAACTTTCTTCCAGGTGTTGCCTGCCTTATCTACCACCTACCCCCAACCACTCACCCCAGCCCCAGCTTAGGAACACTAAACCACTGAATTTTACCACAGCTTTGGTCAGACCACAGGCAACAAAAAAGTTCCCAGAAGGCAGACTACGTGATGTGTTAGCAAATGTTTGCTGGAGCTCTCTTCTCATAACCACTGTTGTGTATCATTGTCCAGCTCCTCCTAATTTTCAGTGGTATCTACTACAGATGAAAGGCCAGTAGCAATATGCAGGTTTTGGTTACAAGTGAAAAAGGGTCCATAAATATGTCTCCTCTTCTGAATCCCCTGTCCCACCAAGGAAATGGGGTGGGAAAAGAGGCATGACTGAAAAAATGAGTTAAATCTTGGGAGAAAATGGAGAAGTCTGTCTAGAGCTATGGTGAGAAGTGCACCAAGTGCGCCATAACTTACATGCCTTGCACATTACAAAGTACGGCTCGCTGCTTAAATCTTCCTGCCCCCGATGGTCTGCAAGTCCCCTCAGCTCATTAGCAAAGCCTCGGGGCAGAGAGGACGACTCAGTTATATCATATATGCCCAGGGCTATATGGCCCAGATCGTGCTGGAGGCTCCTGGGCGCTCCCAGAGCATGAGCAGCACAAAATAGTTGCTACAGGTATTACGAAAGGAAAAGGGAGGATAACCGTCAGAAAACCTTCTCCAAAAATGTATCAAAAGGCATAGATTTTAAAAGGGTTTTGATATGCTCGTGTAAATCTAAGTTTTATGAATGCAGGTGTTAGAAAAATCTACAGCGATATCAAAGTAAAGATATAAATACCTACTGCCTTGTAAAACGTGTTCTGTTATAGCTCTCACCCTGTCACATTTAAGACCAATGGCAGGTTTTATCTAGGTTTGCTTCTCTTATATAAAGCCTGCTCCTCATTTTTGATGAGAACTAGTAAATTTAACATTTGGAACTTTTGCTCAGCTGTAGATTGTCACAGGGAGAACCCACGCGAAATCCATATCGAGCTCTGCAGCACCATTTCTGTAGTCAGTTTTGCTCTAACAAATGTGATCAGTCAGCTCACCAAACTCTAAGGAAATAGTAACGTAAGAAGCACGAGAAGTGCTTAAACCAGCGTAAAAGAACAAGCTTTGCTGATGCATCAAATAAAAAACCAGCTTTTGGCTGTACCTGATTTTGGCCAGGTGCAGATCTTGGACAGGCAGTTCCTTAGAAGAAGACAGAAGCGAGAAAGCACTCAGCTTCTCTATCATCTTGCCTTCCTAACTTTCACTCCTTGGTAATGCAGCTCAGTAATTTCCTGCTATTTTGCCTCCCCCTCAAGACGCGGCTCCCATCAGTTCCCATTCCGCACTGTAAGCTGTGGCTGCTCCTGGTTGGGAGAGCCCCAGACAGCGACGCTCACAGCACCCGCTCGCCGGTCCGAGGTGCTGCCGGGCTGCACTCATCAGCAGAGCACAAGTGCCTCTAACAGGGCACCAGGGTTGTCACGGGGGCATGGACTCGGATGAGCAAGAGACAAACACCCAGAAGATGAACAAAGGGCAACAGGACACCCATGATGTGCCGACGCAGCCTGGGTCTTTTGCAATGAGCAGCACCTCAGGCTTCAAAGAAAGACGCAGGGAGCTGTGTAGCGAACAATTACAGAATAATTCGCCTTTGGAGATATTTCTTTTCAACTTTCATAGGCTGTACAGATGGCTTATGACCCCAAACATGACAGTTCATGTTCCTTCTTATATATATATAAAAAACTCTCTCTATATATATATATGTATGCCTTCTCTCCCTACCTGCTATAAGCCACAAATACCAAAAAATCCCTCTTTCCGTCCATCCATCCAGCCCTAGACACCTTTCTTATCTATGAGTCTACCTCTCAAACTACCCATTACCTGACAGCTATTTCAAGAAATCTCTTTCCTCCCACTTCGAGGATTTCCTTACAGTTCACGTAACTCTCTAATTTCATTTCAACGCTCCTAAACTTTTGGCAAGAAGAGCCAAAGACTGATGCTATATTGGATTAAAACAATTTTGTAACAACATTTGTTTTCAAAACCGCTCTCCTGCTAGATGAGGTTGTAGCACTTTCACGATATGATAATACTATACTAAAAAATGTATCACCTTCCCTTTTAGCAACAAAATAAACAAGTAAATCCAATCTTTGGCAAAACAGAGAAAATCCAATGATGAAATCCGCACAGGTTAGACACAAGGACAGAAGTAACACGCAGAGGTAACACACATAGGAAACATAGAGCCTTAAATCCTAAAATCCCTTTTTTCTGATTCCCACAATTCCTTTGGGACACAGTTTCATCATTTTCTTGCCATTTGGGCAATCTCCTTCCAAGTGATGTGGTCAGTCCCAAATAACTAGGTGACCAAAGCATTTATCAAATTCTAGCTGTTCCTTAGCTCTCACCCTATGCCTGCTAAACAAATGCAGGTCATGCTGCATTCCTTGAACAAACAAGCTTTGCTTTTCATTTCAATGCTCAGCCTTAGTGCACAATTACAATTCCAGAAATGGTATAAAACACAAGCATTTGTAAGAATCAAAAGCATCCAAAATTCAGGCTATTTTGAACTGTCATAAAAACCCCATCCAGTCAAATATGCTAGGCGCCTTTATGAAAAACAAGCAACAAAGCCCAAAGGCAGAGGCAAGCATTCTGCTTTTCTGTTAAATCTTGGTATTCAGGATGCAGGCTTGGGGTGGAGGGGCATATCCCGTCCTGGACAAGAGGGATGGATGCTTCGTCTCTTGGCTCCAAGCAAACACTACTGATTTATACAAGCCATGCACCTGACTTTCAACAAAGCTGCTATGAAATGGCAGTTAAAAAGAGTCTTTTTGAGTAAATGACTCCACATCTGACACAACTCATCCATAAAGGGCATCACCCTGCAATGTGCGCATGCACACACACACACTTCACACCACTTATCGGCGTTGGAAAATTGCTTACCTGTGACAATAGGATATGACTGAGGCCCGGGAACGCTCGCTCCCAAATCTGCAGAAGTAGGGCTGGTTATATTGGCCTTCATGTCGTCTAATCCACCAGTTAACGATGCCATGGCTGAGTATTCAGTTGCCTGGAAAAAGAAACAGAAGGCATTTTAGCGATAATAAATGTACTATTCAAGAGCTTTTGCCTGTATGACAAAAAGTAGACGCAATACAGAACTCAAAAATCCTTTGTTCAGTCAGTTTTAAAGGCAATACCCGTATACATGGGGCTGTTAAGCATTCAAAATGCTCCATAAGTGGGTCTGTGCTTATCACCAGTATTCTCGGAGAACACCAAAATGGGCTTTCTTTATAAAACCAAAGCCAAACTCATCAATATGTAACAAGGATTTCCTTAAAGAGGAAAATTTTGTAGAGTAACTGGGGGCTGTAACTGCTGAGTGCAAGTTACTTGCTTGTTAGCAAAAAATGTTTGTGCCAGTTAACCTGAACTCTCCTTATTTCTGTGGTGGCACTTGAAGAGACACACACTAACGAGCAGGCGGGAATGGGGTGTCCCGTTTCCCCCCTTGTCTTGGGAATGCTGCATTTCCTCATCATCTCACAAGACATAAAGTGCACATAAATAAAAATGTTTGCTTAATGGATGGATTTGCAGCCAACTCTTTCTAAATCCAAATTATTTAAAAATAAATCACCTGACTGTTGTAAGGATGCTCTCTCATCTCACGGGAATTTTTTTATCTCATTAGCTGAAGCTACGGTAAATGAGCACAAGTCCTCAGAAATCAGATTGTTTCTGTCCTGTAGCCCTGTAAAAGTCCATGTAGCTACGGCAGTCTACAGCAGGTGAGGCCAATCCATACATCCAGATGGACTTCCATGTACATGGCAGAAAGCTTATCTTCATTTGCCTTTTTCCATGATTTCTTATTGTCAGGATCATTCACACAAAACTGGGAAGTTTCCTTTCAAAGTTCTCCCTTCCCTGTTGCTATCTGCACTTCAAGTTTTAATCCCTTATTTGTGAGATCGTAACCGTGCCCATAACAACTGGAAGATGACGACTTCAAGTGAAGAACAGCAATAGGAACAGATAAACTGAACAACAATGACCCTGAGGCTGATCCCTGCTGTATTTCTGCAGACTAAGCCAATGCAGAAGCTGTGCAGAGCTGAAGCAATGTAGGGCAACCCAGGACCCCAAGATTTTTTTGAGTGACCAAATCAAAAAGTTAACTTTTTTTTTTTAAGGAAACAAGAGCTGACCTGAGTGAACACGTCTTTCTCCCTCTTGCAAGTTTCTTGGAACCCGGCACACAATCTGGTATTTGGCACGAGCTCAGCACTTCGGGTCAGATATATCTGTTTGTGTCTCTGTTGCTCAGTTCTCACTCAAACAGAAGTTAATTTACATGGATAACCCCGTATTAGCAGGTTTGTGTTAATACACGTTTCTTCTGAGGATGCAATCTGCGTGAGGCACGAGTACACCCTGTCACCTTGAAGGATCCCCCATACAAACCTCTTGCAGATGAGCGGGTCAAATACATTCTTCCAGTGACCAGCTGCTGGCAACTCCGTCCCTTCACCCGGCCCTTCACGAATCAGCACTACAGAGTCCTCTGGACCGAAGGCTTCTCAGCAATGACCTGTCTTCTATGCTCCTCCCTAACCTTTGCATTAAACTTAGCCCTTTCAGCTTATTCCTCCTCCGACACCCTCTGTGCCCTCACGTTTCCCTTGCCTTCACACAACCAGCCCCTTTCTTCTACCACCACTGCCTCAAAGACGTGCACCTCTGCTTCAGCCCCACTTCTGCACCTTGGGGAGGACAGCCCCTGGAGCATCCCTCCTCTGCAGAGGATGCCAGTGATGGTCCCAGCCTTTCTCCTTCCTACAAGTGCAGCCAAAGCTCCTTCTTCTCATTCCGCATCCTACCAAGGTGCATTTTTCAGCCTCCCCACACCACTCCACACTGTCCTACGTCTGCAACCCCACCTTCCCCCTGCGCTGGGTACATGTATATGCGGCAGCACCGCTGGGTTTTTTCACTCCCCAAAGCCCTGATCTGACAAGACACTGGAGGAACAACAGCACGGCTGTAGCCCTGCAGAGACATCCCGGGCAGCTGGCGATGCACGAGTGGCATGGCATGGGTCGGCAGCGCAGCAGAGCAAAAAGCTGTCCTTGTGCACTGCTGTTTGGTATTTCTGATGTCTGGAGAAGAGCACACACCACTCCCTGGGGAAGAACGCCTTATTTCACCCCTGTTGCTCTAAGAAAGCCATAATCGCACCGTATCCAGACTAGAAAATCTCTTTGTATCTTCCCGTGGCACACCGATCCACCGGTCCCTACGGGCAGGGTGTGAACGTGGCTTCCAGCTTACAAAGGGGGAGCTGGCCACTTGTAGTTTGGAGGAAGCATCCAGCTGTGCCACAGGCTGGGTCACACGCCGGGCTGGGGCAGAGGGCGCACATCCAAACCCCACTGCCAAAAGCAGCTTTTGGGGCTGCCGCTCCTCGCACAAACCCAACCGGGACCAGTCTGAGCCCCTGCCTGCAAACCCCAGACATGGGAGTCCAGAGCAGGCTGCAGATGTTGAAACACCACAGCCTGCTCCCCTTCTGGGGTCCAAGGAACTGACCTAGGAGGAAGCAGGACCAGGTCTCACCTCTTAACTGTAACAATCTGGAAGCACCACGTCAACGAACCGCAAGCTTGGCCCTTCAAGCTCGGAGGGATTGACCAGTTTCAGTGTCAGAAGCAAGCAGCTATCAGGGTGTAGCACAGCCCACCGGGGACCAAGACGGTGGTACCCCGTGCTCATTCATGTCACCCCGCTGCAGGGAGATAGAGTGATGTGCAGCGGCATGGCCCTCCTGCAGGCAGCACTGCCCCATCTCACCAGCCTGCAGCAGCATGGCCCCAAACCACAGAACCACTTCTGCGGACCAGAGGGACTGGAAGCATTACGGCTGCCCAGCACAGTGTGGAGGGAGAGCCCACAGCCGGGAGGAACTGCTGCAGGGCTCCAGGCGACGGGGGCATCAGAAATGGAGATTTGGGGTCCCTCTCCGCTTTTGGTCTTCGTAGCTTGCTGCAGACAGGAGCTGCATCTCTTTTGTGATGGCCCAGCAACTTTTCCCAGAGGAAAGTATAGTAGGATTTTCAGGGATTTTCCAGACGCTTCCCTGTTCCCATGGCAAAACTGTGCCCACATCCCTCCTCCAAGCCACCAGCAATTGGCCACCAGCAGCAGCACCAACCATGCACCGACCACCATCACTGCTCCCAGCACGCAGGCGGAGCAAGCCTGGGCTGAGGGGCAGCCTCGGCAGCCGCCGACACTCCACCTCCTCACACAGTCCGGGTAGAGGAGTGAGCCCCCATGTCACACCCGCCTCTGCGGTCACAGCTCCCACTGCAAAGCAGCGGGGAAACGGCCAGGGCCAGCACCAGGCTGGTGCTGAAAGCGGCAGTGAAATACTGCACAGCCAAGAGACGGGACCGCACCAGGCTATGGCCGGCGCTTGGCTGTGAGCAGAGAAGAAAATGTACCGCTGCCAACGGTGAGGTGCTGCAGGGAGGCAAGGGTCAGCAGAAGGCATATTCTGGCCCCCAAGGAGCGGGGAGCCGGGGGTGCAGAGCAGAAGAACCTCCACCCCTGAACTGACCAGCAGGTGCTGTCTACAGCCCTCCTCACCCCCGTGCAGTGGCTGGAGGATCACAGCACGCCCTGAAGAAGCAGCGAGCCTCGCTGGTGGCTCAGGGGCACTCACGAGGGGCACAGTGGCGTCCCCTCTTCCCACTCCACCCAGGCAGAGCTTGTCCTTCCAGACACCCTGTCCGGAGATGAGAGGAAACCCCGTGGGGAGGCAGCACTCATGGAGCAGGCCATCACCTTGCGGCCCCATTGAGACCCTCCTGCCGACCCTCCCCAGGAGCCTCTCCAGCTGCTCGGGGGAGGGCAGCAGAAGAGGTCTCAGATTTGGCTCCTCCACCGGTGAGCTGGCACCGCTGCCAGCAAGGAGCAGCCTGGGATGGCCAGGCACAGCCAGGGGTCCCTCTCCGCGCAGCGAGAAGCCCGACCTGCTGCTCGGTAGGTGAAAAAGCAAGAGTCGGGTGTTCAGTACCCTAGAAATTACCTGAAAAATGACTGCCTGCGGTTGTACCACGCACTGTCTCATCAGCATGGAGCACCACTGCCATAGCATGGAGGAGAGAAAACACAGACACATGAAATGAGGAATATAAAAGAGAAGGACAAACCGAAAGGAGGGGCAAGACAGGGTCTCGTGTGCTTTCCCTGCCCCATCCCACTTGGCTTGGGTGGACGGGACCTGGGTGCCTGGCAGGGGGCTGGGGCTGGGCCCCCCCAGCAGGCACAGCACCCAGCGGGGGAGCAGCCGGGGTGGGGACGAGAGGGGTGGTCTCTGTGTGCCCATGGGCAGCAGCACACCCCCTCTCACAGGCAGCGGGGTCTGTGTGGTCCTTCCCCTGACAGCCTTCGCTGCAAAGTGGAAACAGGAAGGTTTCTACGCTGGCAGAAGTTTCACATTCACCTCCACTGCAAAAGCTTTATCTCTGAATATTAACCCCTGGGGCAGGGGAGGTGATGGGCAGATGGAAGGAAAAAGGGTGCAGGAGTGTTTCGGTACCGTTTTCAAACAATTTACGTAGTGTGGCGGGAGGCAGGCTCTGCCGTCTCCTGCTGCACTACACTGAATTGACAAGACAGCCCATCACCGGCTTCACCCTGTGCTTTTCCTAGCAAAGATTCCTGAACGTAACCCACCTAAAGGTCCACCCACCCTACACGTACAGCAATTTTCTCTTTGAGATTTATCTGGAATTTTATCCCAAAGTGGCAGGCAAAGATGGACGTACAGTGGGGAACAAGACCGCTCCCTAAAACAGCCTGGTTCTGGGGTGCCGGCGTGGGAAACTCAGGGAGGTCCCACGGGCTGGGATGAGCCCTGTGGCAGCACTGCAACCCGGGCGGTGTGAGACAAATGCATCCCTGTCCCGCCCCATCCCTTTTCCGGGGTGCAGACCCCACACCCCTCTCGAGAGACCTCACCAAGAAATGACAGAAAAGAGGCGTCTGCTGCGTGGGGCAAGCGGCCATTGAAATGCGCCAGCTGGCGCCCGGTGGGACTTGCACATGTTGCTTTTTGCATCTGCTCCGTTTTTCAAATCACGCCTGCAAAACACCACGCAGGCATGAAGCGACGCCTCTCGCGCCCTCCTGCTGCAGGCATGGCCGCCCCCGGACCCACGGCGCTGCTCGGGATGCAGCAGCAGCAGCAGCAGCAGTGAGACAGGGGCTTGGACCATCAGAGCAACGTGCCAACTTGGGGCTTTGGGACTTGGTCTGCTCCTGCACGGACTGCGTGCGCTGCCGTCCCTTCCGACAGAAACAGTGCACAGAGCGCCTTCACTGCCAAAAACAACGCTTCTCCGCTTTTAAGCCAGAGAGACATTAATCTTAGGTCTCCAAAAGGCGCAGTGTTGTCCCCCAGGTCACGACCACCAAACCCCCTGCTCAGCCCTCATGGCAGCAGCAAGCCAGAGCTCACACTTAGTATCTCCAAGTCATCGCGTCGCAATACTTTAAAATTAATAAGTAAAGGTAGAAGTGGCGCATACCAGGCAGGCTGTCCACGGACACCCCCACCTCAGCCTGACAAAGGGAAGAAATTTGTAACATTAGATATGGTTCGGAGAGCTTAATCCAAAGCAGCTCTAATTAATCTCCCCAGGCTTTCAGAAGCCCAGTGCCACTCTCAGCTGCACGGGCACCAGTGCTGCTCCGCCTGAAATTTTATGGGAATGGAAAATCCATCCTAACGCTCTCCTCCTCAGCTGCCTCGGATCCGGACGGGAAAGGCATCCGAAAACCTATATATCAAAGCCACCCACCAGCCACCCCTCCATTTCATAATTCACATGACATTCCCTGCGCTGCCCACCACAGCCACCGAAACCAATTCTGCTTTGGAGTAAAAGCTATTTACACAGCTCATGGGGGCCGAACCCCAGTTTCTCTTTGTTTTCAGCAACATTGGGCTCTTTGCTGTCTCACGGGGCATGGAAGTTTGATTTCAGTGGTACAACCTTTTTCCCTCAGTTTAAATTGAGTATTTCTGAATCTCCCTTTCACAAAACATATATATTTTTAAAAAATTAACAGCTGTCCTTCATTTTAGCCCAAATCCAATTAGGATTGTGCACATCCCCAGAGATTCCTCTGAAGATAGTGGGAATTATCTAGTGTACCCTGCCATGAACACATTTACCCTCATACGCCAGAATAACTGACCTGTTTTTGACCCAATCTTCAGATTATTTGTATGTAGGAAATGACATGCTACATTTTACATTTCCACGGTGCAATCCATAAGCGGACGCAGCCGTTCTCAGATTTTCCAAAGGGACCCCCAAATCCAATCTAAATGCCTAGAATTTACCTGTTGTTTTTCTTTTATACATATAAATAGCTGCATTTCCATTCGCTCTTTGTTTCTCATTTTCATTTTGTTCTAATATCTGTATGTAAATGTCTGAAAATAGCATCTGTAATTGAAGATTATGAAGTATAGCCAGCTCCTGACAGGCTGCTAAGGAAGATGGATTATCCTCATTTTTCTGTAAATTTTGTCAATTTTGGAATTCATAAGCTATCAACACTGATCAAAATGTGACCGCACAGCTGTGTCAAAGCGGACGGCATGGTGGTGGTGGCGCGGCTGCCAAGGAGGACGGCTCTCCCCAGCCGCCTGGCCGGGGGCATGCGCTGTGGGAATCCTTCCTGGCTGCTCCCGGTATCTACATTCCGCCCCCCCCCACCCAAAAAAAATTTCAAATAAATAAATTGAAAGTACTCAAATTCTCTGGTGCGCCGATTCACATCACAAAGCATAATTTATTGCATGTTCTCCCTTTTTATTTATCCCTAAGTAGTAAACACGATTTCCATTCAGGGGGTTCGTTATGTTCCACTCCTACCAGACAATCACAGCACACTTGAGGCAATTGTTTAGCCTCTTCCTCTCAATTTTCCCATTACTGGGAGTAAGTACTGTTGGGACTCTTTAATAGCCCGACTGCAGCCCATATCAATAACAGATGAGGTTTAATCGTCCAACACAAAAATTATTTAGGCTCAGTAAGGACATTCAATGTCATTTGCATAATGGCATTTCTATCCTGAGCACCTAACCCATCGTGCATAAACAAGGCCCTGGGACCATAAATAATAATAAATCATGACGTCCATGCTCCTCTTGCTGTAATAGGAGCCTCTCTTTGTAGAAATTATTTACACATATGCACACACACGCACACATGTAACAGACCAGTAAATCACACCCGTGCACACACACACGCACACGCACACTCCAGCGAGGCTGCCCATGGTGAACAAAACCCCACGAAACAGCAGCACAGAAAACAGCCCACGCTTGCCACTGAAATCATCCCTTTTTTTATTATTGTTATTATTATTATTTCTTAGCCAGAGCTAGCAGAATAGATAAAAGCAAGGTCTGAATTGTGCGCGTGGTGTCTCAGCATGTGTATGGGGGGACGATGGACCCGTAAGTCTGCCAAATCCCCGCCTGGCCATCCCTCGCACCCGCAGCCCTTGAACCTCTCCCGGACAGTCTGGTGGGAAGAAAGCAAAGACCTGCAGACACTTGCGGGTGTTTTCCAGCCAAGCTTTTCACCAGCCATTGCAATCCCAGGCTGGGGCAGAGGAGGCCAGCAGACTCTCTCCCTCTGGTTTGCAAGCAGAAGCCTCCAGAGACAATCCTGATAAGGCCAGCCCAAGGGAAGTAAACGGACACATGCAGCCTGGTGAGCTAAGGCGGCTTTCCACTTTTCAGCCTCATCAGGCCAATAACAAGCGGCAGCACCGTGGCGGTGAGAGCCGACCTCTGCTTTTGCCAGGATTGGCAAGTTTCATCATCACGCATTTATCCTCAACAGCCCCTTCCTCTCTCAGTGTGAACACTGCCCTGTTTCCTCCAGGACACAAAATGAAACGACGACCCACCCCAGCTCCCACCCACCTTCGTCAGCACTGCCCAGGCTCCAGGCTCGCCAGGCGTGCTTTCACAGCCCCTGCACGGGCTCTTCCCCGTCGTTTCCATGCCACAACCTCCCAGTTCAGTCTACTGAGGAATGCAGAAATAGCACAACAAATTTTGCAGGAGCCTCCTCCCAGTGCCAGCATTGCACGACCGTCCTGACTGCTGCACCACAGCCAGCCGCAGAGGCGTCTCCTCCCCAAAAAGGCATCTCCCCCTGCCCCCCTCCAATTTCTCCTCTCCCAGCCCTCCTCTTCTCCTCCCCCCCCTGCGGCAGCCCCTCACTTGCTCCTCTCCAGCCTTTCCCATGGATTCACGCAGGGTGTTTCTCCTCTCCCCCTCCTTCCCACACTCTCCTCCCCGCGGCTCCTCTCACCCCAGCACGAACCGACCTGTCACCAGCCTCCACCGTCCCATGCGCAGCACTAAAAAAGGGGCACCCAGTTGAAATAAAGCATAACACGTCCCACCCTGATGAAAAAAGCAGTTTGCTTTTTGCAAACCCAGTACCTAATCACTTTATGCCACTCATTGTCACAAGACATTGCTAAAACACGCTGTTTCTCAGAACAGGAACTGGACGCTTTCACCCCCAACCTTAACAATTTCAGCCACAGGAGGAGGGAAAATGGACGACCCTCCATCACAGTGGCTCCACTGCTTCCAGTGAAGCACCTGGCACGGGTAAGCAGGGAAGAAAACACAACCAGTAGCACAGTAAAGCATTTACATACAGAGAAATGTGAAGCAGAAGTATGCAGGCAGACTGG
>NW_008824472.1:219318-220032 GCF_000699105.1 Pygoscelis adeliae
CGGCAGACTCTGGGGGGTTTTTCCCAGCCAAGCTTTTCCCCAGCCATTGCAATCCCAGGCTGGGGCAGAGGAGGCCAGCAGACTCTCTCCCCCTGGTTTGCAAGCAGAAGCCTCCAGAGACAATCCTGATAAGGCCAGCCCAAGGGAAGTAAACGGACACATGCAGCCTGGTGAGCTAAGGCGGCTTTCCACTTTTCAGCCTCATCAGGCCAATAACAAGCGGCAGCACCGTGGCGGTGAGAGCCAACCTCTGCTTTTGCCAGGATTGGCAAGTTTCATCATCACGCATTTATCCTCAACAGCCCCTTCCTCTCTCAGTGTGAACACTGCCCTGTTTCCTCCAGGACACAAAATGAAACGACGACCCACCCCAGCTCCCACCCACCTTCGTCAGCACTGCCCAGGCTCCAGGCTCGCCAGGCGTGCTTTCACAGCCCCTGCACGGGCTCTTCCCCGTCGTTTCCATGCCACAACCTCCCAGTTCAGTCTACTGAGGAATGCAGAAATAGCACAACAAATTTTGCAGGAGCCTCCTCCCAGTGCCAGCATTGCACGACCGTCCTGACTGCTGCACCACAGCCAGCCGCAGAGGCGTCTCCTCCCCAAAAGAGCATCTCCCCCTGCCCCCCTCCAATTTCTCCTCTCCCAGCCCTCCTCTTCTCCTCCCCACCCTGCGGCAGCCCCTCACTTGCTCCTCTCCAGCCTTTCCCCTGG
>NW_008824472.1:220121-249190 GCF_000699105.1 Pygoscelis adeliae
ACCCGTCACAAGCCTCCACCAACCCATGCGCAACACTAAAAAACCGGCACATACGCAGCACTAAAAAAGGGGCACCCAGTTGAAATAAAGCATAACACGTCCCACCCTGATGAAAAAAGCAGTTTGCTTTTTGCAAACCCAGTACCTAATCACTTTATGCCACTCATTGTCACAAGACATTGCTAAAACACGCTGTTTCTCAGAACAGGAACTGGACGCTTTCACCCCCAACCTTAACAATTTCAGCCACAGGAGGAGGGAAAATGGACGATCCTCCATCACAGTGGCTCCACTGCTTCCAGTGAAGCACCTCGCACGGGTAAGCAGGGAAGAAAACACAACCAGTAGCACAGTCAAGCATTTCCCGACAGAGAAATGTGAAGCAGAACTATGAAGGCACACTGGGAACGTGCGTGAAGTTTACATTAATATTGCCGTATCTTTTTAATCCATCCTACTGACAGCTCCTGACACTTGAGAAGTCTTGTGCACATTTGCAAGAACAACATTTGTATTTCTGTAACGCTTTCAGGTGAACTATCTGAAGGTATTTCACAAACGCCGTCTGAGAATCCTTTTATCATACTCTATATCATATTATGCATTGTGCACAATAAACCGGTTTCAAAGCAGTACCCCATGGCAAAACACCCCAGGCAGCATTTACCACTGACCAAGCCTCCCAGGTAGCCAAAGCCCCGGCAGCTGCTGCAACTCTGGGTGCACCAAATCTCTACCCAGATGAAAGACAACAGAGAAAGCCACAGAGTTTGCTGTGGTTTTTGGTGTGTTGCAAAGTCAAAGCTGAACAAATCCATATAAACTCCCGAATTTCAGGCCACTTTCAAAGCTGGACACAAACACACATTCTTCATTTTCCAAAAGACTTTCACTCTTCCTGTTGGTGTCCCTGGGAGCCAGGTGAACCTATGGGGATCAGGAGTCTTCTGTTTTCCATTTTGGGGGTAGCAACTTTCAAAAAAAAAGTCAAATCCCCAATGTGGAATTGACCTCATAAAAAAACCCAAATACACAAACATATTTTTCCAAAGTTTTTCTTTCATTTCTTCACCTGTACCCAAGACTGGAATGGGAAGGGCCACAAAATTGCAAGACAGTTTTCATTACAATGTGTTTATAGAAAAGCCAGAAATATAAGGACAAACATTGTTCTTGGAAGATTTACAAAGCACTTTCCAGTTACAAGTCCTCAGGGGCGTGGGGTTAGGGAGGCAGCAGGTACCGAACTCCATGGGGAACAACCTGTGCTCTGACAGAGGGCAATGGGACTACCCCAGGCTTGGATCCCTTAACCAGAGTGTTTTGTGCAGCAAACAAGACGTGCCAGGTAGCGCTTTGGGGGATGCAGAGGTGTGGAGACCCTCCTTCCCCTTCACACATTCTGCAGGCATGCTCCGTGTGAATGGAAACCCTTGGCAGGGGGAAATCTGTGGAATGATGTGGTGCTTTCTTTGATGGGACATTCACTAAGGATTAATGGGCACTGCACCCCACTCACGTCATGGGGTAAATCTTCAGCTGTTTTTCCCCTTTCCTAATTAGCTGAGACCCACTGACAACCAAACCCGACCAGCAGCAGGGCCAGAGTGTAGAGGCTTCGGGACAGGAGGCTGGAGACCAGGGCAGGACAGCATCACCCACCTCGGAGACACCCGCTTCCACATTGAAACACCCCGTCCACCCTGCCTGCCTGCAGGGCAGGGAAACAGGCTCCTCAGCTCCAGAAAAAACACCGAGAAACATCAGAAATTATCTGCACACAGGTATAGAAAACGAAGCAAAACAGAGGCAGGCTGAGCAATGAGTGTGGTACCTATAGGGTACCCATAGGGTGCTGGTTCCAGGTAAAGAGACTCTGTCTGATGACACCCACAGCCTGCTGCTGCTGGAGGCTCTGCACCTCCTCGCTATCGTGAAAGGCTCCAGCAAGGGACCTTCTACGCAGAAAAATCATCAAAGACGACAGGTTTCAGTGAAACAATTCAGTTTTTATCAAAACATTCTCTGTTGGAAAGACAGGTTCAGCCAGACACACTGCTGTTGTAATAATCATCATTTTGCTGCTAAAACGTCAGCTGCACTGGAGATGCCCAGGCGCTGCACACGCAGTAAAACATCACAACGAGAAAACAGCATCAGACAGCCAGAAGGGAACACACTGCTGGTGTGACCCGAGCTTCTCTCCCACCCTGACAGCCATCCCGCTTCTTATGCCAGAAGTGTACCTGCGGTCATATTTTCAAACTTGTCTCTACAGTCACAAGAACCAGAGAGCAACCATTTGCCTGAACAAAAATACAGATGTGGGGTCTGTGACTTCAGCAAAAACTCCCACTGGTGTGAGGCCTCACAACTTGGCAATGCTTGAAAACCACTCATCAGGCACTTGATCTGATGACAATTTCTTGTGTACCTTAATTTTATCTGTTACTTAATCATGTGTTTTAATTATTTAGAGAGGTCCTAATAACTGATCAAACACTTTTAACCAAACACAGCATCTGACAAGTGCAGCTTCTCTGCCTGGCTCCACTCCGCAGCTCCCATTTCGGAAAGGCACCTGTTGCCTCCAGCACCTCGTTCTCTCCCAGCCCTCCATGTATGTCTCTGAACGCGACTTGTCTGGACTGACTCAGACCTCAGGTCAGCTCTGGGCCTGGAGGGGACTTCTGCAGCACGGAGAATGAGCAGAGGAAACCCCCACCTCTCCAAGGTTTCCCTTATTCAATTATGTTTTCAAGGTGAGAGGAGCAGGGCTGAAACCATCCCTCTACGTGTTAAGCTGCTCTCTTAGCATGAGTTTCCTTCCTTTCAGATTTAATTATTTTTTTCATTTCAGCAAATTCTGCTGCCATCACATTTTTAAGCAGCCACTGTTCATATGAGCAGAGAGGAATTTTGAAACTAGCCCTTTTTTCTGGAAGTGGCTTAGCTCCACAATTGCTTTTTGTCGTCATACAACCCCTTCTGTAGGTTGTTTCATTCAATCTCTTCCTAAACAAATGGTAATCCAAAACTATGGCATTCTTCTGAAAACCCAGTATCTGCACTGAGCAAGTTGCTTAGGCTCCGGGCGCTTCATCCCAGACAGCTCTCCATCTCATCCTGCACACTGTGTGAACCGGGAGCTGCTCTCCCACCCCAACCACACTTTTCACATTTTCCATTGCAACTGTACAAAAGTTTCCCTAAGTCACATCATAACACTTGGAATGAACAGCAGGTAGCTGGACATCAAGGTTGTAGGATAATCCAGGTTGGAAGGAAGCTCCAGAGGTCCCTCAAAGCAGGGCCAGCTCGCTCAGGGCTTTATCCAGCTAGGTCTTGAAAACCACCATGGATGGAGACTGCACAACTTCTGAGGGCAACCTCTGCCCTGCCTGACTGTCCTCGGGGGGAAGAAGCACTCCCTTGGACCCTGCAGAGCCTCTCCTGTGTCAGCTCATGCCCCTGCCTCTTGTACTCTCACCGTGCACCACCGTGAAGAGTTTGGCTCCTTCTAAGATGCTTTAGCACATCGAAATCTCCAGCTATTCACTAGCTGTGTAGGGAGCATACTTTGAGAAACCCATCTTTGTTGATTAAAGTGATGGACAGATTTAGAGAAAGCCTACAGAATGAGTGTAAAACAGCAGTGATTTCCAAACCAAAGGGTGGAAATTGTATTTGAAACTATTCAAAGCCTGTGGGATCCAGACATTTACCAGGGACTAAGAAGAGAAGTCTTGTTCCATTCTTCAAATGCTGGTGCAAGCCCTTCCCCTCAAATCTAATGTGAGCAGGCCAGGCATTAAACAGATCAACAGGCAAGTGTGTTTACTCACAGATTTGTCTCTCCCTCTCTTGCAGGGCTAACACAGACATAAGGAGGTCGGTCAATTTTGCTATGACATAATCTTGGCCGACTAGTGCCATTACATGACGTTGTCTTTTTCCACAAAGAAAACCAGCTTCAGGACAATTCCAGATCTATTTTCCTATGCAAGTGGAGCATCACATACATACACACTGTAAAGTGCATGGATGACTCCCCTGTTATTTTTCAAAGGGACAAAGACTACATGAGCAATTATAATTCTACTCATCTTACTCACATATTATGCTTTGATGTGATATTGAAAATCTGACAGGTGGCCAGTATATCACTGCTCTCCTTCAGCTCTCGGACAGAGTCCACTGTTTGACTGGCTACTGTCTGTGACTTTCCCTGTAATGACGGATTTTCCATTAGCTGTCTGCTGGTGACATGAAACCTTGAAAGGAAGACTCCACTGAAGACAAAGCTGTGGGTTTTTGTTTAAAACTTGCTGATGTGACAGACCTGGGTTATCTCTCTAAACTGAAAAAAAAATAGCTATTTATTTCAAAACACATGATGAACAAAGAGATACAATTACTCAAAGCCAGTTCCCAAATTGCAAGGAAATGTGGGCGCTTTTGGGAAGACAACAAGAGGGGAAAGCTTTTCTTAAATTTCCCCTCTCTGTACCACACTTAGGGAAGCCATTGCGAGTCTCCTGGAGGAGATCACCCCCTGCCTTTGCAGGACTTTGTGTTCCATTGTCGTCCCTAAGCTCTGGCTGTAAAACTGGTGTAAAGTGCTGAGATGAAACTTGGTGACTGGCAAAGCATCCCCTGCCAGCATTACCCAACAGAAACGGTGCTAAGGTTGCAATTTCCAAACACTGTTTCCCCAGACCCTCGGGGAAGAAGCACACCACACTCCTCCTCGAGGGCATTTCAGTCCCTGAAGAGCCCCCAGCCACGCCTGAACACCGGGGAGCTGGTCTGCCATTGCAGGCACTGGAGCTCGGCTCCCACAGGCTCAGCCGCGCGTGTGCACCAGAGCGCTGGGAGCATCACCGGGATGCCGGGGCCAGCGGCTGGTGACACACCGGCCATGGTGCCCTTGGCGCTGCCAGCTGCACCGCACATCACTGACACCCCCTCTGCATGAGCCTGTGCACAACCTGGGAGCCTGCCCGGCGCAAAAAACATCCCCCACTGCATCCATACAGAGCAAAGAGAAAAGAGACAAGGACAAAGGAGATGTCAGAACTCAAGACACAGCAAGGCTGGCCTTTCCTTTAACTCGGGAATTTGTATTTTCACATATGGTCATATCTGAGAGCAGTCAGGAGGAAAAAAGGGGCTACTAAAAACCAGGAATGCACTGCAATTCCTGAAGGCATTGTCCACCTTGGTATTTTGGGATTCCCCCTCCCTGCTGGGGCAAGGGAAGGAGGTGACAAGGACTCCTCCAGGTAGGAAACGGACCCACGCTCTGCCCCACCGGAGCCAGACGTGGTCCCCAGGCAAAGCCATGCGAGCAGGGAGACAATTCCCAGCAAGCCCAATGCGGCAGACTCAGAGGGCAGCAGCATCAGCAGAAACCCAGGCCATTACTGGGGCTTCTCCAACGAAGTAACAGGCACTGGGAGAGCTCTAGTCTTTCAAATACATCCTGAAATCCCTGAGACCCAGGCACTGCTGCTCTCCCCCAGCTTGGTTTCATTGCACTGATTTGGCCACACGTTGCTGGGAGGAGAGGGAAGAAGTAGGCATGGCCCAGTGGCTCTTTTTACTTGCTTTTTGGTCTGTTTCTTCAGACTCTGACTCACTGCAGCCTGGTTGAGACAGAGAGACTCAGAAGGACAAGAAACAGCCTGTGGGTTTTTCTTACATGACGGCAAGTAACTCTACTGCTGTACTTTGCCAGCACAGCAGGGTCAGTGCAGTGAAACCCCAGCACCATCCTCCATCAGCAGCTTCTCTTTGGCCAGGCAGCGCTGCACACTGGGCACCGTGGACCCCTGGAAACGCTCCCTATTGTCTCTTGGAAAATTTTGCAGGAGAAATCCTGACCCCAGCCTGCCCACTGCTTCCAGACAAAGTGGGAAAACCGGTCACCACCTGCTTCCCATGGGGAGGGACCCACAGGAAGGGGGATCGAGCTCAGCTGGGGGCACGGGGTATCCCTGGGTCTGCCTGGATGCGACAGCAGGCATCCCTTGGGTTATCCCACCTGCGTTTCTTCCCATCTCTTTTTCTTACTCAAAGACCAGATGTTTTAGTTCCATCCCTTGCTCGCACAGACACCCCCAGGTGTCCATGCAAGCTGCAGGGTGCTCTTTGCAAAGGTGATGCTGATGCAGAGAGACATTAGCAGGATACATGGCTCCTATCATGGTGCTTCCACAGAAAACTCCCCACCACCACAGCCCCACTGTCACACAGAATACCAGGTGTCATACAACACAGTCTGACTGTCACCACCCAACATGACATGTCACAACAAGGCAGCACATGCAGGGAATTTTGCGCAGTCTTCAGAAGTTCATGCACAAAAAAACACTTGTAAGGGAGGGCAGAGAAGCAAGGATGCGAATGGGAGGTGTTGGCCCAAGAAGCTGTGCTTTCTGCTGCTATTCTAAAAGAAAAGTCTTTCTACTCATAAAAGTTGCTTTTCAGCAGCAAGAAACACCATGGCAGGTTTCTCATCTCCTTCTTGACCCTAAAAGAGAGCAAAGCCAAAAGAGAAGGTGGTGCATCCCCTTCCCAAGCAGCACGATGGAAGGATGGAGGGCTCAGACATGAGACTCTGTCCCAAGGAGGCTTCAGCCTCTCTGCGGCACCACAGAGAAGTCACTGCCTACAGCTGCTCTCTCTTGATCTGCACTGCAGGTGAAACCCCTTTCCTCTCACCAGCCTTTACTTGTCTGCTTCATCCAGACAGCAAGAACTTCGGGGACATCGCTCTCCCCTAGACAGCCAGTGCACAAAGCTCTTAGCCCCGTGCTGCCTCTTTGGTCCTCCCAGAACCACTGTAATGCAAATAAGCAATAATCACGGTGATGGTGAACAGGAATAGGGATCCTACACAAAGTCTCATGTGCTGAAGGCTCAGCCTCCAGAAGCCATGGGCTTCTGAGCTCCCCAGAGCATCTGGGGGATCTTGGCGGATGGAAGAGCTCTACCTGACACCTCTGCAGAATAACCCTGTTATTTCGCCAGGAGCTGATGGCTCCCCGTGAACCGGAGGCTGCAGTTAGCAGCATTGTCTTGGGGTTTGAAGGGCTTTGTGCACAGAACAGTTCTTGTACAGCCACCTCATGCAGGGAAAATGGGGTAAGTGCAACTGTGGCCTCCAAAGAGCTGCTATTCCTTCCCAGTGAAATGCCCTGTGTTACAGCTGAGCATTGGTCCTCTCCAGTCTTTTCCTAACCTCCTTAAATTTTGCCATTATTTAAAGGTACTACTTAGCAAGAAAAAATATTATCTCCTTCTGAGTAGCCTCTGATTCCCTCAGAGGACACTCTCCCCACCTCTGCCTGTGTGAATCACCAGCCGGCAGAGACGGGCAGCACCAGGAGCGAGTACATCTCCGCAGCACACACGTGCTCCCTGCGATGCAAGCACCCCGTTCCTACGCCACCCAAGCACCCTGTCATGGCTGATCTTGCAGATCAGCAGCAAAGTCCCACACTCAGGCAATCAACAGAACAACTGCGGCAAAGGGCCAGTGCTGTATCCCACCGAGTGGCAAAAGTACAGCAGGGTCACCCCAGAGGGGGAGAGTGCCAAAATCCCCTCCAGCCCCCAGCAGGCTCCATCTCCTCCATCCGCACGTGGGGGCACCATACCCCGCTCCCACCTGAGCATGGCAAAGGCAGGTGGCCAGGCTGCAAGTGGCCAAGCCGCGGCTGCCCTGGTCCACATTGCTGCCCGGGAAGGGATGCGTTCCCTTACGGGTGGTGGGGGAAGGAAGGAGCTCTGCACAGCTTAACCCCTCTGCAGCCCCCGCGCGGGGCAGGGGTCATGGACGCCTGTGCTCCCAGCTGCTGTCCCTCCGCCACCCTGCCTGCCCAGACCCCGTGCCCTTTCCATTCGGTAGGGGTATTGATCTGCTGGCAGCAATGGGCTGGATAATTAGCCAGGAATTAGGGTTTCTATTACAGCCAGGAGGCTGCCCCAGCTGATTTATCACCTGAATAATTTACTGTGATTGAAAGGAAATTAAAATGAACTCCATTTGACAACTGTGTGCTTTTATGGGCTTTAGTGAAGACTCAAAAGCCAAATTAATAGCCTGGTATTGTTTAATAGTCTACTGAGAGTAAATATGGGAAGGTTTTTCCTCTCCTGATGTGCTCTCTTAGGCTGGATTTTAGAGCTGTTTTTTTTCCCCTCCCACCAATAAAGCCACAGACTGGGTAAGAGGAGGTTTCAGCTGGAAGAGGCACAGACGTAAAAACCACAGAACCGCCCTTGCTCCCTGCTCCTCTCCACACTGCCAACACTTGCCCTCACCTGCCCATTTCTGCAGGCAGAGGGGCTTACAGTGCCGGCAAAATGGGGGTGAGCAGGCAGCACCCACCGGCTGCCCCCGGCCAGCACCGGCACCGGCAGCTGGGGCAGCGCATCCAGCTGCTGACCCTGGCCAACCTCCACCGGCGCGGGATGAGGGACCGGCTGCCAGCAGGGAGGAACGCGGGACAGCACGGGGGTAACGCAGCCACCCGCAAAGTCGCCCCGCACCCTGCGACCCTCAGTCGCCGTGTCCACCCCCTGCCACCCCAGCAGAGCCAAGGGTGCGTTCCGCCGCTGCACAGGGTGCCAAGCCCAGCACAGGCACGCCTTCCCGCCCAGCTGCCTGCCTGCCTCCTGCCTGCACACGAGGAGCTGCCTGCAGAGCTGGCAGATCGATGCTGAACTCCACTTTTCCTTTTCCTTTGTCTTTTTTCTTGCTTTTTTTTCCCCCAATTTTAGCATTTGTGTCCATTTGTCAAGCCGTGTGTTGTTGTCTTGTTTTCCTTTTTAACTTGCTCTTCGTTTACCACACCCTGTTACACAAGTCATGGGTAAAAGCTTGCATTTACATGCTCAGATCACTTCTGCAGGTGGCAGATCAAGAAAAGATTTGAGTCTGGACATTCAAATATAGCCATGGGTTAGTGCCATAATTTTCACGGTTACTGGACAACATAAAGTTTTGGGAAGATACAAGCAAATATTAGCTCTGTATTTCTCACTGCAAGTCTAGGGTATTTTAAGAAGATCCTCAGCAGCCACTGTCTGCGAAAAGGTACTGTCCCTCAGGAAAAAACATATTATTCACACAAACAGGAAAATGAGTCACATTTTCTGGCTTTAACTGACTTTTTCTGACTTTTCTTTTGTCTGACATATTTCTGACTTTCCCCTGTTACTCGTAGGATCAAACCCCAACGCTGTGAGGACTGTACATCTCCGTGCTCTCAGGAGCTGCATTCCTGTGGACACACCATCCAACACAGCTCCTCGCAGTGAAAAACAAACTTTTGTCTTTCCAAGCTGGCAAATACTTGGCCAGATAAAAGTAAAACTTGAAGATTTTCAAAAGGATTTACGCCTCTCTCTTGGTCAGTTCAGAGAACTCCTTCATCGCAACTCTCTCTGAAACAGAGGGCAATTGGGTTTTAACTTTGTGCAATTTTTCCAATTTTTTTCAACTTATTAGTAATTTTTTCAGGTTCATTAGTTATCCATATTTCATCTGCCTCTGCTTATCTCCAGATCCAAACTTATCTGCACTGCATGTTATGAATACATATATTAGTATGTATTTGCCAGGTTACTGGTTTCTACCTAAGCCCAGAGTATCTACATTTTATCCAGAAATGAATCCGAGAACAAATATTCATTTAGGTCTAGCTAAAAGCAATGGGAAAGCATCAGCAAGGGCCTGGGAATTATCTGCTATTAGTGGCAAGCAGTTCTCTTCTAAGTTGGTGACCTACATAGCGTTGAATCTGGTCACATCATGTTATGCCTCATTATGGCCCTGATCTAAAGTCTATTGAAGTCAATAGAAATATTCCTCTTGGCTTCAATGAGTATTCGATTGGACCCATGTGTGAAGCTGAAAATACAAGAGAATCCATTTCTGTTGTGGACAGAAATCCAGCATAGATAATTCTCTTGTTTATTCTGAAGAAATTAATGCACTGCCTCTCCTGTCGAGCCGATCCTGCTGTATATCCTTCATCCCACAGTTTTCCCCTGTAGAGGCATTAATCCCGCTCTCACAGCCACCAGAAGCGCATCGGTCTGTGAGCCCCAGGCTTGTCTCCTCCACCCATCCAGTCTACCATGCCTGAAGCCCCTTGGCTGGCGGCTGTTTCCCAGGTCTTGATTTCCAGGAGCATCTTCTGTCCGTGCTTTAACTGGCGAATGCGTTTGAGTCAATGGTTCACACGACCGAGGCCGCGGGCTCGGCCATCCCAAGACGACTTCCCCAGGGAGCTGGGGAGAGGTCCTCCATCCTTCTGGCTGGAATCGCAGGAAGCCACCAGAAGGACAAACAGCCTCACAGCCACACAGAGGGGTTTGCTGAGTACAGCCAGCACCTCCAGTTCCTCCAGCTGGATGCTCCTAATGGAAAATTACACCACTTGGTGTAGCAGCTCTGGGCATAGGAAGGACACGGGATGAGCGCCAGTTCTGGATAAAATCTGAATTGTCGGTGCAGCAACAACAAATGGTGGGGTTTTGCCGGTGACAGGGTCAAGGCAGGAGTACGGTGGTCGGCCACGGACATAGCTGTACAGGACAACTCCAGGGCAGGCAGGCAAAAGCCGCTCCTTGTGTCAGTACGGCTTTGCTCCGAGGGAAGTCTGGATGTCGGCTGTGCAAGCAACATGAACAGCCTTCCCCATGGGCAGTGGGACTGCACTGCAGAGCCGACACCGTGGGGAGCAGCAGGGCCCATACCCACACACATCATGAGGCACAGAGAGGAGAACAGGAGCTGCTGCCAGTCCAGGAGGCAGATGCTGTGAAGACTTTCCTTCTCCGGAACCTGAGGATTACGTGACATTCAAGCCGTGGGCTTTGTCCCAGCCAATGAAAGAGCTGCACGGTGCTCGTGGCCAGCAGCCATGAGCAGAACGGCAGTGCAATGGTGATGTTGCAAACACAATGCTACGTGCATTTCAAAATCCGTGCCCAGAAATATGCGAAATCAGTTTTCCACGAACATTTGCAGCCAGTGCAAATCAATCACAGGCTGTTTGCAAAAAATGAGCACAAAAGGGCACAAACATGAGGGAGAAGAATTCATTTTATACATGGATTCATGTTTATAGCGGGTTTCTGTTGCGGGGAGGTGGGCCAGGGTGCTTCTAGAGTACTGACTTTATGCCTTGATTACTCCCCCATAACATACAGACATGAGAGGACTTGGCTCCGTTTGCACAGCCAACCCTCAGCCTCAGGCTTCCCAGCTCCCAGCTGCTGTACTTCACCTGCCATTGAACATTTCTTACGCTCTGCATGTGCAGGTATCACACACCTGTGCTGCAGAGTACACACCTATGCATGCATAGCTGCACCACCGGGCATTAGGTGGCAAAATGAGGCACATAATAGAGGATGCCTTACTTCTGCCCTCTGATGCACACAGTCTGACACAGTCTTTGATTATACAAACCCATGGTGGGATCCCTGCCTCAGCCAGTGCATGCAGTGGGCACTGTTTCTGAACAAAGGACTGTCTGATATTTTATTTTCCTGTCATTGTTCAGCAGTTGCCTTCCCTCTCAGCATTGTATGAGCCCTTCTCCAAAAACAAATATTCATTCCCTGCCTATAGAAGGCACAGCTTACAGCAGATGTGAAAACTCAAGATGATGCTTGTCAAGAGCACAACATATTTTGAGGTGACAAATAACTTATGAGTCTCCATTTTATACAGGTGAACTGAGGAAAACATTAAAGATGGAAAAGTAAAGGAAAGCAACTGGAAGCACTCAAAGTAAAGGGTTTGACAGCAGTGAGCAAGCACTCCCACACAGTCCATCAACACGTCTACCTATGTGAGGGGCAGTGTACACTTTCCAACAGGCAAGCCCAGATTTTGTCCAGAAAATGCATCTGGAGGACTTTGGGCAGCTGGAGCCAGCCTTCAGCTGGGGACCGAGCATGCTGAGGTTGCAAACACTTTGCTGTGCAGAAGGGACCTGTCCCTTCTCACCATGACCAAGGGACTGTTCCCAGCGCACAAGCAAGGAGGGAGACTTAGCGAGGAGGCACAAAACAGGGAGAAAAAGGAACTTACTTGTCTAGAGAATAGCAATTCTTCCAGTAAAATACCTGGAGCACTCCTCAGGTGCGCAGGGACATCAACAAATTTTTGTGCCCAAGTAAGATTAGTGATATTCAGCTGGCTGCCGCTGGACCATGTTTCTAATAACTTAGATAAGCAGTGGGTCAGCAGCTCCTACTAGACTTCTCCCCACATCTTGTCTCTATGGGAAGGAGCATCTTTTCCTTGTGTTCCTCTACAGAAATAGCTCATGACTCCACACACCCGTTGCTGACTTAGCTCCTAATGCATGGCTCTGGGCTCAGCAGCACTCTGGACAGCCAGATGCCGGAGGCAGGTCTTGGTTTACTACAACAATCTATGCCAGGGACAACTCTGGTTTTCCAAGTCACATCATTAATATTCTCAGTATTTTCTTTCTCTTTTTTTTTTTTGGCCTTACTAATTGATCCACACAGCTTCTCCGCTTTGGTTAAGTATCATGACAGCTTTGCTTGACTTGCCAAAGAGGTAAAACATGACTGCTTTGGTAAGCAGTGGAGTTCATACCGCATCCTTGTGAACCAGAGCTAATCATACAGATCACATGCGTTCATGTTGAAAGTTACACTTTACATGGCACCAGAAAGAAGAAGCCAAGCCCAAACAGCCACGAGCCCTTAACCATGGCGCAGCCTTCCAAGAGCAAATGACAATGCTCCAACCTACATACAAACAACTACAAACTCCATTTGTAATTAAACTTAAATATGCCTAGGCAAGGCGGTTCTGCTAAGCATCTTTTGACCATCATAATATCACATTTCCCAGCATCTGTTTGACTTCCCAGAGCATGCAGAGAGTACCCTGTTAACCAAATTAATAGGGGCATATCTCCAATCTTAACTCTCTGGCGGCACAGCCATTCTAGTCACAGCTCTTATGTGGACCCAGGGAGATCCTTGCTCCACCAACAGCCGAATATCCCATATTTGACAATCAGGATAACACTTCAGCAATATCCTCATTCAATTCTCCCGTTCTTCCTATTAAACCAGCAAAAGCTTATCTCTGGATAAACGTTCACTGCTGGACTGTCTCCCTTGAGGTACAGTGACATGACTCAGAGACTTCAGAACACAGAAATGAAGAGACGATCCTCTTCCATCACCACTCTCTTTGTAATGACTTTTTTGGCATATAAAAGTTAAAGAGGGACAGATCTAACACCACACAATTTCTAAGTGACCAACACTGAAAAGGCTGGCTGCAGGAGTGGGTGCAGTGCATGTCCTCTCCAGTATCACCGGTGTTCAGATGGGATAACCACCATCTAGTGGTACGTGAAGGCCATTTCACCTTCCAGAGACACCGCTTGTTTGGCTTTCCTAACAAGTTTTTAAAAAAATCAAATTGACCTCAGCATCTTCCCCATCTTTTTCCAGCTTGAGTTCAGATCTGCAGAGTTCCTCAGCAAATACAAACCAGGGAAACCACAAAACCAGCAGAAGCTGGTGAAAAGCAGATGGGTCTATGAATGAAATAACTATTGACAGATGTGAGCTTAAAGGCATGAGAAATTTCTACTCTACCATATGACTTTCAGCATAAGTAAGTAATTTTTCAAAAAATTTATACCAATACATATTCCTTAACTGGAGCCATGAAGGTAGTAGGCTGCCATGAGATAATCCCCAGTGGCCCTCTAATGTATAGATTCCTCCAAGGGAAATGAGTGGTTGTCTGCAGTTTGAGAAGTCCATCCACCTTGCTAAAAAGCAGGTCTAATATTAAGAACACTGAAGATTAATGGCCAAATACATCATTAAGTAGCAAGCTAGACTGATACTGCTGCTGACAACAGTATATTCATTTCTACCTCCCCCTCAGCAGCTAAATTAAGGCTGACGCCCAAGAAGAAGAAGAACACAGAGAGACATAGCTCATCAGTTTTTGCATGTGCTTCTGTATTGCGCCTGCAAAAAATGGAACTTTCCCAAAAAATTAGTGCCAAGTCCTTCTCAAGCACACTGCTAATCTGTAGGTGCAACTAATTTACCTTCACATACTAATTGGGCGTTTCTTTCAGCAAATGGCCAATTACATGCCTAATAAGCCATTTCTGGATACAAAAGTCTAATTTGTGTGCACAATCATGCTAACTATGAAGCAAAATTAGGCATTAGGTTTTGCAAGTCTTCTCCTTGTTACCTGCATAGTCTGCTTTTGATCTAACAAAAGCACCAGAAGCTGTGATGCTCTTTAAGCACTCGTTCGATGTGACTGGCCCAGATCAGGTGTCACTTCATACTCAAACACTTGCTAATGTTTACACAACAAGTGTTGTCCTTCATTTTTTTAATACTCAGTCTTTTATGGCTAACGTGCACTTGACTGAAGAGCTTGATACAACACCTGTTTCTCCATGCTTTTCTACTGAGACTCTGGGAAGTGTTTGGTGATGTTCACAAAGCAGACCTCTGCCAGCAGAACGCATATCCGGAAAACACTGAATGTTTGCAATAGTACCTGCTCTGGTTTGATGGGCTCAGTTGTTGTGAAAATGTCAGAATAATGTTGCCTCTCGAAGACTCGATCCAACACTTCTAGCTGCTGCTGGGTGAAAAGGTCTCCTCGCATCTGTTTCCGAAGAAAATCTCTGCCTGGGAGAGAATGGCCATTTGGTACTGGAGATTCCTGAATACCTTTCAAAGAGGAGAGAGAAGACAGAGAATAAGTAGGTATCACAATGATGTGATCACAGTGATCACACAATCACTACAGAGGAGTGTCTCATCCCTTGCACAGATGTGGGTACCAGTATGGTGACACCATGAGGACTCTTTGGTAGGAGGTTACAACCAAGACACATATTGCCAGAAGATGCACTGACCGGTCTTCCATTACAGCCAACCCTCAACACAATTTACCATTAATGGTTTCACACATAATTTAAAGGCAGGACAAAGGATAATGGTCACATCTTTGCTCATACCACTTTTACTGCACTACCTGAAAACCTGTCTGGTTCACGGTCTGGATGCAGGAGGACACGGGAGGATAAGTACACCACCTGATGCCACAGTCACAGTCAACTTGGGTCAGCTCCAGCAGATCTGCTTTGCCCAGTCACCACCCATACGCTTCACCCCCTTCCTGCGGTACCTCAAGTCTTGCTCAGCGCCATCCTGTGCTGACCTCTGAGCTATAGTGTGCTCATGTTGGGAAGCAGGGACTCTCCATCCAGCACCACCTCCCGCTGGCAGCAGCTAGCCAGACAACCTCCAAAACACAGGCACTACCTGCCATACTGAGATGGGATGTCCCTGGGGCTCAGAGTTACCACTGCAACACCGTCAGAAAGGTCTGATCTGGTGCACTGTTCTGGCACTGCGATTTCACTTTGTATTTCCTAAGCTTATTGGCATGATGAAAGCCTGGGCTCCAAGGCACGTTTTTCTCTCTCTCCCCATTGGCAGAGATTTTTAGCAGAAGTCGTAAGTGACTGCCCACAGCTGAAAAGCCATGAGACAAGTTTGAGAAATGTTTAGATTGGCAGTTCGAAAAGACTCCTGCAATACAGGGGCTTGTTTCGATTTGCTTTTTGCAGATTCACAGTGGTTTTCTACTTTTCCTTCACCTGTCAGTGCTAGAAATGTATCTTTTATGCACCGAAAGCTGAGGTCTGCAGTATTCCCAGGACTCCAGGAGGTGGAACTCCAAGAACAACAGTAAATATCAGATTTCTTCTCCAGATGGCAACACCGCACTAGACAGAGGGAGGAAATGTTTTAAAAATAGAATCTCGCTGCCAAGATAGTTTTGAGGAGCAGAATTCAAATGCATCCTTAACAAGAAGATTTTCATGAGTGTTGCAGTGGCTTACTGTCCAAGTAGTCTGCAGAGGAATAACATCACTCAGACCTTCTCTGGTACATTCTGCATCAAGTTTTTTGACGGCAAGGATCAGAGGCGATCTGTGCAAAGACACCCTGCCGCTGTAGACACCAGTTTTGTCCCCAGACATGTGCTGGTTATCAGTAACATGGGTGATGCCTGGTGGACAAGATTTTTCACAAAGGACTGTTGATTTGAGATCATCCTTCAGCACAGCTGGATTTTGCAGAAAATGCTGCTTATCCAGAAAACCAGGCTGCTTTAGCACAGATGTCTCAAACTGGGGGACTGACACACAGAAATACTTTTTCAACCTAGGTCACTCTCTAAAACAAACTGCTTACACTGAACAGGCATTTGATGTTAGCAATTAATACGGGAAACTTCCTTCTAAATTTTAGTTCAGCAATTTAGGCAACAAACAGCTTTACATTTACCTGTTTAGACAAAGTGGTACAACTTAAATCAAGAGTAGACAATGTTGGCTTTTGTAAAGTGCAAGGATCAGTTTATAGAATCATAAAATCATAGAATATCTTGAGTTGGAAGGGACCCATAAGGATTATCCCACACAGGAAAAAAAAAACTGAGCCTGTCCTCTGAATAGGAAGTCTAAGCATGTGTACAAGTGCTGTGAAAAAATACAAAGGGATACGGGAGCAGTATATCTTTAAATCTTTTTTTTTTTTTTTACTATTCTAAATCAAATAATATCTAATAGACCTAGTGCTGGGTTTAGTCAACCATAGCTTATAAAATTAAATTCTGGTTGCTAGCTGCATGGTAGCAAAAGGCCGGGGAGACCCTGTCTCTGGAGCACGGAAACTCTGGCTTTAAATTTCGGGTTAAACTAATGTTATTCACAATTTGGCATCAAAGTTAAAGCTTTATGCAGTTTTGGTCTAAAGGGGGTGATGAAAGGGAGTGAAATGATCCAAGACGTGGTATGACCTGGAAAACATTCTTGGCGACGACACCAGTACAGTTTGTGCATTGTTTATACACCCAGAGATCAGGTGTGTAATGAGACCCCATTGTATTTAAATATAGAGCAGCTGACTTGCGTTTCACCGGCAGCACTTGTATTACAGAGTGCAGCTTGGATTTTTTGGGGGGTGAGTAAGTTGGAAAAGAAGCACCAGACAAAGGCAAACCCTGGCGCAGCAGCCCCAGCCAGGGCCAGGCACCGGGGCCAGGCTGGGGGCAGAGTCGTGCTGGGAACTGGGCTCCCTCCCCCATCCAGGAGCACGATGTCCAGGGGCTCGGGACGGGCAAGGACAGAGACACCACCAAGTGCCCACGGTGTTGGCCTGGCCATGTCCATTCCCAGCTGCCCTTCCTCCAAGGGGCATCAAGGCAGGGGACCGCCCTGGGCGCCTGCCGCCAAAGCATCCCAAGAAATATGAGGAAGAGGAGATCCCCCTCTGCAACGGAAATCTGCAGACAAACACCGTACCAGAGAGACCGGGGAGCGAGCCAGCAGATGAGGTGCCTTGCTGCACAGCGCTGGGCGATACTGCAGGGGATGAAATCACATGGAGATGGCGGTGGGGCTCTGGAGGGGTTTGGTCTCAAGGTCAGGATTTGGCACGGTGCTGGAAGCACTACCTGTGCAGCCAGCCAGAGAGGGCTGCCTCCCCACACCATCTGCACATCTGTGTTTGCTGCGGTCTCCACATGCCATCTCGAGGACCTGAGATGGGATCAGCCTCAGAGCCGTGCTTCCCAGCACAGCCGGGCTGTGCTGAGATGAAGGAGCAATGCACGCAGGGTTTGCTGCCGGGGAGGAACCTGGGCAGGAATAGGGTAGGGCTGGGACCACTGGGACGGCTGTCACTGCCCAGAGGATCCAGCACCTTTGTGAGAGGAGTCTGGGAACTGCCAAAACCTGACTCGTCCTCATTATCGCTCCCTCTCTGCATCCAGTGAACGAAGGGATAGCTTGTTCTTTTCCACTGTGCTTCCCAAACTCAAACTAATTGCAGGTAAGTGCTGCATTTCACTGCACAAGTAAAGGACTTTCTATATACTGCACATGACACCTGAAAGTTCATTAAGGTCTTTGGGATGCGTTTGGCTGTTAGACATTATATAAATGTGAGATAATTACCATTAGCATTATGCATTGTTTGAATACACCAGAATATCTTCGATAATTAAAATACTGTTGGCAAGTTTGAAACACTTTGGGTTATAAATAGGCTCCAGGGAGTGGTAAAAACATTTTTCATATAATCAATGCATCCACCTAGGAGGGTTATGTTTTGTTGACAGTAGCACTACGTGTGTACCTACCTACTCTGCAAAACAATTAGTTCCCAGTCCAATGGCATCTTTCCAGAAATGCTAATGAAGAGCAAAGATATAATATCTCTCCTTAACGCAAAAGAGGACATTCTTCTCAGACAAATGTTTCATCCCTCATCTCTAGCAGATTACATAGACAGGAAAAGATGGTGCCGTTAGACCACAACTTTCTGAACTAACTCAGGTGCAACACACTGCCCTCCCAGCACGAGGCCAGAAGCGCTGTGCCTCCTGGGGATGCGCGGGCAACCTGTGCGTCCAGACCTGCCCTGATGCCCCAGGGAGAGCCCATGCCTCCCGCTCTGCCGGCACCGAGCTCCAGCATGTGCCGGACCTGCTCCGGCTGCCTCCCCACCGGTCTGATCCAAGTCCCTCCCAGGCATCCAGCCCCTCTCTGGACACCGACTTGGCTCCCCTTAGGTGCACACAGCTCAGCATGTGATCCAGCTTGCGATCTACAGCTGGAGGAGTCGCCGTGTCGGGTACGTGTTGCATGGGCAGAGTCCCAGTGACACCTCCCGGGTTCCGAATTTACTGGCAGGCACTTGCTATGTGCGGGAAAAAGCAATCATTTCTCACTCTGAACTGCAGATACCTTCTTCCCTGTTTGCATCTTACCCAGAAAAACAACCCGTGGTTTCACAACAGAAGCCGGGCACTCTCCTAAAGAAACTGGCCTGACTTGGACAGCTGACAGATAACATGATGTTAATGCTACACACTAGCAAAGATCTCCTATGGCTAACCAGAGTCTGAACAGTCTGGGAAGAGTTAGGTGCAGAACAGACCCACCTCTGAGAAGAGGTACCATGCATGGTCTTGCTGACTAAAGGCTGTCTAAATGGTGTGGCTCTCATCCAGAAATACTACATCTTTGTTAATTAAGAGCAAGTTATTTTCTGGGGACCTAAGCAAATGGCAAGATCGGTTTAAAGAATTTGATAAATCGTGATCTAATTTTTTTTAGGATACTTTTACAGTTAAATACTTGTCAAAGACATGTTTTCTGAAACAACAGGAGAATATTTGAAATTGCTAAATACTCCTAAAACAGATTTTTAGCGATAGTCACAACATAACTCACTTGATTTCAAATAGTGTTTTGCTTATACATTTCTAAAACTATGGGCCAAAATAAGGAGAACAAATGACCCTATCTTCACAAAACACTAGAGCATGTTTAAAAGCCCTAAAGCTTAGTATTAGAAAAAAGATCAACTCCACCTTGTCTTTTTTTATTCAGAGAGGGACAACAGCACAATTTAATTACTGCATGATGAAGTGTCACTGTGAAATTGCATGGGATAGACCCTGCCCTGGTCTAAACGAGTGCGGCTCCAGTAAAGGACCCCGGCCAGGTGACAGCGGCTGAGAAATTGGTGCCATCCACAAATTCAACTGAAATAATATTTCCAGTGTTATTAATAATAATGAGGTACCATGAAGTGCACACCTCCACGGTACATCCGTCTGATGTGATGCTCTTCTGAAGAAAAACAGAATCTTCTGGTTTCAGGTTTTCAGGTTGTTTTCTGTTTTTAAACAACGTGGTTTTACAGGGTTAATCAAGGAAGTAAATAGCTAGTACCATGAACAGCTCATGTTCATAAAGGACATGGTTTCTGTCTCTAATTTGTACTGTCCAACTTCATTACCTGGTATCATACCTAATTACTCCACCTTATAGGAAAATGCAGGCTAATTAGGAAGGATGTTATTCACCACATTTAAAACATTATGAAGCAAATGAAATATTACCAGGAGGCAAAAAGGTGATTTGTTACCTTGTAGCATGCCTGTAAATTAGTCCAGAGAAGATAAAGACTTTGTTTAATTACCATTTGGAAGGCTTTGTTTAAAATGTAAACTGAATTTTCATGCCACCTTCTTGGGATTGCGTGCATTTGGCAGCCAGCAGCCTCATGCTCTTCCCAGTAAAGCGTTAGTTTCAGGACCGCATACACGGTGAGAGATCTTTGCATTCACACTATTTGAGTTTTCTAAGAACTGTTATTTATTTTTTCAAAGGACAGTATCACTAAAAAGAAGCTTTATATTTTGAAGTATATATAGCTGATCATCGCACAAATATTTTCAAGAGAAATCACTATATTTCACGAAGATGGGTATGGGTTTTGCCGTAGATCAAAGTGAGAAAGAGGGGGGAAAAAAGATAAATCATCAGGGATCCAAAAATACTTTTCATTTGGAGAAGATATCAGGCCATTTTGATGGCACTGATAGAGTCTCTGCTCTGTCTCCATTACCCACTGAAGGCAGCCGGAGTCAGGAGCTGACTACACTAGATTATATTCCCTATAAGATGGTCACCAATATATATATATATGATCTTCAACCTCTATTGATTGACCAATTTCACAAGCAAAGACTGGTGAAATGAAGCTGAAATGAACATCATGCTTTAACTCATCGAACCCATCAGGCCTGAGTTAATCTCACTGCCCACTGTCTCTGATAGAATTCAATTGATCAATCATGTTTCGGTGATAGTACCATTTCAGTGGCTTATTGCTTCTTCATTTCAAGGCTTGACCTGTTAGATATAGTTGGACCAGCTCTGCTCCTCCTGGAGACACAGAGACCAGCATCTGCCGATGGCAGCGCATTGTCCTGCCTCCAGGCTTGGAAAAACTCGAGCGGTTTTGCTGAACACTCCCACTCTGTTTTTACAGGTATTTTACTGATTTTGCAGTTGGGATGGGTGTGAGGACATGAGGAGCCCAAGTGGCCCGACCCCCCTGCCCTCTGGTCAGCGCCCGCCATGTCCCACCCCACACTGTCCCCCACTTAGACAAACAGGGAAAACACTGGTTTTGTGGCACGTCCATCCTCCAGCCCCCGGGCACGGCATAAGCTGCAAACTGGCCTCTATGCACACACATTTCCCTGGGGGATGACCCCGGCTGGACACTGCCCAGCACATCTGCAGACCCCACAGCAGCAGAGCTGGCTGGGGTTTCTCCACACCTGCGGCTAGCACTGGATGGCAGGAGTTCTTCAGCCATTTCCCACCTGCCGTTGAAATTCACGGCCAGCCTGGATACGCCCTGCTTGTCCCCAGCCTCCCCTCCGTCCTGCCCTTTGCTCTTGCACAGTCACCCAGTGCTGCTGGAGCCAGGGGCCATTCAGGCTCTGCTGCTACCTTGGTCCCAGCTGCCCTCACCTCAGCCAGCAGCACAGGGGGTGTCCCCGGCTCTTGGCAGGGTGCCTTCACCCCATGCACCTTCTTGCGAACCACGCTGCATCTCCCTGGCTCCCAGCGGTGAACCCTCAACAACAACCTGCACTGCTCCTGGCAGCACCCATCTACTATGCGGAGCACATCTGGCAGGCAGCTGCCTGGTGCCTGTACACCCAGCACTGTGTTTGCACCGCCTCCGGGAAATGGAAGAAGTAAGATAGAAGTATCTGAGCTGCGTCGTTGGCCTGTCAGTGCTGCTTTTCCTAAAATGCTCAGCAGTAGAGCGATTAGCACTTTTATCATCAACCAGCCACCTCTGGTCTTTTGCTGAGAAGTGATGGAGCTCCTCTCCACTGTGAGAACATTTGTCTCTGCTCTCTAGGACAGCTGGAGGTCCTCCCTGATGTACGAGCTGGAGCCACGCTGTATACCCACAAGATGTATGAGCTAGAGCTGTGCCTGTACACCCACGAGGTGCCACCCCACAGTGTTGTTGCACACCCAGGGTGCAACTCCATAGCTACAAAGCAGCACCGCCGAGCTGGTTGCAGGCATCACCAAAAAAGGGGTTTTTATTTAACAGAACAGATTTCCTATGAGATTACATCTCATCTACTCCTGCAGTGATTTTAATCCCACAGTAGCCACACAGAAATTTTATTATATATCTCCTAGTTTGTGCTAGGAAAGCCCTGCAGTCACCCCCATCTCACACTTCCCACTAAGAAGGTCAGCGAAGGCGTGGTGGGACCTCGCACCTCGGCAACCCTAACGCTCGTGAACCTGACAGCCTATACATCTGAACAAACACTTGTGCAAATAGTGCCACTGAGTGGAGCTGGATTGCTTGTGCACCTGCAAGGGCTGTCAGCAGGACAGACTTTGCTCACACCGCAAGCTTTGCACGTGCAGGACACGGCCCCGTCACTGCTGCCCGCCGCACCATTTTCAGGCAGGCTGACGGTGCCTGTGGGCTTGGAGGGCTTTCAGCTGGGTGAGAGCAAGCCTTGCTGAGCCGCTCCCCGGTGAGCTGCAGACCGACCTTAGGCAGGCCCCGGATTGCTCTGCTGCCCAGCAGCTGCGGCAAGGGCTGTGGAGGCAGAGGGGAGCCAGGCGCCCTGGGGCTCTCTGCACCGTCCCCTGCAATGCTCCAGGACAGTGGCAAAGTTCACCACACAGATGTGCCCACCCCAGCGGGGATCTCGGCACATGGGAGACAGCGATCTGCTGAGCAGCATGGGTTGTCATCCAGACCATCCTGCAAGCCGTTAGCCTCCATGCAGCACCCCTGAGGAGCCACGGTCATGCCCATGGCCCCACCATGGGGCAGAGCTCATCTGAGAACAGCGGCTCGAGGGAGTGATGGAGCTGCTGTGGGTTTTGTGGCTGCTCTTATGATGCGGTTTTGTGTTTAAAAAGCAGCAAAAATTATGTCAAGGATACTTCCCCCCCCACTCAGTGGGGAACTCAGAAGTGCAGAGACAGAGGTTAAAAGGAAGAGGCTGAGGAGGACGGGGCAGATGCCCCGAGCCCGGCTCGCACACAGTGGGCACAAGCAATCCCCCTGCAGCTCCTGGGGCCTTGGGGGACTGCGGGCACCTGGACAAGCCCCGGGGGCACCCCGACCCCTCGGCCAGCTGCAGCATAACATAGGAATGGGCTTATATTTTTATGACTTCTATAATATTTAAGGGAAGATATAACTGCAGTAACTATATATATAAAATAGTCATGACAAGTTTATTAACAAATGATTGCAAGAAATTGACTCTTTTGCTAGCCCGTTTTTGTAAGCTGTGTTCAGCAGCAAGCTGTGGAGACATGCACTTTATGTCATGTCATGTACTCCCAGCTCAAACTGCGTTTTTAAATGGCTGTTATAAGCTCATTCAAGCAATTTTAACATAGTTTATACCTACTTCTATACCACACTATAACACATCCTTTCACCATTTCTTTCAAAAAATCATTTCTAGGTATGCTTGCACGACACACACTAGAGCAGGTTGGAGATGAAATTGTGCTCTGTGTATCTTTGGAAATGCCAAACTGGCCTCTGGTTATGACTGACTGGGAGAGGATTTACAGCTCTGAAAAGTACTGGGAGACCGAAATCTGACAGCCAAAGGAAAAAGTGGTGGTAGGACATGCAAACACAGCCCAACAGGGTCTATGCAAAGAGGATTGACCACTTGGTACAATAACTCTGGGGCATTTGTTATCCTGGTGGAGTGAAACGCAGCGGACACCAGAGCAGAAAACGGACCCGCAGGAGCCAGCGGGAAATTTGCACACCGTGAGTGGCTGGCATTGCACACCCTGCAACAGCTACAGCCTGCGTGGACCTGACAGAGACTGCCAAACTTCTGCCCTCCCCAGGAACTGGCATTTGATGAGAAAAATACAGGCTAGTCAGTTGTCATCAGTCAAAACTAATCTTTCCATGCAAGATTAAAACAGCAAAGCAAAATTTCCACCTAACACCTTTCTTTGCAAAGCACTATCTGGGAAACTTACCCAAAGAAAATAAAAGTGATTAAGAGCTCACCTACATCCCACCCACTCGATGAGCCAAACTTACTTAGAAGCACCAAGAGCCCTGCTGCATCCCAGCAGGCTGACCGCTGGCAAACCCCAGGCAAGCTCCCCCGGGGAGGAAAGCCTTCCTCCACTGTGCTGCCAAAGACCTTGGCGAGGCTCCTCAGAAACACAGAGGACTCCCAAGCAGCGATGCTACTCCTCCTGGAAATGCAGATTCCTGGTAAAACATTCAAACGGTACCACCAACCTGTCACAAGGCTGGATTTACTACATGCAAAGGGGAGAGAAAGACGGCGGAGGATGTAGCTCACTCCACCAGCAGCGTGGCTGCAAGCTGCAGATGGATGCTGTGCACCATACAACAAGTGGAAGCTGTCCGTCCACACTCTCTATCCAATTATTCACAAAAACCACTCACAAAAAGCTGTTAGTACCTGCAGACTTTTCTTGTTCATAAATTAAATAAAGCCTCATTTTACAAAATCAAGAACTGTGGTCTCAAGCCTGCAAATGTGCATGCTTACAACGAAGCAAAGAAATGTCTCAACCGAATTCAGCATAATGGCTTACAGACATAATGCAAAACATAGGAATAAAACACCATTATAAAATATAATATAATATGCACCTACAGATTTTTACAAGTTACACAAAGTGCAAGTTTAATGGTATTTTTATATATTTTATCCACATGCATTAGTTGGGAGAAACTAACTTTTAAAGACCCTCCACAGCTGTGTAATGTGGGTTTTTACGCCTCAAAAATTTCTGTTTACTTCTTACATCCAGGAGCTGCACCTGTGCACCCATCTTCCTTTGGCTGCACTTTCCATCTGCCTGAATGCAGGTACACTCTCCCACACCAGCCACAAGCCACAGACATCCCCAGGCCTGGGTCCGCCACGCCATTTCGTGCTTAAACAGCACCCAGCACAGAGGCCAGGACGCGGGTGCTGCCGGGCATGCTGCTGCTACTGCTGGCTGTGCAGTATCCATCTACTTGACTTGGCAACACCAGCACACGGCGTTTCCCCACGCTCTGTCGTCCTCCGAGCGGAGGTGGACAATGGAGGAGGTCCATCCACACTGAAGGAGTGATGCCAAGGTGGCTTCTGGATCCCGCTGAAGTTGGCTGCTGCCGTTAGCCAGAGACGGGAGTGGGGAGTGTGGGTGGTGAGACGATGCCCAATCTGCGCCTGCGAGCAGTTTCCCCAGGGCCACCCACCACTGCAGCACTCATGACACAGTTTGCTGCCTGCAGTGTGGTCCAGCAGCTCCCACAGCCAGGGAGGTGTCCCACTTGCCTGGGGAGAGCACCGATGGGAGATCCTCACACCTGCAACCCACCCGACACAGGGAAGCCTCTGGTGTCCCCCAGCCCCAGCACCCTCCTCCAGAAGGGAGGGCATAACGCTGCTGCCACCACCCTGGCTCTCACAGCTGCAATTTGGGAGATGCTGTCAGCCTGCACAGGAGATGCTGTGAATGAACAGGGGGCACGGAGCAAAATCCCATGCACCAACACCCCCAGGTCTCAGCCCTGGTGTGAACAGGCACACACACATGCTCTGCACTGCAGACACAGGGCGGAGGCAGCGACGTGCTTTCAGCAGCCCTCAGCACCCTCCTTTGCGACGCTGTACCAGTCAAAGGGGGACAGGTCTCAAATGGGAAATTCAGCTGCTACCATTTCTGACCCCCCACCTAATTTCACACTGAGGAGGAGGAGGAGGAGGAGGAGGAAGAGGAGGAGAGGGCATATGAGGAGAGCCCTTGCCCTCAGGCAGGCAGAGGGAGACCCCTTCATGGCAGCATTGGCACTCGGTTGTCTTTTGCAGGTTGCTGTGGCATGAGTCCCTGTTAGAGTCCCCAGCAGACTCAGGGACCCACTCTCGCCCCACTCATGTGCCAAATTGAGCCCAGCTCCAAGCCCTGACTGTGCCTGTCTGGCGCAGCGGCGCGGCTGGAGGCAGGTGGCGGGGGAGAGGTGCTTGCAGCACGTGCAAGAGCACGGGAAGTTGTCACATTAACTGCAGAGGCAGTGAAACATCATGTTTGTTTTTATTATCACTATTTTAGCTTTCTACATGCATTCATGCTTCCGCACTCCTGGCTTTTTTAAAACTGCAGAACAGAAGACGACAAAAAGCGTGCATTGGTATACATACACTTGAGGTGGTTGATCTTCTGGTTCTCATCTTGGGAGGCGGCTAAGGAACATTTGTCGCTGCTCTGGTTGGCCTGGCTTATTCCCCAGTTGATTGCAATGGCGTGAGTGTTGCCACTTTGGACCCCACCCCCCGAATCCTTCAGTTTAAAGCCCGCCTCACTAAGTTGGCCAGCCACTCTCCATAATCTTTGAGAAGTCGTGGAGACTGGGGGATGTCCCAGCAGACTGGAAGAAAGCTAATGTCACCCCCATCTACAAGAAGTTCTTAAAGGGGGATCCAGGAAATTATAGGCTCATCCGTCTTACTTCAGCCCCTAGGAAAGTTATGGAACGAATCCTCCTGGGTGCTATCACAAGTCAAATGAAGCACGTGATTTGGAAAAGCCAGCATGGATTCACCAAGGGCAAATTGTGCTTGACAAACCTGATTGCCTTCTATGACAAAGCAACCTCCTTGGTTGATGTGGGGCAAGCGGTGGATATTGTCTACCTGGATTTCTCCAAGGCTTTCGATATGATTTCCCACAGCCTCCTCCTAGAGAAACTGATGCGTTACGGTCTAGTCAAGTGGTCTGTGTGGTGGGTGGGGAACTGGCTGACAGGCCTCACCTAGAGGGTGGTGGCAAATAGCTCCTTTTCAAACTGGCAACTTGTCACAAGCGGGGTCCCCCCAGGGATCGATATTGGGCCCAACGCTGTTTAATATCTCCATAAGTGATCTGGATGATGGGATCAAGTGTACCCTGATGAAGTTTGCTGATGATACCAAACTGAGTGGGGAAGTGGACACTCGGAAGGGAGAGCCACCCTGCAGGAAGACCTGGATAGGCTGGAAGAGTGGGCTAACAAGAAACTTATGAAGTTCAACAAGGACAAGTGTAAGGTCTTGCACCTGGGAAAACATAATCCAGGAGTGCAGCACAGGCTGGGATCTACCCAGCTGGGGAGCAGCTCTATGGAAAGGGACCTGGGTGTCCTGGTGGACAAGCTCAATATGAGTGAACGGTGTGCTGCTGCAGCGAAGAAAGCCAACAGGATGCTGGGTTGCATCAACAAGGGCATCACCAGCAGAGATAAAGAAGTCGTCACCCCACTCTACTCAGCGCTTGTCAGGCCACACCTGGAATACTGTGTTCAGTTTTGGTCCCCACTATGCAAAAAAGATGTGGACAGGCTGGAGAGGGTCCAGAGAAGGGCTATAAAGATGATCAAAGGCCTGGGAAGCTGGCCATACGAGGAAAGGCTGAGAGAACTGGGTTTGTTCAGCCTTGAGAAAAGAAGGCTTAGGGGAGACCTTATTACCATGTTCCAGTATTTGAAGGGTGGCTACAAAGAAGATGGAGACTCCCTTTTTACAAGGAGTCACATGAAAAAGACAAGGGGTAATGGGTACAAGCTACTCCTGCGGAGGTTCCAATTGGACACAAGAGGAAAATTTTTCACAATGAGAACAATCAGACATTGGAACAATCATCCCAGGGAAGTGGTGGATTCCCCAACATGGGACACTTTTAAGATTCCGCTGGACAGGGTGCTGGGCCATCTTGTCTAGACTGTGCTTTTGCCAAGAAAGTTTGGACCAGATGATCCTTGAGGTCACTTCCAACCTGGTATTCTATGATTGATTCTATGAAAAAGGCAGTCGGTGACCCAACGAAAATGATGTTTCCCTGTATATGTTTGTATTTTATGGTTCTGCCTTAACTGTTCTGATGTACTGGACACGGAAAAAAATAATCAGCCAAGATTTTACTTTTAAGGAAAAACAGTGTAGCTCTTTGCTAATTACCATAATTAATTAGTGTCATCTAAACATTAATTATTTATCCTGCAGTAAACTCAGCAATCTACAGTACAACTCCCTTGACACTGTGCTTATCACACAGATGCCCTTATTAAGCAAGTATGGGGGAATCTCACCGCACGTGTTTCTCTTGTTTCTGAACCTGCTTTCATTCAGAGCGGGTCATTTTCATTCAGTGGGTCACTTTTTGGGCTGCATCATGGAATTCTGTCAATGATCTCTCAAGCAGGCGATCCTGTTCCTGCAGCTTCACTTGGGACAAATACACTGGGAACAGCCCTGCACCACCAGCTGAGACTGTCCTCTAGCTCATGTCTGCACCAGTTTTCCTAAGCTCATTTATTCCCCTTCCATCTAATGGGATAATTCCTCCAGGACAAATAAAAAATTTTTTTAAAAATAAATATATATATGTGGCTAGAGCTTGGCAAATAATTTTTGAAGACTGCTGTATCTGAATGTTCTCTCTGTGTTCCCGACAGCCAGCTGTTGGCAAAGCAATACTTTCTATGAAACAGTAATGGTGGTCTGAGAGCGAATGCCCAGCGTGGCACACAGGTCTCGCTTCTCTGGGTTTGCTCGGTGCCGCCGCAGCCAAGGGCAGGGGATGTGATTCTGACTGCGCTGCAAACCTGCAGCGATGGGGAAATTTTTGAGACTTCTTCTTCTATAGGAAAACACTGATTGACTGAAACTGAATCTTGTTTGCAAGAGGAGATCATTTCTGAAGAACTGCGTGACACAAAGCCCTACTGGGGAAAATCCTGAACGTGTCGACAGAGCCCATCCTGAGACTTTCAAATGAAAGTTATATTAGCTTTCCAGTTCAAAATCATTTTAGTGATTTAAATATAAAGTAATCAGCTTATATAGAATCATAGAATCACAGAATCATTGAGGTTGGAAAAGACCCTTAAGATCATCGAGTCCAACTGTAAACCTAGCACTGCCAAGTCTACCACTAAACCATGTCCCTACATGCCACTTCTACATGTCTTTTAAATACCTCCAGGGATGGTGAATCAACCACTTCCCTGGGCAGCCTGTTCCAATGCTTGACAAC
>NW_008824472.1:250027-273234 GCF_000699105.1 Pygoscelis adeliae
CAGCTTGGTGTCATCTGCAAACTTGCTGAGGGTGCACTCGATCCCACTGTCTTATGTCATTGATAAGATATTAAACAGTATTGGTCCCAATACGGACCCCTGCAGGATGCCACTCGTCACCAATCTCCATCTGGACATTGACCCATTAACCACTACCCTCTGGATGCGACCATTTCCTCTCATCCTATCATCTATCTATATATCTGTATCTATCTATCTATATACATGTAGAAGTATTAAAAAGTAAATAAGCCTTCACTCCTCATGACTGACCAAGCCCAGGCAGCAGCCCCTCCTCACCCACAAGGTGCTCCCATTTTGGGAGCATCCTCTGGCCCAGGTGGGTCTTGCACCAGTGTGTCAGCCTTTCTTGCAGTTTATTGCATTGCTGTCCGTGCGTGCGGTGCAGCGCGTGACATGGAGCGCAGGATGCTTTCTGAGGCATTCTTCTCATTGCTAGTGCAAATGTACGTAACCCAAGAGATTGCCACTCTGCACAACCAGGGCAACAGAACACGTATTTAAAAAATACCAGTATTTTAGGTGTAAGCAAACTCTTCAAATTATTTTCTATGAGTTGTGCAAGGCACAATTCTTTTTCATTGTAGCTTTTGTCTAAAATGCTTTGCAAACCGGAAAATAAAATTTTTTAGGAGGAGCTGGCAGGCTTTTTAAGATAAATTAGTTTCAGTTAATCAAAAACTGAAAATATCTCCAACTTTGTACTTTGTGATGAACAACAAGTAGTTAAGTAAAAGACAAGCACTTTTTCTTTAAAAAGATTTACAGAATCTCTAGGAGGGGTTCATTATAATTTTTCATGGTTTTACTTCCCCAACTCTCTTCTTGTCTTTATTCCCTTTAGGAAGAAAGGAAGCACACTCAGGAGGCATGCTGCCTACAATTTTTCTTCTTTACACATGTACACGTGCATATACATAAACATTTACACGTAGCCATGGGTTCTTCACAAGGCATGCTCTGCAAAGCCACGACCACCTTCCCACACCCCAGCTAAAGCTAGTGCCGACAAGACGAAACCATGCACAGTTCACAGAAATTACTAGTTTGCACCACTCTGCTTCCGGGTGAAATCTCTGAAAGACACTTTTTTTTAGAAAAAGAAAAGAAAGAAAACTTGTAACGTGTGAAGCTAACTCTGCTACTGCTGCGCATCAGGCACAGGGGCAGTGGCCGGGGGGTGGGTGCAAAGCAGGGGAGGTCAGGCAGTGAGGCCGTTACCCCCACCCGGTAGGACACGAGGGGACCCTCCGCCAGCACACCAGCACCCATTGCTGTTTTCCCTCTTGCCGAAGAAGGTGTGGCAGTTCTGCCCATAGCTGCAGGCGGACCAATGACCCAGGGTCTGCTCTGCCACCACCACTGGGATGAACCGGGAGCACGCCGCTGGTACCCCGCACCTGGCATCGTCCCCTCGCTGCCCGCCCGTGCCAGCTGAGCCCCTCGAGTGCTGCTGCTCACGTCCACCATCACGCCCCGCACCCAGCCCTCAGGAAGGCAACCCGCGCCCAGGGACTGCCCTCCAGGCTCCGATGCCTCCCCGTGCCGCCGGAACACAGGCACTGGTCGTTACCATAACACACTCGATTGTTCTCAGCGGTGCTCCAGCAAATAAAGCCATTAATTACGGTCTCTCCCTCAGCCGCCGTTGGCTGGAGCGGCAATCAATGCGCAACCCCTCATTGCCTGCTCTCGGGGAGCGGAGACAGATGCCATAAAAATGATCCGCAGCCCGCACCGAGCCCCACCAGTGTGGCGGCAGCAGGCTGTGCCCAGGAACGGCCACCACGCTGCTTCGACGCGCGACGCCGTATTTATTTGGCCTGCCGCAGCCATGGGGGAAGGCATCCCATTAGGCGATTATTCTTATCTTATAACGTCAATTTACTTATACTGATTGGCTTCCTGCCGCCAAATATCAATTAAATTGCAAATGCCTGCTGAAGCTTATTTTCTCTCTCTTTCTCTTTCCCCCCTTTCCCTTCCTCCTTTCTCTCTACTCTTCTTTTTCTTAGACAGAGAGAGAGAACCCTATGTTCGAACATAATTTAATTTATTTCCCTTTCCATATCTCAAAGGAAAATCTATATCTCCCCCTGGAAGGCCATTTGCCCTCTGTTATTGGGAGCTGAGGTATCACAGCACTGGGCAATTTTTTTCAACTGACTATCGGCAGCCCATCAGGACTCCCCAGGACCTCTGCTATCTCAATGCAATTGTATCTGGTATTGCCATTTATGATTTGTTTTTAATAGCTGCCAGTACCCACCAGACGGCCAGGTTTCGGTTCTCACACGGTGGGCCCACCCCATTCCCTCCTGCGGTGGCCGCCTCCTCTCCCGCAATGCTCATCAGCTGCTGACAGAGATCTCCGCTCATCCCGTCATCAGAAACCCTCATTAGCTCGGGCTGCTGCTCCCCAACAGCTGTATTTCAGGAGGCGATGGGGTGGCCAGAGCTGCTGGAGTTTATAAGCTGTTCCCACGACAAACAGCTGCGTGAGCAGGCTCTGAAACACAGCAAGGGAGCACAGGGAGCAGGAGCCCGTGTGGCGGCTGCAGGTGGGCTCTCCCCACCTTGCGACGGGAATGGGGGCTGCATCTGTGCGCGTCACCACACCTTCCCCACCACAGCAGCATTTGGTCTCCTCTCACCTGGAGAAAGGTCTAACCAAGACATGACACCTGCTGGTGCTTACGTACCAAAGCAGGGTGTAAGACACCTTCCCCTTGCTCCTTCGCCCTTCCAGAACCAGTGATGACTGCTGGCACAAGACCCCAGAACATCCCACTTCACAAGCAAAGTAACACCCCATCACAATGTCCTGCTACAGACCACTAGTCCTCTGCCTGTGCCTGCAGCGAGAGGGAAAGGGGATGGGACCAATTCACACTAACGGGGTTGGAGGGCTGGCAGATGAGCATCAGTGATAAAAACGAATGTCCTTGGCAGCCAGAGGTCAACAGCAGCAGTGGGATCTGGAGGGTGACCAGGAAGGTAAAGTGGAGCAGAAGTGCAATCAGAATGAAAAGGTGAACGCTGATCAGTGATGAAGAGGTGAAGTCCCTCAGATGCAGAGTGTACCCGACCCACGGGCACTGGGCAGGACCAAACCCCACCTGCCCTGCCCTGCCCTGCCCTGCCCACACCGCCTTCGGCTTCCCACAGAGCTTGTGGGATCACCCAGGAAAAAGCAGGGGAGAGCAAAAGCCCGTGAAAACAGCCCAACAAAATCAGTTACAACCTCTCTGGATGCGGAGGGAGCCCTTACTCATGGATCTCCATCACTCCCCTGTGTTGTGTACACAGACTCGGTCCATGAGTGGGTAGGGAATATGGGGCACACAGAGGTACAACATGGGAAAAAAACACATCCCCATGCATGCACATTCCTCCAGCTAAGCACGATACCCAGCGAAAGGGAATGGATCATATCAACCTGAAAACAGACATAGCTTTGCCTGTCAGGCCACCGTGTCTTTCTTGTGCAAGGACATGTCGGCGAGGACACCCTTCCTGTGAGTAGGCACGAGAGATTCAGACGTGGCTGCCTCAGACGATGGCTCCTCTGAGGGCAGGGCAGGCTCCCTGGGACACACTGAAATGAGCCGGCACGGCGCGTGACCGCGAGGGCGTGAACCAGGTCTCCGCCAACCTGAGTCCAAGCCTTGGCTCTTCCACAGCGCCGCTGGCAGCCTGTAGCAAGACTTTTCCAGCCCCTGGTCCCTCAGTTTCCCCACTGGTGAAGTGAGGACACTCTAACCAAAGTTGTAACGCAGTAAAGATCTCCTGTCCGCAAAGTCCTACCCGTTATAAATTGTCTGTAGTGCATCCAAAAATCCTCTGGCACCTTAGAAAAACACAGGTGTGTTTATTCTGGGCTGGCCACCTACGAGGGCAATTGTCATGGTAGTTGCAATTATCTCCACAACAAGGTTTTGGACAGAGGCTGTACAGGTTTAGCTAAGGCTGGTTTAAAAATTCGGGCCCATGTATTTGAATGACGCATTCAGAAAGCAAGAGAACGAGCTACGAGGAACGCACTGGCCTGTGTATACATATCTAGATCTATCTACACACATATATACACATATATACTATACGCATGCACATGCATAGTGACCATCTACATTCCATCTGTCCAGCCATATAGCTATTCCTTATGTAGAGATGCTCATAAAAGAATATCAAGGGTAATAGGAAAGACCTCTGCGCCTTTTGCAATGGTGATTATTGACTGGTTCATTCAGTGCCTGATGGAGATAGCATGATTGCCTGGGATGTACCTTGCAGGTTTCTAAACAGAAGGCTCCAGAATCAATTTTGTGGTAACTGGTTAGATGTGACCAGCTTACAAACTCAGCATGGGTGTCAGGAAGCAAATTCAAGCAGCACCATTACTTTTTTTTAAATATCGGAGGTGAGGAAAGCCTCCTGGCTGGGAGAGCCACAGGACAGAACAGAGATTAACGATTTTGGCTCGTTTTCATCTCCAAGGTGACAAACGGGTGCACAGCAAGCATGGTGCCATGGCTGGTGGTGCAAGGCGATGCTGAAGCTCACAGCTTGCACAGGAAGATTTGTGTCTCTCCTGAATTAAGGATAGCGCTGGGAGCTTCAGCGGCGCGAGATTGGTTTGGTCGGTGATCACCACTTCCACCGCTGCCTGAGGGACCCGCTCTGCATGGTGGTGATGTGCCGAGGGCAGCCCCCCACCCTTGCCCACTCCCCTGCAGGTCTGTCCAGCTTCCCCTGTCCACCACTGCCACCACACCAGCTCCTCCCACTCCTCCCACAGCGTCCGCAGCCCCCATTTTGCTAGGGGAAACGCTGCTCTGCAGGAGAGGGCCTGGGGGCAGGACGGAGGACGTGAGCATCTCAGGAAGCTTGGTGAGAACTCATCCCTGGTGGGCACCACTGGCCAGGGGCTCCTGCCCCAGCAGTGGTCAGAGGAACCACACATGGATACCCCACTGCTGAACAAATTTTCCACTCACAGAGTAGTGAAGTGGCACCAGTTTCATAGTCCAGAACCAAGACACCAACTCAACGGCTCCATTTTCATCCATGGCATCCTGGGAGAGAGGGTACTCAGGAACTTACCCTGGCTGTGACGAGGTTCCGTAAGGGTGACCTGGCAAACGGGAACAAGACCAAGAGGTCCCAGAGTTTTCACTGATTTCACGCACCGGACACTAACTTCCTGGGGAACCACAGACAGCTTTCTCATCATCCCCACATCCTGACCTCCCTCTTTAAGGTAAACTGACCCACTAAGGTGCTGTGGTGATCAAACTGTCAGGCACCAAACGCCTCTGCAACAAGGACCATGTGGGTTTAAGACAGGGAGAATGGGTAAACTGAAGAGTTACTCAAATCCAAAACTCAAAGCCACACACGTAAACAGTTCAAAAAAAAACTTCCTTGCATTCAGGCACATCTATAACCATGTTCCTCCCATCCTGGGCCACCCGCGCCAGGCCTTGGCCACTCCCCCCATTGCCAGCCAAGGCCATGATGGATGGGGACCGTTCTCTGTCCCCCCAGCTGGGGCTAGGCAGGAGAAGATAGGCTCTGTTGTGTCACAAAACCTCACTCTTCCAGAAATGCCACCTCCTGCGTCCTCCCGCCTGGGAGGAAACCTGGGCGAGAATGGGGAGAGAATGGCCGGGTGCCAGTTCTCAGGGAAGCAATTGGAAATCTGAGGAATCAGAGAAGGAAAAACCCACTACATGACTATTTATTATTAGTCGACTTACAGAAAAAAAAGTCAGGCACTGTCAAGCATGAAATCTTATTGGGACAATAGAGATGGAATTGCCACTGCTGACAGTAATGTTTACAAGGGCATCATGTGTCGATGCCGCACAGCATGAAACCAGCAGCCCCGACTAGCTCTGTGAATTGTAACAAGAGACAAAATGTCCCATTTGGGACAGGTAGGAATTGTACCACCAAAAATAACCACTCAGGTGTAAAATCCATTACAGGCGGACAGGAGGAAATGCAGAGGAGCCCTGTTGACACGGCGGGAGGCTCCTGAGCTCTCTCCAGCCGCAGGAGCTAGCAAACACAGTCTCTGAGCTGGCAAGATGGCTCAACGGTTGGTTTGGGGGCTTCCCTTCGCCCCCAGCCGAGGACGGGCGGAGCAGAGGGTGCAGGAACGCGCCCATCCCCACATTGCTAGAGTCCGACCCCAAACCAGTGGGCATCACTGAAGGGTTTCCAGTTAACACACAAGGTAACGCATGAGCTGCCTGCGTTCAGGCACGCACTTTGAGCCCTCATATCAGACCGTCAGGAAGTCAGTACCACATCTGAAGGATCTGAATTTTTTAAAAGCCTCCACCACAAAATCTGCCCAACTCAAAGGAACGGTATTCAGGGCGATCAGGCAGCTGCAGCCTGCCATGCCCTACAACAACCGTTCATTATGAGACCTTCCAAAGAATGATCTGACAGGCAAATGGCCCAGAGACAGCAGCTACAGAAAATTATATTGCAAGGAAAGTGAAACCAGAAGGAATACCTTGACCGCAAAGTCCAACAGTAAATGCTCAGAATTATAAGGGAGGGGCTGAAGCATGTTTAGTTGATATAAGACGTTCTGGTGTCTTCACCTGAAATGCTCAGCCACCACGAAGCCTTTGATGTGTGCACTTGTGCACCAACTGTCTCACAGCTTCTCCCTTGGGGCTGTGCCTTCTCTCTCTCATGACGCACCGAAATGGGTGAAGAGGAGACATATCCCGGCCATCAGAAGTGGTGGTGTGGAGGTGAAAGCCCGTTCACACTAGCTCCCCCAGGGCAGCGCAACAGCCCACCAGGCAAAACCCAGCGTGTGACCAGTTACTGCTGCAACAAGGTGAAACTAAGCTCTGCCCTGTGAGATGGCCACCACTCAACCAAAATTCTTCTTTCAGAGGTCTCCCCACTGCAAGTTTGCTTTTTAGATTGCATTCTTCACTTTTTTGACTAAAAGTTGATGTGATTTGTGTAAAGCATCTGAAAGAAGCACCTTCCCTCAGTGACACCACTAGTTCCCACAAGAAAAGCATCCCTACAGCACTTGTCCTGCATCCTGCTGTTCAGAACTACAGCAGACATCTTTTCTCTGGCTCTGTGCCTGTCTGCAAGATGTTCGAGTACCACAATGATGGGGCTGCAGAAAGTTTCTGAAAAAGCAAAGTGCTGGCAACAGCCGCAAATCCTTACCCAGCCTGTGACCAAAGAAATTCAGAGAGCTGCAGATGCAGCCTTCAGATGTTTCACTGCTTCAGCACCCCAGTACACATCTTCAGGGAAGCTGTTTTATGAAGATGGAGGGTCCATGCAGTCAGAAAGCCATCACATTTCGCTGATGTTAGTCCCTGACAGATTTCCAATACCCTGACCTCCGCTGTAGACATCTCTTTTGCCATGCTACAAATCAACCAGATCAGTGCCCAATGATGGGAGATTTTAACTGGATTTCCCTCCAACACGGGGTCTGGGGAGGCACCTCAGCTAAAGGACCTTGACTTCCAACCTCCACCTGTAATGTGAAACTGCAGCAGCAAAGGAAAATCAGTCTCCTGCTAGAGCCATAACCTTAAAGTAATTACTATAAGTATACTTTAATTACAAATATCTCTCAGCAGATTCTCAGAGGAGATAAAACATGGGAAAACTCCACCCTCAAATTTTCTAGGCATCTGCCAGAAGAAAAGACGTTCGTTGCTTTCAGAAGTGCAAGCACTTCGACTGCTCTTCCCATCTCTGAAGTCACGGGCATCGTTATGTGGATGGTCGCTGCCCCACAAGCGAGAACACACTGAAACGAGGAAGCAGCTGTGCAGGCACCTCCATGTACGCACCAGTCTCCACAGCTGAGGTTCATGAAGAAAATAGAGAAGGCAAAGGCCGTAACTCTAAAACTGACTCCAAGGAAAAGCTTTTGCAAAGTTGCTCCAGAGCTATTGGTGGGGTGCATCAGCACAAGTGTTGTGCTCACCCCTGTCACGACAGAAGAGCTGGTATGCAGGGAAATAAACCTCAGACCACCTGGGACAACTGCCCAGAGGTACAGACAGAAAAAAGAAGCCTAGCTGAATATGCAGGGGGGAAACAAGTTAAAATTCATCTTCTTGTGGAAGTTCAGCAAAACATCAGTGGAATACTTCATCTGTCAAACACATATACATGTTATTGGGGCAGGTAGGGACACTGTATCCCTGGATTTTCCCAACTAGGTCTTCTTTTTCCATCTGCAAAATCTGCTCCAGCAAAAAAAGAACAAAAAGAGGGATTTGGCTGTCTGTGCAGCACACCTGGATGTCCTGCCGTCTGCCCAAAGCTCCTGCTGATTGCTGATGATGGTTGCTGCTGCTCTGCCTGGGCTTCTGGATGTCTGGGACTCCAGACAGCTGCTGGGCATGCACAGGCTGCCCATGCCTTGGGAGGCACAGGGCACGCACAAAGCCCGAGCACCAGAGGCTGACGGCCCGTGCACGTGCATGTGCCCTGCACACACCAGCTGCACTAGAGCCACTGCACACAGGCTGCAAAACACATCTTCCCTACTTCCACCTGTTGTTCCACAGCAGAACAAGGCCTGCCCCAGGGTTTTGTGCTCCAGCACAGCACGCAGCGAGTAAACTGCTGTCCTTTGTAAGCTCTCTCCAAGCTTTGCTGTATCCTGGTCACTACACCATGACAAATTTGTAAAGGTGGTCTTCTTGACTTAGGCACATCCAGACAATATAGACATCCTGCAGGTATGAGTCCAATACTTCTGCAAACTCAGAATGACCAGCCATTCACTCAATTATTTAAAAACCACACAAAGTGCAAAATGCAGTCACCAAGTCTGGTGCAAATAATCCCACAGCCTGTGTTGCATTTCCTTCCAATGTTTGTTGAATAACGGGATAGATTTGTAAATCATGGGACTATTCCGCAAATGCCAGGAGAGGCCAAAATTGGCAGGATTCAGTCAATGCTGCACAACTACCTCTAGCAATAAATAACGCTCAGTGCAAAGAGTACACACAAAGGCCGTGACAGACAAAAACTGAACCAGAGAAAACTTCCAGTCTCAGGACACCCCAATTTTCTGCGTTTCACTGATTTTGCACTGTCTGCTTACCAGGAGCTTCCCAATTGGCAACAACAGCAATTACAGCTTAAAATATTAACTCTGGCTTTTTACAAAGCATCAAGAGAAAAAGTGGTTTTCCACTATCATTCAGGATTTCAGGAGTTTGTTGTTTCAGCCAAGAAAATAATTCTGACTTTAAAATCCCAGTAAGCTCAAATCAAATCTTGCACCAGCTGCGACAGAAGCAGATTTCAATCCTGCAGGATAATCCTGGTACTAGCGCTGCACTTCGTGCAACCGTGGAGAAGGCAGCTAACCTGCCGTTACCTGCAGGAGAATCTGGTTTACTGTTCCCCCAGGAAGAAGAGCAGACTTGGGAGGTGGGATTGAGACTCTGGCCAACCCGCGCCCCCGCACGGGAGGTTGCCCCGGCGTGCAGAGTGAACATGGGACGAGGTCAGGGAAAGCCACTACTGTTTCCAGGGGGCACAGAGGAAGTCTGACACAGAAATACATGACACTCGGAGAGTTTCTGCTACCACGGAGGTGCCAAATCATTTACCTAGTGCTTTGGCATTGGATCTTTCATGTGGGAATAGCCCTTGTGTCTCCAAGCACCATCTGCAACTGGCCAACTCTCTTTCTTCCAGGGTAAATGCAGGCTGAGCCAGCCACAGCCCCCCAGACCTCCCCTTACACACTTGAAATTGAAGCATTTATTTTAACAGCGCGGATGTATTCTGACAGACCCAAGCGACGCAGATAGACACACAGGGAAAAAAGGGGAAAATCCAGAGTCACACATCACGACATGAAGTGTGCAACCCTCCTCTCACAGAAACACCTCGCTCAAGCGCATCATTTGAAGGAAAGTCACAAAAATAGCGGGGGACACCAACAAAAACCCACACAACAATCTTTTCTCTTCTTGGTTTTGTTCTTCAGTCCTCTCAAAGATCACTATCACCATTTACGACGTGGAAAGCTAATTGTGAAAGTCTGTGAATAATATAATATATCCATCCTAAGGCAAAACTTTTATCACCTCTCTCTGTATATATATGTAGATGATAGATACATTAAAGGTATGTGCATACATGCTCTGTATAGATACACAGGTACATACACACACTGTAACTGCACCTCAGTATTTCCTCCTCTCTGGATTCTACCCATTTCTCAATAAAATCAGAATGATTCATCTTGCTCATGACCTTTCTATTTTATTTTATATTAGCATTTCTAACAAACACCCATCAAAATTGACAAGTCCTGCTTTTCAACAAAACTGCTTTCTCTTTGGAAAAATTCCCACAAAAGAATCCTGGCCAGCCCCGGTACTGGCACCATCAGGACAATCTGACAAGACATCTACCCCTAAACTGGATTTCAGCTAAACCTATATGAAGAGGTTATTCCTTGAAAAGCATCTAGCACTCGACAGCTCCTGATGAGAACAGCTGGAGCTACAGCAGGGCTGTAAGGAGTGGTGGAAGTCTGGGCTTTTCATTAACATAGCTCCAGGAAAATCCCCACGCTGTGGAAGCCGGTGGCAAAGCGGCAGGGCTTCACCCCAGAGCTGGAGGAGAGCTCTCCTGAAAATAGGGGCCCCGGGGACTGCATTAGGAGAAAAGTGACAAACACGCTTGACGTGCGCACAAGACAGCCGGTAACCCGCTCACTCGGAAAGGGCAGCTGCGCTGGCAGGGAGTTTTCCTGCAGTGAGCTGTGAACGCATAAAACCACCCACGGGCGAGCATCACCGATGGCCGGGACAGAACCAGCCCTCCAAACCCCTCAGGCGCGAGGGCACGGGGATGTCCGCCCCCAGGGACGGCTGCCCGCCAGCCACTGCTGTGCCCCTGGCCATGCCCCACATCCACAGGGATCCTGAAGAGGTCATCCGCTGGCACCGGTAGCCCAGAGTACAGGGATGCAGGCAGCCCCAGGCGTTCAGCACACTCACAGCTCAGGGTGTCGCAGGGAAGTTGGGAAGCACACAGACGGCTATAGAAGCATGGGATGCTCCCACTGTCCTACAGAGCTGAAGGGATTTTTTGTCCCAGCGATGGAGGACCTCAGCCCGCAGGCTCCATCACTCTGCTGGGCAGAGGTTGGTCCTTCCCTCCCCAGAACCACCGTCCTCCCTCAGTAGCGCTCATGGGAACACATTGCCCTCAAATGTCAGAACAGCACGGTTTGGGTGCTGAAATGGCTTTTCGTTTCATTTTCACAGATTTAGACGTGCAGAACTTTCTCAGAAGCCCAGAGTACACCATTTTAACGTTGCCATAGCTGAGATCTGAACTGACCCACATTTATTCTTTTTTCCCTAGAATTTCATGAGGAATGTCAAAATACTCTCTTTTTCTCTCAAAGAGAAATCCTGTGCCAGCTGAGCTCCACTTAATAATATCCGGGATGACTGGTTCAGCACTGATAACCCCACAGATGGAGGGTGGCTCTTGGGTGACACCCAAGGGTTTCAGCCTCATGCCTTGGGGGAGTCAAACTCCTCCTCCAGACACCCACCACCGTCCACAGGTGACACCGTCACTGTTGGTGTCAAACCACCACCATCCATGGGTGACACCGTCACTACTCGTGTCAAACCAGCACCGTCCACAGGTGACACCACCAGTGCCGCTGTCAAACTGCCAGCGTGGCCAGAGGCTGCTGCCACTTCAGCACATTCAGAATGCCCTTCGTAAGGTGCACAAAAGGTAAATGCAAAGAGTGAAACAAAACAAATGCCCCAGTGTTGTGGGAAATTATAACCAAGGACTCAGGAAAAAAGCTTTCAATGAAATAAATAAATAAATAAATAAGTAAGTAAAACCACCGAGCCACAGATTCCATTGGATATAGCACAGATGAAGCCACCGCTGCAACATAACTAGCAAAGTCCAGATCAAACTCTATTTAAAAGGATGATTTCCATGTCTGTGTGGTGAGGGAAAACCATCTCTTTCAAGGAGCTAACAAATTGACGGGATGAACAGCTCACCCCACTCTGCAACACCAGGAAAGGATCTCTGAATGCAGAGGACAATCTACATCAGCAGGAGAAATTCAAATCAGTACTTGCCGACCCTGTGAGACCCCATTCCCTTCAAAGGTTTCATCTCATCGTAGTCACTGGAGTTATCCCCAGGAGTAAAACCAATTCCAGTGAGTAAGCACTGCTGAAGTGGGCCTAGAAATTATTAAAGTAAACTCCAGCACTTCCCTGGGACTCCGGAGGGGGTTTCTTTCTCTTTAACCTCTGCATGGACTTGGATGACTCCACCTCTATTGCCTGACCACCTGCACTACGGAGGTTTTCTGATTTTTTATGTATTTTTCCACTGCCTCTTTCTGGCCGTCACTGACTCGGCAGCAGGGTCTGCACCCGCATCCCCCCGTGCTCCAGGCAGGCATCCCCCCTGCAGTGCCGTACAGTTAGGAGGTACGGCAGTCTTAGTGCCAGTCTCCCTCTCCACTTGCTCGGTGGTCCCTCTGGGTACCCCTTCACCATTCATCACTGCCCAGACTTACAGTTTGGCACTTTGGCATCACAAAGTTCAAGTTTCTATTAGCACGTGATTTATTTTCTGTCCATAACCTCCTGCTTTTTTCCCCTCACAGTCTGTTTTTGACTGTTTCCCTTCCGGTTCAGATCCCCAAAGGCTTCAGTCCTTTGCACATCACTTGCACAGTGCAGAAGACCCCAAGGAAGAGCTGAAGAGGACAACATCGATCCCCACCACGTACTGTCAGGCTCAGGTCCTTATGTGGGGCGAGAGGAGTTATGGGGCCTTCTGTCAACACGGGACCTCGCCAGTGGTTCATTTCTGCACTGAACTCCATCACCCGCTGGCTGCAATCCGTATTTTCCTCCTGCCGATGTGCCAGAGCATGGACAGGCAGTACAAACACGTCTGTGGGCTCCTTCATCTCCCACACTCCCACACCAGCGACCGTCCAACACCCTGCAGTCCCTGGCAGCACTGTGACCCCTTGTTCAGCAAGTCCTCCCTGACGGGGATGCTCAAACCCCCCAGGCCAAAAGTGACTAAACTGCATGTTCCTGCACATTCAGGAAACTCCAAGGAGTAAGTCTGGAGTAGGAGGAGATCCCAACTCCAAGAGAGGAAAGGGCTTTTATGCCGGAGCAGTATCTCACCAGAGATGTGCTGGACAAGCGGTACCCTGAGAGTACTCACAAAGTCAGGACCAGGTCCTCTGCCAGCACTGGCTGCCAGGAAGAGGGGCCCATGGGTGGCCAGAGGAGTCCCATGTTTCAGCCCCCAAAGACAGAAGAATAAAGATCCTCCATTGCCAAGGAAGCTACAATGAGATCTACTTTGCATTTATGAAGACTTGGAGCGCCATGGCCAGAAAGAGGGGTTTACACACTCACAACTAACCCCACGGCTGGCAGGGCTGTCCTTATAACCCCTCAAGGTGAGCCGCAGGCTTCAGCCAGGGCTTCAGCCCAGCCAGGACATTCCCATGGCATGGTGCTCAGTGACAATGTGGGAGGTCTCTGCTGGCAGGACGGATGGAGGGCACGGGCGGGACAGTGGCACCAAGAGGGCAGAACAGGCAGATGTTTGTCTCCACCACAAGAAGACAGAGCAGCAGGATGTCCCTGGACACAATTCATGTGCTGCATGAATACACTGCAGGTCACGGCACAGAGCTCAGATGGGGACAGAGCTGTGGACATCGCACCTGATCACACTTAGCGGAGCTGGGTACGAGCTGTGGTTCTGGTGTTCAACATTTAAAGAAGTGACGCTAAACCAAAGGGGAAAAACACTTTACAAGCCTTCCCAGCAATATCCTAGAGTAGATGCCCTGGAAGCTGCATTGTCCCTCAGCCACAAGAGGAGATGACAGAAGATCCTGGCAGCACCTACTCAGCGTTGTGCTCCATTTTGAGGCTGCTGACCATCTGCCGTGCAGCCTCCAAGGCATTTACACCCACAGTCTTGCAAGTCTCTGCCTAGCTATGAGTGCAGCTTCTTGTTTCTGTCCCACTGGGAAAACATAGTTCATGGGCCTGGTACGGAGGAAAGACACGAAATGCAGAAATACTGTCTGTATTATTAGTCCTCACTCATGTTTAGTCATGCTTGCTTTGCTTTTCCTGGTGTCTCTCCCCCAGATGTATCACTGACACGGCAAGCTCATGTCCGCATTTGTAAGTGCAAAGCACTTGCTCTGCCGTTCTCAAAGGCAGGCGTCTCCCACAGCCGCTGCAGTGCTGGCACCGTCAGAAATGTGCCCAGCAGCTTCAGCCGGCTGTGCAGGTCGGTGCTGCTTGGATGCCCAGACGTGCCTAACCTGGGGCATCCCTGTGTGAAAACGTGGTGATTGTAACAGTGGATGGTTTTATAAGGCATCTGTGCACCAACACCCCCAGTTTCTTTTCATTCTCATTAGCATCTCTGCCCTTCTTGGAAGCTTATCCTCCCAGACAGAAGGCTGTGACCCAAACACCTTTAAATATACCAAGTATGTTTAAAGGAAAGGCATTTTTCAAAGAGTTCAGCTGAGAAAACAAAACACAAGCACCTACATCATCACACCAGATGCTGACAGCAACGTAGGGTTATGGTTGGTGAGAATGGAAACAAAACAACTCGTACGAGTGAAGGTCTCCTGCTATGCTGGTTTCAATTCCCCAAATGCCTCCACCGCTGAGAAGACTCTATACCAGTGAATTTGAAATATGGTCTGTGCAGCTGTTCGGTGCAGGTATTTACATCTGCCAAACCTCTTCTGCAGCAAGAAGGGGTGGGTGGGTAGCAGACACTTGCATCCTGCGCGGTGCTTTGTTGAGGGTGTCCTGCTCAATTTGCTTCTGACAGTGTTTCCTGGCAGAGGCCAGAGCTGGGACAACAGTTTGCAGTTAAGGCACTCGTGGCTGCACATAGCCTTTTGCTCTAAACAGCTGCATCTACACAAGGGAAGAAAACAGGCCGACTGGTCTAGCACAGCCTGTGTCCCTGCAAGGAAACTCTCTTATCCTCTGTACCATCACGGCTGCACCTGAGCTGACCAGCAGAGTGATGCCCCCCCTGTGCCAACCGCTGCATTAGCAGACACTGGCTGAGAGGACACCAGCTTGCACAGGTCAAAATCATGCCGGGGTGGTGCTAACTAAAGCAGGATGGGCCAGCTGAAGTTTCTGCCTGTGCACCAACGGTCTCTAGTTTAGCAGCATAGACGTAGTGTTGGTGACACAACAGGCGTCCTGGACTTATGGAGCAACTGTAGTATGCAAACGGATTTCACCCTGGCTTGGCTGCTGCTCATGTTCGCAAACTGTCCCTATTAGCTGCCAGTATCAGAGATTTCTGCGTGTTACAGTGTCAAAGTGAGGGCATGAGCATATTTCTGCATCAGTCAGGCTGTGGGTCTTGGACTGGACTAAGCTACTAAAAGCATGTAAATGTCTACATTTACAGCTGCAGAATCACGTAGTTGGTAGAAGACTCACAACTAGGCATGAAGTTCCCCAACACAATACACGGCATTTGCTCCAGAGGTCATCATTCCCATGTAGGGATATGGTTTGCGTTTTGCCTAAAGCAAGGAAGAGGTGTGAGAACAGAGATTCACATAATTCTTCCAACCCCTGTTCATAAATCCAGTAAGAGCCAGTCACAGCTCTCTGCGAGGGTACAGGAATCGAGCCTCTTCCCCTCGCTCCCAGGCCAGCCCTGACAGCGACTGCCGGCTGGAGCAGAGCACAAATGGCAGCTGCCTGTGCCATAGGCAAAACTCATGTACAGATGTGACGTGCTCAGACTGAGCAGCCCGAGCCCTCCTGGACTGGCAAGCAGAGGGCTCTGCACAAGGTGTGATGGTGCTTCTCCACCGAGCTTGTTCCTATGGCAGCCAGCATCGCCCCCCACATGATGCCTCGCCCCAGGGAGATGAACACGGTTACAAGGGGGCAGCACACACAGCCTGCCTCTTACAAAGCACATAGGTCTTGTGGTGGAAGCAGGAGTCCTGGGCTTTGCCTTGGCTTTGATGGAGAGACACCTCTCTCCTGCAGAGACAGCACCAGCTCTTGAGAAGATCCCAAGTGAAAGCCACAGCCCATGCCGCTAGCACATGTGCCTGCCTCAGGATCCCTCTCAGCTGTGATGGCACGAACATGCGAGGAGTGTCACTCTTATCAGCTTAAGTCCTTCTACTGGCTCTCCCCTACCTGCAGAGCTCTACAGCGTGCAGGAGGGAAACCAGGGCTAGGGGAGAGAGGAATGAAGGGAGAAGGAGGGGCAGGCTTTGCCTTCCCTGCTTTGGCCCTTCCTCCCCCATCCTTTCACAGGATCCTCAGATCCTCCTCCAGAGCACTCACAGCCCAGCGACCCCCCCTCATCCCCAAAACGTGCCCTGCACACCGTCTCTGGCCCAAACTCCTGTGCGCCTGCCTGGGGACGCAGCTCCCTTTGCCCTCCTCTCACAGCTCGCCAAGGATTATTTAAGCCCACTTCAGAAAGCTTTGACTTCCAGACAGGGGATGCTCAGCACTTCCCAAAAATGCAGACCCTGTCAGTTGTCCCATTACGGGACCATCACCAGGCACTCAACTAGCTGTGAGCAGTGGAGTGAAATCAGTCCCTGCACTGCCGCCAGCTGTAAGCACTGGATGGAGCATTCAGCCCGCTCTGACTCTGGGGTCTCGCTGCCCACCCTTGGCTTCCCTAAAACACACCCTGTTCTCTAGAAGGCGGCTCAGCAAGATCATTCTGCAGACCCCTGCCACCCATCTCCTCCTCTACAGCTTTTCTCCTGAGCTGCGGGGCCAGGCGAATGCACAGCCACAGAACTAGAAGGAGCCAATCTGCAAGCAAAGCAGCGAGATTGCTGCCCAGCAGCCTCTGCTGCTTGGGGCTGCGGCAGCTGACTGTATCTCTCTGCCTCGTTACAGAACAGCCTGCTTCTTGTGTCAGTCTCCAGTAGCATGTCCTTTAACCACAAGTGAAAGCAACTGATCCCCCACGAAGGCACATCTGCTCCAAGTCCATATTACAACAGGGAAAAAAATGACACCTTCAGCTATATAAACCAATAAAGACTGTCTGATTTGGTTTGCCCCTGTTGCTACCCAGCAAGCTCCCCACTGGGTTAAAGACTGGTGACATCTGCTAAAAAAATGTCAAGAGTGAGGAGAACAAAACCGGGTAATGAATCACACTGAGTGCTCGATGCAGCTGGAAGCCGGAGGGGCGAGTCCACCCCACTTCGCTCCCAGGCTGAGGGGAGCCGGGACCACCGGACCAGCGCTGTGCAGCCTGTGGCTCCAGGAGATGTACGCAGGGAGGTACAGCAGCAGGCACACACCTTGCAGCAGCTACCAAGAAATGGTGCGACATGGCAAAAGACATGATGTGAGGGGCTCGATACGGAGGTAGTCTCCCTCCAGCTCTCCAAAGTCAGGAAATGGTAAAGTTAACTCTGCCCCCTTGTGCATCTGCATCATGATACAGGCCATAATTAGATGACATGCTTCTCTTCTTCACGTTAGAGGCTAGCATACATGATCCACCTCCCCATCACCTGCAGCGTGGAGCCTTGGGACGCCTCTGTGGACACCTCATGTCCACCCATGCAGAGGGACCTTGTGCTGAGCAGGATGGGGAGGGGTTATGGATGCTCCCAGGGATCCCCTCAAACACACAAAGACGTTAAAGTATCTGTTTATGCCTCTCTAAATCTGCAGCCCTGAAACTATTATAAAAGCAGTTTAAATGGTCTGCTGAGGACAGCATTACTGTCCGGCTTGTGAGCTCGAAAATCATGACTCATCCTGCCGAAACGATGGGGGTTGTTTTAGCAATCACGTGCTCTTTCTAAATGTGAACTGGCAAAAGCTGGGGAATTTCTCAGCTCTGCTTCTGATCTTTCCAAGGAAACAATTCTTTTCTCTATAATTTCAGGAGCTTCTTGTGCCTTAGCCAGAGTCTTCCCTGGTTTAAACCAGAGATTCTTCCTAATCACGGGCACCCAAGAACCGGTGCTTCAGGACAGGGATGTGACAGAGCCGTGTGGTTTCAACACAGATGGCCTCTCTCCTGACATGGCTGATAAAATATAAAGTTTTTACCCTACCTGCTTTAATGCATATTTTTATCTATGCACTTGTGGCCTTGATTCGGAAAAAAAAATCAGATGTACGATCACAGAGTTAACTAACAATGGCATATTCAGCAAGTACCTGAACACAGGGAGTTTTATACTCCCACCATCGGACCAGTCCCCACGTGGCTGAAATTGGCACCACAAACCTCTTGCAGTTTTTCCCCCAGTTTCAGTAAACCAAGCACTACTCTGCGACCTGACCAGGCATTTCCGCCAGCGCATCCGCAGACACATGACCCTGTTTGCACAGCTCGGGCATCAGGCTCCTCGCCCGATTTTAGCTGGGTTTCCCCAGGGATTCAGTTAATGCCACTACAGCTTCTGTCCACCCGCCAGCCCCTCCCTCCATCCCTGTGGGGCTGGGCAGTGGGGGGCAGTGGGGGGCAGCGGGGGGAGGCACAGGGATGCAGGCCCGCGCTGGCTGCAGGGCAGCGCTGGACCCGCATGGGCACCGCAGGAGCCAGGGACAATGGGTGCTCCACAGCAAGGGGCAGGAGCCTGACCTGCTGCCGGGCAGGATGGCAGCACCCCCACCAAGAGCAAATGGGGACCCTCAGTCCCCAGTTCTGCTGCAGGGCAGGCAGCCACCCCTCCTCCAGGTGCCCTCCGCAGCCACAACCACGGCATCACGGCTAAGGCTCTGGTGTCCCCTCTGCTACCACGTGCGCGTCCCCAGTCTTGGCCTCAACTCCTCTCTGTAAACTCTTACTAAATGAAAGGTATGCTCTAGATTAAAGGTACTTTTGTAAGATACCAATGCAGAATTTCTCCTTTTCCTTTCCACTCTATCCCCCACGTCCTTCTCTCCAAAGCAGTGTTTTCATTAGGAAAGTGCCCAGGACACAGAATGAAACAGGACCATAAACCCTGCAGCAGATCTGAGGAGCACTGGCAATGCCCAACCCCAACCAGACTGTGCTTGTTTCCGTGCCCTGGGCCCACAAAAGCCCCCAGCACTGGGGGGACCTGCAGAGACACAGCATAGCAGACAGCTCTGCAGTTAATTTTCTGTCTCTTTGTGGATGGGGACGCCTCTGACATGTTATATTTCAACATATACATTTACATTTCAACATGACAAGAGTCAACATAATGGTGACTCTTCCCCTTCTCACTGTCAGGAGGGAAACGTTCCCTGGTCAGAAGAAGGGTCTGGTTAAAAACTGTGGCACACCCCCAGTGCTTTCTGAAACACCCAGACAAGCCCCTGCTCCTCGAAGAGGTCCTGCCTCTGACCACCGGGTCATGCCAAAGGTCCCCCGGTGGGCTGTGACCTTGACAAAGGCCTGCCAAAATGGGACCAAACCCCACCACAGCTGACAGCGATGGGGGGCATCTGCAGCTCCATCACATCGCACGCACGCAGCATCTGCCCCAGCACCCCACCCATCCCAGCCATGCATCGGCACGCACCCCCCTGCCAGAAAACAGCTCCCACTACCTTCATCCCGCTTGCGCTTGTTGCTCTCAGTGCCGGGGGAGGCGATTCCCAGGATCCCGCTGATGGAGTAGGACGAGCCGGCGGAATCGGTGCTGACGGAAGACACCTGGGTCACAGACCCCGTGGAGGCTGCAAGGCAAGGCCAGATGGTCAGCAGGCAGGACAACACAAGTGGCAGCCTACCCAAAAGCCACCAGCCCCCACGGCGTGACCAAGGCAGTCTGGGGCTCCGCCAGCCACCGCAGTCCCTCCAGCCGGGGAAGGACCCCCGCCCAGCCCAGCCCAGTGGCATGCTGCAGCAGCCCTGGGCAGGGGCGGGAATGGGACGAGGGGCCGGGGCCATGCGCTGAGGGACAGGGGATGCTCTTCCTTTAGCGGTCGGTTGCCCTGTCCCAAGCGAGACATGGTGGGAAGGCACATTGCTCAGGCCAGTGGACTCCGTCAGGCAACACACCAGCCTATGTCATCAGCAAGGTGGACGGTGCTGGCTAGGAGCACAGCCATGCAGAGAGGAGCCTCCACAAATGGGCTCCCCAGCGAGACCCCGGGGCAGGCTGCAGCCTTCCTGTGCAGGAACCTTGTGGGCACGGAGCAGCCTGCACTCGCTGGACTTGGTTTGCTGCCTGCGTCCTGCTGGCCCAAGCCACCAGCCTCCAGCCAGTGAAGACCCCTGGGCAGCTGGGTTACCCAGGTACCCGGGGATGGCCAGCTGTGGGCCACGTGGCTGAAAGGCCCTGACGCTCCCCAAAATATGAATTAAATCCACTCTGCTTTGGCAGAGCCCTCAGGAAAGGGTGCTGGCTGTGTGCAGCCAAGGGGGGTCATTCATCACAGCCAACACAAGCCTGGAGATGCCCGCCAGGGGCTGCAGACACCGTGTCCGCGCGATGCTGTGGGAGTCCACAGCTGTACAGAAGCAGGCAGAGGAAGGAGCACCAACGGCACCTCCATCTGCTCACAGGCTGAGCCTGCGCTGGCATGTCCCCATGTCCCAGAAAGCACTGTGCAGCCCCCAAGCAGGGGGTGGTCCTCTGCAGGACCACACAGAAGACCCCCAGCCACAGCCCAGATGGAGCAAACGGGCATTGGAAATCCCTGCTGCCTCTATCAACCCCAAGCCCTGAGAAACAAGACTTCTCTGCTCTGCTCTTGTTTTCCTCAAGAAGACACACCCCTTAAGCCACTATAGCAAACTGAGGGATGCTTTTCCTCCTCTGAGACTGTTTTGGCATTTCCCAGAGAGAAAGGCTCAGGACATGGGGCTGCAGCATGATTTCTTTGACAAGCCCGCAGACTTCACGCAGCTCTGCGCCCACACTCTGTATCTCATGGTGACAGCCCCACCCTTGCCAAGTGGGGTCAGCAAGCATTTCCCCATTTCACAGGTGAGAGCGTGAAGGCAGAGAGGAACCAGGGCCCCCACCCTGCCTCCCTTCTGCTTATGGAGCAAGGGCTTACCCGTGCTCCAGCAGTTTTCACAGAACAAGCACAAAAAGAAAGCAGCCCTGAGCCCAGACCAAGCCCCTCCATCCCTGCTGCGGCATGGCATAGCGACACCCCCCCCAAACAGACACCATCAGCCTTGTGAAGGGCTGAGGATGCCTCACCACCCGGGATACTCCTCCCAGGGACCCCCTCCACCAGTATCGCCTGCCTCAAGGCACAGCATCATTGGTCTGCAGCTGAATTAAAGTTTCAGAAAGTTTTGCTACCTCTTCACTCAAGACTGCAAGTGCACAAAGAATTATGGAAGGGATGGTTGATAGATGAAAAAAACACATTCAAAACTACTTACTGACTAATGATGCAGAAAATGTTATGAATAAGTATCCCTTTCTTGATTTATTACTTTAATTATCTGACATTCTATAGACACCCATTAGTGGGGGTTTTTTGGTTTAGATTTCAATTTTCTGTCTCATGGTGAAAGCTATTTATCATAATAATCAGTAAAATTCAAAACCTTTTAGCAGTATTTATAAAATTCATTTACTATGTTCAGCCCTTGGAGAATGACAAAGAAGGCGCATTAGCACGTGTGCTGAAGTGTTTTATGCAGAATTATCTGTCCATAAGAATGATTAAAAGTTCTTTAGAATATTTGTAATCCATTATGCTATTTTTTTATATTAAAAAAAAAAGTTTTCCTTACCTATGCTGTGACTGGAGGCTGGGACCTGCTGATTGGGTGGCTGCTGCACCTTCGTCCGTATGATCCTGTATGTAGTTGAAAAGAAATGACTACTTAGCATTAAGCGTGCAATTGCAGGGGGCATCAGACACTATTTTTTCAGTTCAGGACACTTACATGAACACAAAAATGCTTTTCTGCATATTATCCCCTCGTCATCCACTGAAAGACTGATGGCGGGTGGACCCAGGACCATGTTTTTGCCTCTAGCCCCTGCCGTTAGGGACATTTGGGTGACTGACTCCTACACGGTCCTTGGGATGCTGCAGAGTTTGGTGCTTCGGTGCCTTTGAGGACCTAGTCCTCACTGCCCAAGAAAGAGATATCCATTGCTGTTTGGGCACCTGTTGGGCCCAGCACCCCCTCCTCAGGAAGCTGGACACTTCTGGGTCCAGATGTCCCAGCAGGCTGTGATCTGCACCTCCAGGTGCTGGGACACATTTGCAAGGCTGTCCCTAGACTGCCCCGGGTACCGCACTCACAAAGCTGAAGAACTTGGATACCTTGGAAAAGGACCTGCTTAGCCAAATCAATACTAAAACAAAAATGTGTTGGACTAAATGCTAGTCTTAAAAGCTGAATAACTACATTGTCATTGCTGGGGACAGCCTCTGCTCTGATTTATAATCATGTCAATCAGGAAAATTGTCAATATATGTCAATTCAGAGGTGCAGAAAAACTAGAAGGCATGTGCTGTGTTGCAGGACAGAGGGCAGCTGCTAAGAAGAACTGGGGAGGTGCTTTACCAAGTGCTCAACTGCCAATGCACTGTGAAAAAAGAAAAGACGGGGTCTGAAACGCCTCCAGAGATAACACAGTTCTGCCACTGACTGCAGCGGAATCGGAACAGGCTTGAAGGAGGCACACTGCTCACTCACCGCCCATCTCCCTGCCTGATGCGCTCTTTACGCAGCGGTAATGCTGCGGTAAGCACTTCTCCTCTCCTTACCTAACAAACTCTTCTCCTATTTCTGCCTGCTGTGAATTTGGAAGCAGGGCATGAGACAGAGCTGGCATGGGGATGCATTCTCACAAAGAAACAGCAGTTGCTTGCTTGAAAGTCACCCCGTGAGCCAGTACAAGAACCACCACCGCTGATGCCTGGCCCCATCCCAAAGAGGACGTGCTGCTGTCCCCTTTCCCTCCCGCCCCTCTGCGGAGTCTGATGGAGGCTGGCGGGGACTAGGTCTGTTAGTAAGCCAGCTTTCAGCTGCCAGCCCCAAAGCGAAGCTGCTGGGTGTTAGACATCTCCTGTGGCTGGGTCCCTGGCAGCAAATTCCCCTGCCAGGGGCCAGAGCAGCCAGCCTGGCGGGGGCATCAGAGGGGGCTG
>NW_008824472.1:273331-282407 GCF_000699105.1 Pygoscelis adeliae
CTGGCAGCAAATTCCCCTGCCAGGGGCCAGAGCAGCCAGCCTGGCGTGGGCATCAGAGGGAGCTGTGCAAGCAGCTTCGGTAGGGGACTGTGCAGCCGAAGACCTAGGACTCTGCGTGAGCCAGAATGGAAGTAACCCCCTGCACATATCCTCCTCGCTGTTGTGGCAAGGGAAGGGTGTCCGGGGCCTTCTGACACATAAACGTCTTCATCTCCAGAGGGACGGAGGACTGGAGCACTTTGAAGCAGCTGGGCAGCTCTCGGCTTATTTGAGCAAAACTAATCGCAATGATTAATTAAGCCTTAATCACACAGAGTTACTCCTGCTGCGGAAGAGTGGCCTATTATTAATATTAATTAATGTTATTAATTAATAATAATAGTTATTATTCGCTCATATACAAGGGCAGCAGCTCAAATTCATCTGCTAAAAGGCACCCTCGGCAGCGGGGATGTGCCGAGCGCAGTCCCTCCCAGCAGCCCCACCGTTCTCCAAGAGCCGCGACAGCTCCACTGAAGGGAACAGCACGGCCCCGGGGGATCCCCTCTCTCCACCGGGGAGGCAGGGACGGGAGGAACAGCGTGGCAGCTCCGTCCTCCCCTGTGCAGGAACGCCAACCGCTCAGCTTCACCCTCCCTGCAGCGGGACGGGAACCACACTGCGAGATTTTGGATGGGTTCAGGTCTGTGGCGACAGGGCAGCACCAGATTTGCACCTCAGCGGTGAATAAGGCCATCGTGAGGAGGTGTCTGCATCCTTGGTGTGTAACATCCCCACCAGCAAAGCCTTGAAGTATATGCGTAATTTTAAATATGAGGATAAACCCCACAGACTGCAATGTGGAACTGGGAGGATTTAGCATTAAAGCCAAGTGTTTTGATGTGAATTCCAGGTTTCTTGTCATGATAGTTTGGTCTGGGTTTTCAGGATATGCTCCTAGGCTGGCAAAAACAATTCTCTGGGTAAACAGACTGTCTCAAAAAGATTGTGTGCATTTCTAAAAAGGGATTTCACACCTTCGAGAAAAGGAAAAGATCTTAGCCACAGTTGCAAGCAGGTGAGAAAGAATGAGATTTCCAGCCAAAAAACTTGGTGGCGGATCATGAAATTGTATCAGGGTTTCTGATGCAATGGCAGTGGATGTGTGGACATTATCAGTGTGGAAACACACAAGGACACAGCAAGAGGTAGGATATGGAAACTGACTCAAAACATGACTGGAAACTACTTAATCTGTCTTTTTCCTAGAGCTGTGACTGCCTTTTTGGTATTTTTTTGGAGGATGCTTGAAGCCCTACTACACAAACACAGGACTGCTCACAGCAGCAATGCTTCTCACGTGGCAGGGCTCGAGTTGACTTTTACAAAAGCAGAGCTTGCCCTTAGTTATTTGAGGTCAGTCAGAGTGATATTTTCCTTCCCTTTTCCTGGTGTCTATGTTATTTCTCAAATCCTTTTTAAAAAAGAAAATGCCATGTCCATAGGGTTACTGAATGCTGCTCTGGAGCCTCAGCGAGTCAGGAGCTCCCAGGCAGCAGCAAAGGCTGCGCGTGAACTGACCCATTTTTGCTCTTAAACACGTGAACGTATGACTTAACGTTCAGTTCGGCAAGGCAGACACCACTCTCCGCTAATGCCGGGGAAACCACTCCAGCTACTCAAGCGGCAACTCCATGAATGCAAATCAGGTTGGGATAGCCAATAAAAGAATATTGCATCAATTTATTTCACATCCATGGACACAGATGGGACTTTATAGCTAGCTGCATTCGAAGAATTTGCATGCAATCGCACAAGTGAAAACCATCTCACCAGCATGGTGAGGTCGAAGCCCAGCACAGAGCATACTCCTGAGCGAAAATGAAAGGACTCTGCTTGCCAGGAGTGTGGGTGTGCATGAGGCTGCCCAAGCGCTCTGCCTTCCAAGTATTAATCCCTTATTATCAGTCTGGCAGGGCTGGAGACATAACAGAGTATTTCACTGTTTTTTTTCAACACCAGCTTTAGACACCCTTCGACTCAGAAGGAAGCGGGTGAGTACAGTAGGTGTAACTGAGATGGCAGTAGGTTAGGATAGCTCCAGACCGCTCTGCAAGCCCAGTCCTGCCCAGCAAGGTCAGGGCAAAACTCCCAAATGCGGGACTGAGGCTCCAAATGAGATTCTCCTGCATTTTTACAAAAGCAATTCAAGGCCACTTAAGTGCATCCCTGTAACAAGCAGACGGCTGAGGCACTCGAAAGCTACTGACCAAATTCACCCGATGATATTCGTGCTGATGACAGCAGTCAGCAGCCAGCACGGTTCTGGGCCAACTTCAGCAAGACCAAGTAGGCATCAGGAGGACAGAAGTGGTACCTTAGACCCGTGCCTTGGGTCCCCTCCTCCAGGCACCCGGGCCCCCCCCTTTTCCCGGATGACTGCTGCTCCACTCGACGGCCATCTGAGCCTTCCCCCCTAGGGAAGCACGTCCCACTGAACACCCACCCTGTCGAGCAGAACTGAGGCCTCATTCAGAGCAAAAACACAGGATTGTTACCAGCGAGGACTGCAACTCACGCGTTGGGGAAAGGACCAAAGCAAAAGGAAGCAAAGGCCAGCAGCAGAACCTGCCCACTCCTAGGAAATGCTCATAATCTGTGATGCTTTGGCCGCCAAGGTGAGCCCACAGCCGCTCCCCAGCCCCAAACGCATCATGGAAACACATGCAAGCTGCATTTCTCGCAAACAGCCCAAAACACCCAGTCCTACTAACAAATGAGGGTTCAGTGACAGCCCTTCCGAGAAGCGTCCCTCCCCAGGACCAGACAGATCTTTACCTGTTAATTGAACTGACGCTGGGCACGGTGTCGTTGTCACACACTCGCTCAGCAAGGAGTCTATCCCTGATCTCCCAGGCAAACATGGTGGGATTTTGGCGTTTGTACTCTGCAATTTTTTCAACGACTTTGGGTGTGGCGACCTTTGGTTTTGATCCTCCAATCACTCCAGGCTTAATACTCCCGGTTTCGTAATACCTGGGACAACATCCAAAACAAAGCTTTAGTTATCACAAATAGACAGAGAACATGCTTTGAGATTTATAGAGAACATAATTTCAAGGTAACCAAACCCCAGCAAATCCTGAAATACATCTTCACTTTCACATACACATTTTCTGCCTATGTCGTGCTTTATCACCTAATAGATTAACTTATAGTAATTGGAATTGGGCCTTGGGATACAATATATATTTTTCTGTAATAGCAAGACAAAAGAAACAATGCAAGATTAAAGGGCATGCCGGGATCCAAAATTAACTGAAAATGTGTGTTATTAATCAGTGGTACTGGCAATAATAGAAACAAATCACACCAAAGACCACTTCTTGCGGTGGACTCTTTCGTAGTAAATTACTGTTTCTACAGAAATTCTCTGTCATTAATATCTACTGCTTGTTATCATTTCATACTGAAATGAAGGCTAGATATTGTATTTTATTTGCACGTCCGGAATAAATATGCCAGCATATCTTTTTCCCATTTTATGGTTTTAATATGCATATTATGGTTTTAATAGTTAATATTTTTCAATATGTATTCTTTTTAACATTATGTCTTTAGTAGTTTCAATCACGAATTTCAAGGAAAAGGGAGCTGCCCGTGCTCTGGAGGGGTCCAGTTGATGTGGGGGTTGGTTTCTGTGACCAGTCCTATGGCCCTTCCTCAGGTACCGCATCTTTACCCACAGCGGCCACTCTGCTGATGCCACGCCGGGAAAGGGGGAGGACTGGATCCCTAAACCAACAGAACCTGCCAGATTTCCTCACACATAAATTACACAAGAGCAACTGCTTTTGGTAGCATTGCAACAATACATCGCAGCTAAGATCCCCAGCCCCACAACTTTCCCCTTTTAATAAACAAAGCCCTGAACGTGCTGCTAAGAGCAGAAGTCATATCTTATCCACCGAGGGCCAGAACGGAGACCAAGAATGAGATCGTGCTCCTCTGTGCTGTGCTGTCAGGGAGCACAATGCATACGGCACTCTCCCAGCCATGCACTGCCTTGTATCTTGTGAATTTTCTCGTGACCAGAAAAAAAATAAACCCTGTGCCTACCTGCAATAACTGCCCCAACTGCCCTGATCTGGCACATCCTTTCTGTACGGAGCAGACCTCGACTTCGTGAGCCTTTCAACCAGACAGACGCCCACCGAGCTGCACGCTCTTAGGAGCTTAAACACATCCACTCAGTGCTCTGTGCCTGTGTTTCTAATAGGGAGCTCAGAAAAGACTCCCAGGTAAGAATGTAAGACTGCTTATTAATATATTTTCTCTGCAGCTACTTGACATACCCATTATATGAAAAAAAAAAATTAATTCCCCAATCTTTCCAGCGTGAGCAGAGCACAAACAGGCTGCGCAGCCAAAGGCTGTCTCACTGTAACACACAACCATGTTCATCAAATTTCTGCCAGGCTACCGGTTTTCAGTCTTTCTGGGAGAGCTCTGTGCGCAGGGCCTAAAATTCCTTCAAAGAGACTAACACCATGTTGTTTGTACATGTTTTCAGATATTCTGGATGCAGATGTGGACTCAGATCTACCAGTCTCCATGAGCCATTTCAGCAATATTAGTAATGGAAAGCATCAAGTGTCAGAGATGGATTAACCCTCCTGGTGTCCCTAAACGCAGCCTAGTAGCGAGCTTTAGGGCAGGGGGCTAAAATTCAGCTCCTCCCATGCCTCCCGAGGACATGACAAAACGATGGCAAACTTGAACCACAAACCGACTACGACCTTGCACCCCCGGCCTCAAAACCTTCACTGCTGGCACCTCTCCTGTGAGGAGGATGTAGAAGGAAGCCAGACAATACCATGAATGCTACCAAACAAACAGTCATAGCTTTCCTACTTCCAGTCAAAACCATGGATTTTACAAACATTCCGTAGCGTTTTCCTCTAACAGTGCCTTGCTGCACTGTGACATGGTGCCTGTCGACCACCCCACGACACAGGACAGCCCAGCTGAGCAGACCGTCAGCCAGCAGCTCAGGAAGCTGTGGCTGGGCAGACAAGATGGTGTTTCCCACAGTGAGTCCACCACAGTAGGTGAGCCGTGATGGCAAAGGCCCTCGCTGCTACGACCCTGTGGCAGTGGCGAGCTCACTGGGGGACACAGCCCTGGTGCCCTCTGGACAGCAAGACCTCCACTGCCAAATCCTCTAACCACTGCCTACCCACCCGCTCACACCACCTCGAGCCTGCAAAGGTAGGCACACGTCAACGGAAAGACTTGCCTCGCACAGGAGGGTGCAGGATTGGGCCCAGACCCTTTTCCCCGGGCAGCCAGGAGAGCTTGCTGCGACGGGGGACAGCTCTCACCCAACGACACCACTGACACCTCCTTCCTCTTCGCCGTAGCAATGAACCTGTGCGCAGCAATGAGCCTGCAGGCTGGACAGCATGGGCACCCCTGACCCCCGTCTCCATTTTAAAGGCAAGGATGGATGCAGTTGGCTTCATTTATGCATGTCAGGTCTGGGCCCTTTCCTCCCAGAAAGTTGCCAATGCAGGTGAAGAGTGGGCACCCCTGCAGTACCCTCCTCCGAGGGGTGAGAGTTGCACTTGCACTGAGCTGCTGGTTCCCTGCCTCTGGACATTTTTTAAGTCTGTATCGAGGACTGAAAAATTCCGACATAAAAATCAAAATGTAAGGATTTATCATAAGGATTCCCATTTTGCACGCACGTGCAAAAACACACACACAGAGCTGCAATTACAGTGACATTTTACCCACTGTAATTATTATTTATGAAAATAATGAGCTATGAAATTCCAATTTATTGTTGACAACTTTAATGACAAAGCTCTGGAGCCTCGCTCTTAGCTCTATAGTGCAAATATATCTAATGGTAAATCTATTCAAACTACCAAAAGTAAAACCATCAGACATTTGCCTACTAGGTAAATAAATTGCCCCTTTCTTAGCTGTACGTTAGTCCTGATGGGAATCGGTCGCAAGTCTGCTGCAGCGGAGAGCATCACCAGCCGAACCGCGCCAGCCAGACTGGGAGCAGGAGCCCGTGCTGACAACGGATGCAAAGTGATAACCGAGTGAAACAGGCCGTGATGGGCAGGCAGAATCTTTATTCCCAGATAAAGCCCACGGAAAGTTTTCCTCTCTAAAATAGTAAAGGCGTCACTGTCCTCAAACCCACACCGGGAGGAATGCGTGTAGCTTGCAGGGGAATGCATCCCCCTGCAATGAAGGCATGAGTGAAAAAGCAGGGATGCTGAGCGCAACCTGCGTGCTGGCTCATGCAGCTCTCTAAAAGCACGCCGTGCGGGGCTGTGGAGATGGTGTTCGCCAGTTAAGGCGAGTAAGGGGGGGGGCTATGGGGAAAAGAATGCCAAGAGCTACAAAACCAGGGGCCTGTCACTTTGCCGGGTCAGTCTGATTCTGAACGCTTAAATGGCTACTGAGAGATCGTAAATGCTGCTAATCCAAGCAGATCCCCTGCATGATACTACAAAAAAAATTGTCTTAACAGTCTTCGCAGCTATGCTATGTCCAGGAAAGCAAATTGGTTAAAAATTGGAAAAGAAAAAGACCGTAAAAATAAAAATAGTAAGAGTAAAATTCTAAACAATGAAGTTAACTGTGAAAGTTTAGTAAATAGTTCAGGAATTAACTTTTCCAGATTAGCAAGAAAAACCTATTCTCACAAAAAAAAAATGTTTTCCTTAATATAAATTGCTCAAGTATCTCAGAATACCTGGAGTCCAAAACCATTTTAATAGTATAATTTACACAAATTATGTTCAGCTTTGTTCACAAGATACAAAGAAGCAAGGATGGTATTTTTTACCTGAATCTATGTCAAATTTTAAAATGAAATCAGGAAATTATATGAATTTGGAGTTTAATTTCCTGTTGCCATAGTGGTTCAAGCAGCTCCAGCCTGAACAGAGGGCTGCTCCCAAAATAGCCAAAATTAAGATGGTTAATAGTTACTTATGGTATTATGTGCTCTAATTAAGAACATATTCCAGCTCAAGAGTAGAAAAAGACGTTGAATTAAACAGGGGGACAGACTGCAAAACACCCTTTGTGAATGAACACACGGCAGTGTTGATGTATATATATCATATATAATTACATTACTGCTAAAAGAGAGTCTTCTTCAGGAAGCAAAATGAGTAACTTGCACAACTTCTATTTTTTTTCCATTTTACTGAAGAGGACCCCCAGATTTCTCTATTTGTTCAGAACAGACAGTTGCGGGATATATGCCATGTATACAGCAAATAGACCCCACGTGGCATTCTGCGCTTTGTGTTATAATTACCCATAAGAAACTGTGAAAAGGGCAAACCAGAGATACGAACAGTGGCACTTTTTTCCCACATCAGGCATATAAAACCGTGAGTGGCCAGGAAGCCCCTCTCCTCACTGGACTGATTTCCTGAGTTTTCTACTATTCTCCATCTGTTTGCAGCCTTCAACTAAGGGACCGGCATTGACACTTTTCTCTTGACGGACACAGAAGGATTCGTTGTCCCCCTTTACCTGCCAAGTATTTTGCTGACGCAGCCATGGCTGACGCGCAGCTGCCGGGAGATGTCACACGGCCGGACCCCTTGGTGGGCGAGCTCCACGATCCTTTGGCGAACGACATCTGGGAGGGGGCGGCCGTTCACAAAAACGCCCCCCAGCTGATTCACGCCTCCATGTCCTGAAACACACAGGGGAGGGGGAGAAGGGCAGGAGAAGAAGATCTGTGTGAGAATTTTGGACGTTTCTGCAGGGCAGACCCCCCAGCCCAGCGCTCCCCGCTGCTGGGCATCGCCTCCCCAGCATCAATCCAGCCTCCAGCTGCTTTTCCCCGGGCACTGCGGGACCCGCAGCACGGAGGCAGTCACGGCCACGCTGCCTGCACTGCCGCAATGCCACTCGCTGGAGGGGAGGACCCTCCTACATGAAGGCAGATCAGGCCCCATGTTGGGAAACGGCCACGGGAAACCGTGCAGTGATGCCCAGCTGCCTGGACCCGGGCCACCCTCCTCCCGAGGCCAGCGGCCGCTGTCGCCCGACTGCAAACTCCGGGGGCAGGCCTGGTGCTGCCCTGTGAAGAGGGTGCTCATGAGCCTCTGCCGAGGAAGCCAACCGAAAATAGGGCTGGGTGATTGCTCAGCCTACACACTATTTGTGTCTAAGCACAGAAGGGGATACCTGAAATTAAATATGTGTTGGGGTTTTTTTCCCAAATGCCTTGACTTAATCAAGAGAAAAAAAAAAACGGAGCATGATTTCTGCTCTTAAAATTTACAGCAGTCTTGGCAGATATTATGATCCCACAAATGAAACATGAACACTCAAGCAAGCCCCATATATTACTCCTTTTCTAGCAAATTTGCACTGTTCACTTTTAGCAAGGTGAATCATGTATCTGGTGGGAAACGGAACCCACTTGGAGGAATGGTAGTGAAACTGTGTAAAACCCATGAACACGTAATAATCCCATGTATCAAGTGAGGAAATATAATTAACCCTCATGTTGTTAATCATCCAAACTACTTAGATTACAGAGGAATGGAGAAACTGAAAACAAGCAATGTGAATCATGTATCTGGTGGGAAACGGAACCCACTTGGAGGAATGGTAGTGAAACTGTGTAAAACCCATGAACACGTAATAATCCCATGTATCAAGTGAGGAAATATAATTAACCCTCATGTTGTTAATCATCCAAACTACTTAGATTACAGAGGAATGGAGAAACTGAAAACAAGCAATAGGGGCAGTAGGGATGCCAATTCTGAAACAAAAATAATACAGAAAATCTCTCTATTTGCACGGGGCTTGAATGGTACTGAGCTGACAAGCTAAATGCCTCAGTGTTTAAAAAAAGAAAAAAAGATTATATAGAGCTATTTTATTTAAATCCGGTCATTTCACCATTGATAAACTGCTGTCAAACTTTGCGAACACCTTCTAAAACTGTCAGGACACAATGAATCCACAAGAAATACATGATTGCTAAAGCCAGCTAAAGCCTGTGGTGAGCAGACAAGTATCTGCTCTGCCTTCATCG
>NW_008824472.1:284950-285887 GCF_000699105.1 Pygoscelis adeliae
TGGTTGGTTCAATGACGGAAGAGAAATAAACGCGGGTTTAAAACGCCGTGTTGTCGCGGGAGGGAAAGTCCGTTTTCACGGGCGCGCAGAAGCGCGTTACCGGGTGCCATCCCTGCTCCGGACACCTTCCGAAACCGTGTGACGGGCAGAGCGAGAGGGGAGCGGGCGGACGAACGGCGAGCGAGGGGAAGACGGAGGAAGGGAGATTTCCAGCCCTAGCGCTGGATGGTTTATTTTGCAAACAAATTTCTTTTAGCTAAAGGGCTGCGGTGCACCGGGAAATGAGATTAGTTCTACCTTAAATTTCCTCGCAATCTCTCGCCGTAATGCAGCGTTTAACTCACCGTGAGAGAAGATGTCATTTCACATAACACTGTGCTAATGGATAAGTCTTCCCCGACCTCTCAAGCACAACAAATCTCAGGCAAGCCCATGGCGCACGACCTGTTAACTTAACCAATTCTGCTGCCCGCTCGTCCTCTGCCGCGCTGCCCGACGCGGAGCTCGACAAGGAATTGTTACGCCTTTCTTTGGATGGTTAAAAAGAAAAAAATCTTCCCTCCAGTCCCGCTCCGCGCCCTCCGTATTTGTTCGCCTTTTCTTTTTTTGGTTGTTTTCAATTAACGAATATCAAAATGTTGAAACAGAGCGAAAATATCGTATAGCAAACTTTTCCGTTCGTCGGAAATAGCGGGCGGCTTTCAGAGAGGTTTGATTTAGGGGGAAAAATATCTATACACACACACATATACATACATAAGCGTGCGTGCATATGTACAGCTAGATATACACCTATAGTTAGGCGTGTGTGTATATCTACGTGTATATATAAATACATATTTACACGGGCTCTTTCTCCACGGGAAAATAAACCTCGGACAAGCCCGCTGCCCGCAGCATCCCGCCGCCGTCCGTCCACCGGCAACACCATCCCCGC
>NW_008824472.1:289187-290052 GCF_000699105.1 Pygoscelis adeliae
GCAACCGACTCTGCCTCGCACCGCGGCCCACGCGTGTAGCCGCGGAGCCGCCGGTCTCCCCGCGGCGCCAAGCCCGAATCCCACCTGTGCGGCCGGCCCGGGGGGTCGCGTAGGTTTTCTCCAACTCCATCCCGGCTTTTCAGGACTTGGGGAAACGGACAGAGAGAAAAGTTTCCACGTCGTGTTGTTATCGCCTTCCTTTTCCTCCCTTTTTTTCCCTTTTTTTCCTTTTTTATTTTCCTTTCCTTTCCTTTCCTTTCCTTTCCTTTCCTTTCCTTTCCTTTCCTTTCCTTTCCTTTCCTTTCCTTTCCTTTCCTCTTTTTTCTTTTCTTTTCTTTCTTTTTCCTTTCCTTTCCTTTCCTTTCCTTTCCTTTCCTTTCCTTTCCTTTCCTTTCCTTTCCTTTCCTTTCCTTTCCTTTCCTTTCCTTTCCTTTCCTTTCCATCTGGGTGATCCTTCCTCCTCTTCTCAATGCCCCGTGGCTCATTCCTTGCTCACATAAGCCCAACACCCCCATCCCTGTTCCTTTTTTTCTTTTTTCTTCTTTTTTTTTTCTTCTTTATTTTCTGGTTTTGTCTTCTTTCCTTTTTTTTTTTTGAGGGTTGGAATAATTCAACTCTTCCGCTCCCTGCCGAGCTTTTGCAGCTGATCACTGAGCTGAAACTAAACGTTTTAGGTGGAAAAAAGCCTCTGAAGGAACCGTGAAATGATTAAGAAACTAAAGAGCTCCTCGCCATGTGAGATCATGTCCTGTTCTCTAAAACATCACAAGATGTCCCCAGACGCAGCCAAAACCCAAGAAAACTCTGACATCTGTTGTAGCAGGAATCAAAGTTTGCTCGCAAGCAGCCGCTCCCCGAGCGCTCC
>NW_008824472.1:292648-298416 GCF_000699105.1 Pygoscelis adeliae
CCTCTGCAAAGCCAGGGCTGCAGCCGGAGGGTCCCTGGCCTCCGCACGCCCCGGACCGCGTTTCAGAGTGCTGCTGTGCTTGCTGTGCACGGCAAGAGGCAGGTAAAACAGCAGCGAAGAGAAGAACGGTGGCGCAGCAGAAATCTGGTTTTGGAGTTTTCCATTGTTGCCTGCCCTCTCTCAAGTGATGAGAAGATCATAAACCCGGCCTAACCTTTTGCCCTTTTATCTCTGATGCATAACGTTAGGAGGCGAAAGGATAACCCCCACCCCAACACGCTCAGACGCGTACTGCCAACCCAGGCACTGCTCCAGGCTCGGCAGTAACAGATAGCAGCCAAAACACCTGTAGCCTCCAGAGCAAAGTAATTGCATCGCCTTGCCTCCCCAGGAACCAGCCTGCTCTGATCCTTGGGCAGCCTCCTTTTCCCGAGGCGTGGTTAATCATGATTTTGGGGAAGTGGAGAGCAGGGGGTTGCACAGAGCATCCAAAGCCCGGTATCACCTTTAAAGTTATTTGCGTTTTCTCACATTTCAGTAAAACACACCGATACCAAATGTAGAAGAGGGGGAGCGCTGCTACAAATTATGATCTGCCCTTCAGTCTAGGCAGGAATAGAGGGTGGGGGTTTTGCTGTTTTAGAAATAGCCGCTGCTTCTCTGCAGTACCATAGTCTCTTTTTCTTCTGACGTCTGTCATTTTATGTTCAAAATATCGGCGCTCTAGTGGTGATCGTGGCCCAGTATGTTCCCAGAGAGAAAAATGAACTCTGAGATGGCTACGCTAATGAGACTGAAGTAATTTAAAAGGTGTTAGATGGGCAGTCCTGTAAAGTTGAGAGCACTTTGGTAGCATGATCTAGTACCCTCGGTGATCTTTAGAGAGCTGTCCACGGGAAGCCATCAGGAAATGAGGCTTGAAAGATGAGAGCGTGGAGAGGAGGCATCCCGTCAGCAGCGGGTGTTTGCTTGGGTGGGCCACGCAGAAGAGGTGCTCTGTCCCCCCTGGATGAGATTGATCAGAAGGGGTGTCAACAATTTTAGCACTCCATTTCCCAGTCCAGCGAGGGGGGCAGACATGAGGCGGCGCAGCTGACAAAACCAGTGGGTTTTATTTTCGAGAGCATGAGGAGGGCAGGAAATGCTGAGAGACTTCTCTTTTTCAGTCAATGTGCATTACTACTTCTGCTCTCCCCTCACGTACCACTAACTGCTGTCTCAGAAGTGCTGCTGGTTGTACTGGGTGGTGAGCAGCGCGCGAGGGGTCCATGTCGGGTGTATTCAGCAGAGAGAGCCGCTGCTGCCCTGCAGCAGGGAGCACCATGGCAGAGTGAAATGCTTTTCTGAAAGAGCTGCCCATAGCTTCGCTGGCCCGCACCCTGAGGGCTGTGCCTCACTACCCCTTTCTGTGCGTCCGGGACTTTTTTTCCCCAGTCCACAACCATACAGTGACCAGGGCCTGTGTTTTCAGAGATAGACTTCTGTAAAAGCAGAAGACCAACCTAATTTATCAAAGCAATGGATAGCCTCAACCTGTTCTATCAGTCTAGTGTGGAAGGGTTCAGGGCCACAGTGAACGCTTCAGTCCCCTCTCTCAGTCACTTTCACTGATCTCGAGTGTGGTTATTTTGATAGTTAAAAAGACACGGTTTTAAAAGTCAACTTTGCAGAACTTTCTGCCTGGTGACACGCTTACATGCACAGCTGAAAATGAGCCAGCATCCGAGGGAGGCCAAGCCACACCAGATGCTGGCTTCTACCTCTTCCTGAGAGGTCTGTGAGAAACACCACCGTATCCTCTGAGATTACTGCAGTGACGTGGTAGAGCGAGGGCCTGGCCTCCTGGGAGCGCAGCACGGCTGGACTGCAGAGCTCGGGCTTCCCCGGCCCCTGCACGATAGCTCCTCGTTCAAACCCAGCGGAAGAGCATGACGCAAGGTGCCATCAGGAGCAGAGCTGGTGCCCTCCAGCCCACGGGGCGTCCCAGCAGGCTCCTCGGGAAGGCAAAGTGGGATGAGCGCTGCTTTTGGGACCACCGTGCAGAGCGGAGGAAACAGACGCCCAAAGGCTGTGGTATCTGGGGGTGCAGAGCACCCCACCTTGCCAGGGGAGCTGCAGCCAGGCCAGGGGAAGGTGGGAGAAGGGAAAGGTTGCTGACCTCTTTGCCACACGGGAGACCTAGGGGGGTGCAGTGGTGTGCCTGGGGACTGCACAGGTCTGGGCAGAGCACAGAGCAGGAATCAGATCTTTGCAGCTGTAGGTCATGGGCCTCGTGAAAAAGCACCCTCGAAGTCCACCCTTTGTCACTGAGCTTGGACTTTAACAGTGCCCCTGGGCACCTGGCAAATGAGATGCCCTGAGGCACAGGTTGTAACCTAACTTCTGCGTTAAGCAGAACGGAGAAGATTGCTGCGGGGCTGCCATTTTGCTTGAAGGAACAGCTTGCTCAGTTGTAAGCCCTGCTTCCCTCTCTCTGAATGCATCCTCCCATGGATATTTTGAAAACAAGGGCCCATTTTGGCTATGCTGCAAAGTAAAGAGACCAAGAATGAGGATTTTTTTATGGGAGCTCTAGCTGGAAAGTGATCAACTCTACTATACAATGCTTGTTTTTCTAGTCTCTCTCAAGAAAGCAAGAAAAAAATTTCAACCCAAGTTCATCCTGAGCTGTAACTTCTGAGTTTGCTGCTATGAAAACGTTGAAAAAGGTCAAATTGATTCCTTTGCTTTGAGAATTGCTGGGAGAAGAGGTAGATTGGAAGATAGGAAGTTAAATCACTGAATAGTCTGCTTCCAACAATTGCCAGCAAAGAAGAAAATACAGTTGATTAACTGAGCTCTTCGCTAGATATAAAGTGTCCAGAAAATGCACGCAGAAGACAGGAGGTTAAGAAATCTAAGGCTTTCTCGAGGCTCAAAAGGAGACATACCCAGGGTATTAACTGTTGTCTTTCCTAGATTAGATTTCATGTTAAGAACCCAATTCTCCCCTATTGATTGAAAAAACGGGTGGTGGGTCACAGCCTCCAAACACATAATTAACTCTAATTAAAAAATGGCCAGGATCAGAAACTGGGCAGAATTCAGAGTCCAGCTCTGTCCAGAATCTCTCTAGATCAGGTGTTTGATACCTGCAGGAACATGGTACAATATTCTCCTGCTCCTCCTGGGCTAACTGGTTGATTGTTAAGTAAATACATGTCTCGGTCGATATGCTGCCACATACGTAAATAGATGCCGCTGTAAATCCCAGCTGCCAAAGGATTTTTCATCTTAACATATTTTTCTTCTGAAGAGATTTCTATTTTTCCCTAGAATATTTATTAGATACATCATAGCACATGGTTTAGGTAGGTGTTTTAACCGCCACCTTTCAAGGGCGTGCAGAAAGGTTTCTTTCCATAGTTTTAGGAACCATGCCAGTACATGCAACAACATTTAAATACACATTTTATCATGCTAATCACTAGAGCCTTTGTGCAGCAAGGCCTATATATTCACAGCAGATATTCAAAGGAGCAGTGCACCAGCACAGATGAAAATGTTTGTACGTTTTCCAGCCCCAGGCCACGCTGTTACAGTACAGGAAGTTTTTCATTCACAGCAGCCCTGGGCAAAATCCTGGTTAGACACATCGGCTGGGGAAGGTTTGGGCAGAGCAAGGCGGCACGCACATCCTGGGGTGCTGGACTCATCTCTTAAATGAGTGCTGTGACTGGGACCTGGGGCAAGCAAAGGACTTGCCCACAGCAATTTGCCAGATTTTCGTATCTGCGGAGCACGACCAGGAGCAACTCAGATGTTCCCCCCATTACTGTGGACAAGCAGATGTCTTTTTGACAGGAGAAGCTGAAGCTCTCTAGTTGTTTTTTTTACCTCTTTTCATATGTGCATCCAAAACCACTTCCCAAGGTCCCTTCATGGCAGAGTAAGTTTGCTCGCAGTAGCTCTGCCTTTCACACAGTACAGTTGCAAGTCATGGACATGCAGGTTCAGGAGCTAGCTGCAGCCAAAAAGGCAGGTCTTGCACCCTTCTCTCTGCCTCCCCTCTGCGCTGTAGCTGTCTCTGGGGAACCGAACTATATAATTTATAACCATCCCGGAGTGGCTGTCCTGTGCAATAACTCCCTTAACTGGCCCGTGCTGCACTGCACGAACACAGATATTGCTGGAAGGGAAAATGCGGGGGCACGTGGCTAGGGTAAGGGTCTGGGGAAGGTGGTGCTGGGTTATCTGTTGGCAGCGACGTGTCATGCAGGGCTGCAGCAGAGCAGCTTGGAGGGGCAGCCTGGGACTTTCTCATGCAGCACCTGCGGCCAGGCTCACTCGGATGCCAGGAAGGAGCAAATGACATTGGCTGGGCCCGCACGGAGGTCGTACATTCTGGCCCTGATGCTCAAAAAGGTAATTACATTTCTTGCCAGCTCTGCTCTCTTCCCGTTGTTTTGCTGCTCAGTGTTTCCATCACCACATCCTCCCAGGATCCAGCTGGAATGGTCTCTGACAAACTGGAAATGCCCGTACCATGTCAGCAGGACAGGCCCTGCGTATTGCACCCTCATCAAGGCGACTTCACGATGGTTGGCCAGCACATGGTCTGGTCAGCCAAGCGCCAGCATGCCAACCTCTCTGTCACTGCAACGCTACCTCTGCTCAGCATGGACAGTTTCCCAGGGACCATTTCTTTTGTTTTGCCTTCTGCCAGGATGCTCACAGACTGGGCCAGCCACCCCCTCCTCCCACTTTGTGCCCGGCTGTCTCAGTTCTCCCACCCCTGTGGGCCCTGCCGCCGCTCACCCTCTGGGCTGTACTGCTGCACGGCGCTGCACTGTGCGATACTGCTCTACCTAACAGCAGACTGAGAAAAAAGTCCGTTACCCAAAAACAAAAAAGGAAAGTTTCACCGCATTTGCTATCTGTATTTTATCAGTTATTTTACTTAAAAAGGTCAGGAAGGTTTCTTGCCTTTTCATTTCAAGAATCAGCTCCTCCCCTTTTGCTCTTGCTGCGTTTCTCTCAACTGCACCCAAGCCATTAGCCTCATAGTAACCTACACACTGGCATAAAGTAAGACAAAGCATTTCTTTCCCCTGGAAATCCTCTCGGGCAGTGTTTCAAACCACCTGGCTTTGAAAAATGCTCTAAAAGGCAGAAGCAGCGTCCAGCTGTGGGTCCTGTACAGTGTGAGCAAACCCCGCTCGGCCCCGGGGATCGCTCATCCTTTCACCTCTGCTGTTTGCAAAGTCGGGCACTTCACCTCTCCCGCAGCACGGAAAGTCACTGCTCCCTAACGCCATGCATATTGGTGTGCGAGCTTGGGTGGAATCCATCCCACAGAGGGGTTGCGAAAGGACATTCCATGCGGGATGTGAGTAACCCGTACTGGTTCAGCTACGTACAGCGACAGGTTGGAGGTGTTTTCAGTCCTCATTTTCCTTTGAGAATAATTACCACACGAGATTGATTTTTTTCTCTCTTTAGGTATTTTTGGTGTAATTTCTTTTTATTTGCATTCACTCTAATTCTGCAGGGTGGTGGCTGTGTTTAGAGCAGATGACAAAGAGCTCTGCTCTTTATCATCACACAGTGAATTGTAGTTAACTGGAGACTTTAAGAACAATACAGAAATCTATTTCATTAACTCCAGATACTGCTTACCCCCAATTATGCAGCTGTATGAAAATTACTAAGTGTGAAATATAAAAAGGTTGTCTTGTAATTGAAACCTTTTTTTAGTTAAACTTCGAAATCAATAAGAAGAAAATTAA
>NW_008824472.1:298429-312194 GCF_000699105.1 Pygoscelis adeliae
CGGTTTGATAACACCCTGTTTGCTCAATATACAGCTATAACCACCATGAAAAGCCATTTACCGTGTGATATGTTCTGCAGGAAGGAAAACTGAAGAATATCCTTGCTTTCTTGCTTTAAAATACAGTATTTCAGCTAAGCACAAGGTGATGCAACACGCATGAGCAGAAATATAGGCTGCATCACCGAAAGGATAAAACTCTGGTGATCACAGCTGGTGGGCAGCCTCTGTCATCTCACTAGCAAAAGTCACTGTGCAAAAAGGCTTCACTTACACCCTCATGCAGCAGAACCTCGACACAGGCCTGGCGACGTGCTGGGCCAAGGCTGCCTTGACGTGATCTGGGGGAAGAGCTGCCTGCCCAGTCGGGAAGGCACCGTGGGCCCCGACTGTGGGCAGGCACCATCTGGTGTCCCAGGAGGCAGGACCAGCTCTGCCTGCCGCATGATGGTCCCTGGGGAGTGCTGCGTAATTGCCTGCTCAGCAGCTCAAACGGGAAGAAAAGGCTCATTTTCCACTAAAATCTAGCCTCTCTCTTTTCTTGGGTTGGAGACCCAAGCAGATTTTTTGGTCGAGCTGTGGCTCCAGGGATGAAATGGTGTCCGACGAATGCCCCACTGAGCCCAGGCGTGTGGGTCTGGGGGACGACCCTCCTGCTCGCACGGGGTGTGCTCCTGTCACCAAGGCTCGTGGCAGCCTCCAGCATGACGGAGATTGCAAAGACGAACCCTCGTATCTAGCGTCACTAAAGCGGAACAAAACATTCTTTAGGGGAATTTCCTCACTGCTTTTACAGCTCTGCGCTGATATTTACTTCGCTCATTAATGCTGCTATTTCAGTTTTGTCTCTATTTCTTGCCCTGTACGACATGCATTATTTTAAGTATAGCAACCGATTTCGGGGGAGTTTTCAGAAGTTTTGCAGCAAGGCACATGGGACATTGTTAACCCCTTGTTTCCTGAGGGCACAGTGCCAGCTGCCCAGCTGGAAGACCTCTCTGGAAACTTGAGGGGTGACAAAGATCTTGCTCTTTGACAGGGCTGCCTTTCTCTATTCCCCTCCCTATCTTCAGGAGTCAAAGAAACCACCCTGGCCCATAGTCCAACCTTGCCCACAGCACAAGACAGGTGGACCTTGTCACCACTGTGAAGGAAGATGCCACCAGCTCTTTTGCTGACTGTCATGATCTGGTCAGGAGGGTTGTAAACCCATCGGAGTTTATGTTTTGCAGCTTGGCATGGGTGATCAGCAGGTAGTTCCCCATCTTTCTGTCTCACTGTCTGGCCCAGCAGAGAGGACAACATTTGGGGTACGCCAGCAGCATGCTTTAAAGGAAGGTCTGTCCAAGCCTGAGAAGGGAAGTAGAGTGGTACTGGATGGACAGTAAGGGAAATCTACAGGGAGAAGAAAGGACTCAGTCTGAAAAACAGAAAGACTCTGGCATGGAAAACAGAGGTCGTATGTGCCCCTAGCCTGGATGGGCATTTGGGTTGGAGGGCAGGGCTCAATGTGTCCTAAGATCTGCCAGATCTATGTGATTAGGGCAAAAAGACGCCAGTGTGAATCCGGGTGATGAGTAAGACAAAGATCTGTGGAAACTCTCCACTGCTGTTATCTCACTCTTTTGTTTCAAATTTTGACATACTTTTTGCTAAAAGCTCCACCACTTGGGTTCATGTGAAACTCATCGGGCTGTCAGCTCTCCTTGGAAAAAGCAACACATTTAGCATCTGCACGGCTGCAGAGGAGAAGCTACAAGAGGCAGCTCCTGAGCATGCAAAGCTAACAGCAAACAAGAAGGCTCCAAGTTAAAAGAAAAAAATTATTATTTTGCTAACTATGTTACAATTCTGTGGCTGGTGAGCTGACAGTTTTGACTGCTGAGGGTTGTCTGTACCACCTTATCCACAGGAGTGGCACTTATGCACAGCAAATGTTTTGACGACTACCATGACTAGAGACTTCAGGAGGGAGCACAGGCATCTTAAAGGATAGAGTGAGCCCAGCCCGTCCGTGCCTGTCCTCTTCACCACCCAGCCAAGAGCTTGGCACTCCCAGCACCATTAGGAGGAGAAGACATGTCACACACCCCAACCATTCTCATTGCCTCACCAGCAAGGAAATTACACGCTCCAGACAGACAGAATATGAGCAGGACAGCTTCCTCTCCACCCCAAACCTTCCTCAAACCCACGCTCAACTAACTAGCAAATATTAATACTACCACAGGAACTAGAGGTCTCAACCACAGCCTGGCTCCCCAGTACACCAGCAGCTACACAAGCTTCACCACTAAAGACGCCTTACGTACATGCTCCTTTTCCTACTCCTAGTATTACTGTTTAAAAAAAAAAAAAGAATATACTAGTGGGCTTCCTCCATCTACATCCAAGTGTTTTTAAGAAGCAGTCATGGTGCAATAGCAGACCTGAAATGCAGATCCTTGTCCTGTCTAGGTAAGCTACCTGGATCTTATACTAGTTAATTATATCAACATAATGAATCTTACCTTGCAGCTGGATGAAATTCAGTCTAACAACTTCATTTGCTCTGGTTCAATACTGGCGTTTTAAAATATAAAAGTCTAAGTGCAAACTACGATCTTTAATCCAACCTTCAGAACATGGGCCTGAAATTTTAAAACCACACAGAAGAAGGGCTTTTCTACTTGTTGTATTTGCTATCTGAATATTGCAAATGATTTTAAAAACAGAGTTGTACATGTATATCAGATATCATTTGAAGTAATGAGTGTATTTTTCTAATCTTCCCAATGCCAACCTAACAACCCATTTCCAATATCATGCATAATAATTAATTTGTTTTCTGTATAGTAATAAGATTAACAACTTCACATTTACACGGGGTACTGAGTTATGTTCAAATAAAATAAGTTCTAATGAGAAAAATTGGAAGTGGCAGCAAATCAATGTTCCACTCAGCAGTCCAGGTTTATGTGTGTTTGTCTATCTTTTCTGCATGTATTTTTGTCAAGATTCCACTGTAAACAAGATAATTTCTTTCGTGTTGGGTTAGCCTGGGTAAATATGTTTAATGAACAACAAATACATTGTAAACATTGAAATAAATCTAAATACCTCAGAAAACATCCTGGAAACTATAGGGTGCTTCAACAGATACAGTATACTAAATATGAGGCTACACTGCATGAACTCACTGCACGAACTCACCGCACAGAGAAAGCTGACGTCAGGCACAGCTTGATTTCAAAATAATTTTTAAATGCTTTATTTTAAAAGATCCACACGTAATAACATGCTTATATCACAGAAGCTTCTTTTTGTCAATAGGGCAGGAAAATTTGCCTTTTTTCAGTAAAATATGGAAATACTAGCAGAAATCAATGAATTATAACTAAGCAAGACAAAGATTAGAGAGATTTCTAGTTCTTTCTAAAAATTGGTATTCATAGAAAAGCCAGTGCTAAAATACACTGCAGTGACTCTCTGAACCTAAACCTCCAGGATTTATCCTAACAGTCCTTTTTCTAGGACTCCCACTTAAGCCCATCCCTCTCAGACAGTGCAGTAACAGGGTGACCAATATATTTCTGCAAAACATGTGAACAAGTAATTTTACTTGAGCATTTATGTACTAACACTTAGGGCATCCATCTGCCTTCCCACTAATAGAGAACTTGATACCAAAGGAGCAGCAGGTCTCCACCACGTTTTACAGTCTAGGAAGCCGTGCTCTGCCTGTTGCGATATGGGTTGGGAGGTACCTGTAAATCTCCTGAACACAAACAAAGCCCTCTATTACTAGGCAAAGCCCCTGCATCTTCCTTTGTGAGCAGGATGCTCACAGAGAGTGAAGACACTTCATTCAACACCACCCCAGCAGGGCAGTTTCCACACCGCCAGCGCAGAGATACTTGCTGGCATCTTATTGTCCCGGGCAGGAGCTGCTCAGAAAGGGGAGCTGGGGGGTCCTGATCAGGAAGTTTCTCTGATCATGTCTTCACTGAACTGCAGGGGAAGGTATTTTCCCAGCCAGTGGCAGGGATTTTGTCCCTTATCCTTTAGATCCTGCGTGATCTACAAATGCACCCCTTTCTCCTCCCTGATTCTCATCCCTGATTTGCAGCCCCTCCTCCCTCCCGCATCCCGAGCGTGGCTGTGGTGCTGTCCTGGAGGTGGGCAATTCGCGCTGGGCGCAGGAGAGCCCCTGCCCACAGGCAGACCACAGGTCCGCCTGGGAAGCCACGGACACTCGATGTGGCTGCAGCTGAAACGGTGAGAGAATAGAGAGGACTGATGACTGCGGATGTCGTGTGCCACCCAGCAATCAAGACCTGAATCCCTGGGTCCTGTAAATGGGACAGGTCCTGCACACGGGGGACTGAATCCACCATAGCATGCTCGATCAGCACCAATTGCATTTTCTGCCTCCCTGGGAACGTCCCTGCAGCTGTGGGGCTGTGCTGGTTCCCACGCCCAGGCATGTCTGTCCCCTGCCCTGACAGTGGCCCTCCAGCTCCCCGCACTGCAGACACCTGTCCTTTCCTTCTATTATTCCTGGGGCCACGCTAATATTTGATAAACACATTTTTGTCAAAACTCTCCACGTGCTAACGTGTGGACCAAATCTAGTTGGGGAGGTGGGCAGGAGGTCCAGTGAACGAACGCAGACCTGGGGAAGCCTCTGCCTGCCTGACATCCAGCACACTGGAGGCAGAGGTGGGAGCTCCCTCTCCTGTCTCCCATGGCTCAGGAACCGCCACGATTCAGCTCTCATGAATGCCAGCAGCTGCACAGGGAATCTGCAAGGAGCATCATAGCAAAGCAGACCAAAGCCACTTGCTACCAGAAATGTCTCCTGGCTGTACAGGTGAGCAGGGTCATGAGATATGAACATCTAGGTCAAATCTCCAGAACAAGCTTTTTGCAGCAAGCCGTCCTGCCTTGGCCATGGTCTTGGGCTGCTGGGTGAGCCAAGAGGGAAGGGACGTATCACCTAGGAAAAATACTGGGTTACAGCCTGTGTGTCCCCTTTGGGCATCTGCTTTACCATGGGAAATGGTGCTCAGCGTCCCTTTGTCTGCTTCCCTTCTGTCATCTGTGGAAAGCCTCTGGCTGTCGGTTGTGCAGGCTGCACTGAGAAATGCCATGTGGCTGCGGGACCTGCTGCGGACGAAGCGGGGCCAGACCCCGCGCCAGCATGGCGGGGCAGGGTCCGAGGGCAGCGACACCTCACCGCGAGGGCCAGCCTGAGCATCGCCAGAGAGGCTCCAAGACCAGACTGGCCCTAACTGCTGGCTGGAGAATGGTGAAAATGAAGCAGCTATTAATAGCTTGTTTGTATAGTTTCCGGTATACACACATGTTTCCTTGCCTAATTATAGGTGATTCAAGCTTCGCTGCCTAACTGAGCACGGTCGTCACTTCCCATAAGATCTTCAGTTGCTTACACCTTCGCCAGATTTTAAGAGTTTGGGCTGAAATTTTCCACAACGTGTATATGACTCAGACTATGGTTTGGTTTTGGGAGGGGGTTTTGTTTGTTTGTGTGTTTGTTTTCTGAAAAATCTTTGATAAAAAGTAATTGTTTCTCAAGAATATAACAATCATTGCTGTATTCCTACCACAACTTTTTTTTTCAGAATTATTTGGCTTCGGAGCACTACTTTGACCAGTTTTTACCACAAGAACATCACTCTTTTGCGGTAGGACTCCTCAGGGTTATACATCTACTTTTCCCTGCGGAAAGCCACACATGTTTGAGGACACTGTAAACTGCTGCTTCGTATATGAACAGCAGAGATTAGGCAAACAGCTGCTCAAACACCCACATTTCCACCTACATTGAGCAGCATCTTGTCTTCCTTCTGCTTCCTTCCTCTCCCTGGCCCAGCCATGCGTTGGTTTCATAGGGTCAATGAGTAGTCTGTTTCAGCCTGGTCTGAACAGGGTGTTCTGGGAAAGCCTTCCCCTTTGACCTTGGCTTTGGCCTCCCAGGGGAAGAAGGGAGGTTCAACAGGTCAGCAGAATTTGGGTCCTTTCCTAAACACTGGTACTTGACATCAGGACTGTCATGTTTGTATACACAGTGAAGCCTGTCTGCCTGTTGACGAGCAGCCAGTCTGTCTCTCCAGCACAGGAAAGACATGCCTGTTTTCAGAGACATTTCTTGTCTACTAAAGGCAGGGGATTCAACTAAACAGACCTACTATTTGCTTCCTCCAGCTGATCCCAGAATCATAGAATCATAGAATCATTTAGGTTGGAAAAGACCTTTAAGATCATCGAGTAGAGACATCTCCTCTTCATCACCTTGCTCCAGCGCTGCCGTATGAAACCCTTCCACTAGTGCTATTCTGGACCATCTTGCTCCTAGTGACATGCAATACCTGGACAGGCTTGGTAGCCCTGAAGTGATTAGCAATTTTAGCTATCACATTGCTAAAATAAGTAGCAGCTCAACAGGATGCTCAACAGGATGTTGAGCTAGGTATCTACTACTTATTTCAGCAATGGAATTAGTTAAAATTGCAATGTTTAAAATAGTTCTTCATACATCATCATGACCATGATGTTCTTGCGCTGGCAGATGTGTTTACCACCCCTCTTCCCATCAGCTCAGGGGTGGCTGCAGCCCTGTACCTCCTGATACCTCCCGTCAGAGCAGCAGCCATCACTGGCTGGCTTCCCATTGCCCTGGCGAAGAGCAGAGTTCTGCCTCCCCAGCCACATACTGCCCTGAGCAACTGCCTGCTTTGCCTAGGCTTAATATGTCCCATTTGCCTTCACAGGAGACATGGTGTTTTGCTCCTGCAGTGTCCCTGGGGATGTGCCAGTGCCCCTATGGTCTCTACAGCAGAGAGAAAACACCCCGAGGCAGCCACAACCGAACACTGCGCAGAGCTGCTCTCACGTGGACATTTCACCACCACAGAAAGTTTCTCTATGCCCAGCAAACACACTTGTACACCAGCTTTTCACATTCATCATTGGCACAGACACTGTGAATCCAGAGATCTTCAGTCATGAGCATCGAAGACTATGCCCAAGTATTGGAGTCTGGAAATGTCACCATGGGCTGCCCCTGCGGCTGTGTGCATCTCTCCTTGCAGCTGTGCAGTGACAGGCAGGAGCTCTCCTGGAAGGCCATCTCTGTAGCCTAAGGCAGGATGATTGAAGCAGGGCTAAGGCTGACTGGATGCTGTTAATGACACAATTCCTGCTCCGTTTGTCCTCCTGAAATGAAAAGCGAAGGAAGAGGCAGTGGGCTGTGAGGTGGCCTCGTGGTTAAAGTTGCCGCATCTGTACTAGCAGCTGTTGGCTGTGGCAGTGCGTCGGCTGTCACATTTGTATGTGGCACTGCTCAGACTACTTTGGGCTTGTTTTGCCTCTGCACTGGCCGTACTGGCTGTGTTACCCCTATTTGCTGTACACCTCATGCAAGACACCTGGGGTCTGGCCCTGTCAACAGGCAGCTGCTCCTGAACGCCATTCAAATCAAATGTCACTTCGTAAATGCCCAAGGGAATGATAGCTGAGCTCTGCAGGGTGCTGCAGGGGGTCAGGGGCTGCAGGGGCATCTCCTGGCATGGCTCCATTCTCTGTCTGTAGAGAGATCTACATGGGGAAGATCTACATCTCTGTCATGCAGAGATCTGCATGGGGAAAGCAGATCTGCAAGTCTGCAGAGCACGCCTAGAGAAACACACGACCTGGCAATACTGACCCCAGCAACTCCTGTGACTCTGGGCAGTGCTGATCTGCAGCTCAGACACCAGCGCAGCATGGTCTGAGGGTTTCCCCAGCAATCCACGCTGCAGCAGTTCACATGCTGTGTGCTGTGTTGCACCGGGGTCAAGCTGGTTTGCCCAGATGGCTCTGCATGAGCTGCTATTCCGCCTTTGGCTGCAGAGCAGACAGAGCACCCTGGGGTGTTAAATATTGAACATCTGCAGGAACGGGCTTGGGAGTGAGGAGAACCTGAGAGCTAGCTCTGCCTTCCCTAACTCCCAGCATCATCTCTCCTGGTCTGCCCATCCTCAGAGCAAGGTGATCGGTTCTCTGTTAGTATCTTCTTCCCATGAACAAGCACCACAAAGGCCACCAAGAAGAAAAATGGTGCTGAGTGCAGGTTCTGGAGTTGCACGGAGTACGACGCGTGGCTTACTCCCCCAGCCTGGTGCAGGTGTGTTTCCCTCCCCGGGTGCTGCCTGATGAGGTCTGGCTGTTCTGGAGGCCCCCCAACTCGGATCCCCTACAACACCACCCCTCTCTTTACTGCCAGCTCCTTGCAGAGGCTGCAGTATCCACTGAGAAGTGGGAGGGCTGGTCATGGTCCGTCCTGTCACAGCCGCACCTCCTGGCTTAGATGGGACCCAGTGCCAAAGCGCGGGCTGATGTGGGATATGGAAGACAGAAGAGAGGTTCACCTTGCTGCAGAAGCAGCTATGGGGTAAGCTGGAAAACTTGCTGGGTTTAACTGGAAATCCTCATGCACAGGAGGAAGGTAAGCCGGACTACGAGAAGTAAACCTGCATCTGCCTGGAGCGTGCATAAGAGGATGACTTCTCTCAGGGACTCGTTCATACAGGCAGATTGATGCTATTTCTCCCAGTTTTGTGACAGAACATGTAAAATCTCCGCTGATGCTGTTCCCAGAGCGGGAGCAAGGTGAACAATCACGAATCTCTGGTAGAGCGGCAGAGAGATTGCTTGGTAAATTGCGTGGGAGCAAGCAACAAAGCTTGTGATGCAGCCAGTGTGACCCTGGGGTGGGCAGTGCAGCCCCCCCCTCCAGGCAGGTGGGCTCCTGCCAGTGAGGACACGGTGGGGGGGAAGAGGGGAGAATTGGGTGGAGGGGGCTCCTGCGGTGATGCCGTGCTGACATGTCATGTACTATTGCAGGAGGTGGCGGCGCAGGCAGCGCAGCAGCAGTGGAGGTGCTGGACTGGTTCTGTACTGCCTCGATGGGTCCCATCCTGCCCTTCCCCGCTCAGCCCAGACAGGGATCAGGGGAAGGGGTGCAGAGAAGAGCCACACAAGGTGAAAGGATTGGAAACCTCATGGGCCCAGGCTGCATGGGCTATTTCAGTTACCAAGGAGATTGTGAGCACTATCTGTAAGTGCCTTCTTGGGAAGAAGAAATTTGACAGAGGGGGCTGCTCGGTGCAGCAGACAAACTTAGAGCATGAACCAGCATCTGGAGCAGACACCACATAAACCCAGACTGGAAATAAGGCATACGGTTTTGAACAGCGAGGGCAATTCACCACCAGGGTGATTTACTGAATAGTACTGGAAAACTTTAAAGGAAGATTGATTTTGTTGTGTGTTACATTTTTCCCCAAATGAGGTGTTTTCATCAATTGCTACGGGAGCTACCAGGAAATTGTTTAGGGGAGCTGTATGGTCTGCATTGTCTGGGTCACACCTCCTGCTCATGAGGATTATTCCCACATTTTTAAATACCAAAATGTATATAATGATCCCCCAGAAACAGAATAAGGCATTTCAGGTCAATGCTAAGTCAGCCAGGAACAGGAATCTGTTTTGTGGGGCAGCATCCGAGGAGCAGCCCGTTCCCCCACTGAGGGATGCAGTCCCGGTGCTTCCCAGGTTTTCCGTGTTTGCCTCCCCTTATCGGAGCCGCTCATCTTGCAGCAGGGAGGCACACTTCAGAGAGCTCCTGGAAATGTTGTTCCCGCAAGCATTAAAAATTTCATCAGCCTAGACAGAAAGACTCACGGGAAAGGCAATGTTAGATGAGACCAAAATCTTGGTGGTAAAATAACCAACCAGGAATATTTCACTACTGTCTTTGCAAATGAGGGTATTTACCAGCCTATCAACCCGAGCTAAAGTCATTGCTCCTTCTGATCGCCTTTCCCTCAAACCCTCCTGGTAAAGGGAGAGATGTGGACCACATCTTCAGCTGGCACAGACTGACTCTACTCCAGATCGGTGCTAATACCCTTGTTTAAACATACGGCCTGACACACACTTAATGCTAACAAGTAAATAAAAGCCCACAGTTCGATTTACTACACAATTACACTTGCAAAATAAGAAGGAAAAATAAGCTTGTATTAAGCATTGACACGCACATTTTTTTCAAGCACAAGTGACATGTGACAATGCGGATTTGCCCTCTGAGATGTCAGAGTTTAGTGAAGTAGGCGAAATCCTGAAGAGAGTAGCATAGGCCTTAGATTTCTACTTATGAGGATTAACTTCATACCCCAGTTTGGGAAAACAAATACTTTCTTCAGTAAATAGAAGTTGCCCACTAGCTCATGATTGCCTTTTACAATCACTGCATGGATTACTTTCTCCTCTGCTCTCCTGCTCCTGATGATAAAGCACATATTCATATCTGAACGTACAATCCCATTTGTTACAAGGCCTTGAGGTCCTTGCAATGATAGCCTACTTCATGCAGAAGGTCCAGCGTGTCTTTCTTTCTCAGGCAAAACAATTCGTGCCCACATTTACATCTTTTTCTGGACCCAGTGAAGAAGATCTGCAGCATCATGGAGTGCACTGGAGGGGAACCTGTGGTTATACAGTAGATCACTGTAACTCATGCTTATAGTGAAAGGCTGTCTTGCCCATTGCTTCCTGGACCAAATGTGCAAGACATTGATCTTGCCGCAGCCTCGGAGCATTGCTTAAGCATTGCTGAAACTACTTGGCTTTGGTTCATTTCCCAAAAGAGACTCATTCAGATATTTCATATTAGACTGGCTTCAGCAATAGAGTGAAGGTACTGCATGCAGATTATTCTCCTCTGCTCCCAACACTTCTGATGGCAAGTACCACCAGAGGCACAGCATCTGCTCAAAGGACTCAGTGGCTGGATGCAGTCTGGTGCACTCCATGGACTTAAAGGTAATTATCTGCCCGAATTCCTGGTTGCTGCATTTCCCAGTCAGACTGATGCTCAGGCAGGGAGCTGAGCAGAGGGGGTAGGAAGAGAAACACATTCACTCTGGGGGGGAAAAGTGGCTTTCCTGGGGCAACTCCTCTTCCGTCTTCCATGAGACTTCCCTTGGAAGTCCCTGCTCAATCCTTAACTTCAGAATCTCCTACAGAAAGGGGAAAATGGTCCATCACCTTCAAAATAAACAGATGAACTGTAGCAGGTGGTATACACCCGGGAGATGTGAACATCTTGGACTGAAGGTGCTTGTCCCTCTGCACAAAAGACAACGGCAGACTTTCCGCTGGCCATGACAGATTTTGGAGAGGGGCTGCAGACAGTCTCAGAGCCCATGAACTAGGGCTTCTGTGCTGACCATGTGGCAGACCCTCGCAGCAGCTGTACATCCCACCATCAGCCATTTGGTTGCAAAGGTGGGAATTCAAGAGCATAATAAATGGCCACTTCATAAAGCAGTCTTGAAACTCTTCTTGGGTTGTGTTGTGTCTGTGGCTTGAACTGCTCCTTCCAAATTTGCTCCTGAACTGTCTTCAGGAGTAAGTTCTGTGCTGAAAACCAAGCCCAAGTGCCATCATATTTGTTCATGCTAGTGAATTTTTAGTAAGAATGTCATCAACTAGCAATTTCTCCAATAACTAATGGAACTAACGAAGTCTACAACATTTCCCCTATATCCCTATCTGCCTCATTCACCCCAATAAACCCAGTTTCTTTCATCACATCTCCTCTGGCTTTCTGTGCAACCTCCTCTTCCTCTCCACTCCTGTGTTCCCAGCATTTACCATTTCACAGCTCCTGTTTCCCCAGCATCCTTTGACAGCACTCCCAACCCATCCTCACCCCCTTTAACTAGCACTGAGCAAAAGGCAGCTTGTGGTCTGGCTGGTCCTAGGCCATGTCCAAGCCAGGAGGCCACACAGAACCTTGCTGAGCCCATTCTGGAGCCCTGTGAACAGTGAGGACATTATTCTGCCTCTCTCTTCTCCACATAGATACTGTTTTTCATGAAAAGCCTGTGAGCCCAATTTCTCTCAAATTCCTCACCACTCTGGTGTGTTTGGCTGGAGCTGGTGGCCTGTACAGCAAAAGCTCCTGGGAGGGTGAAGAGCAGGACAGGGAAGAGGAGCAAGCAATCACTGATGACACAGTTGCATAACTCTTTTTTTTTTAGGGAAATCCAGCTAAAAATAGTCCATTGGCTGTTTTCTGGTATACATCGAGAGAAGTCAGGCCTTTGGCCTCTCTCCTGATTTCACTGTAAACTGGAATCCTGGCTGAGCAGGTGGGCTCCTCCTGTAACCCCGCAGACACACATGGACTCTTGACATACATCAAAGCATGGTGAGCAGCAGCTCCAGGATGCAGCTCTGCACAACCTTAAGAGCTCTTTGGACAAGCACTAAGAAGAACTCCAGCAGGAAATTCTATCATGCAAGAGCTGAACATCCTCTTGCTCTAACCTTCTGCCTACAGGAGAAGAGGGTCATGGCACAATTCAGGCTGGAAGGGACTTCGGGAAGTCTCTAGTCCAACCCTCTGCTCACAGCAGGGTCAGCTATTAGACCACACCAGGATGCTCAGGGCTTTACCCAGTCTGGTCTTGGAAGCTCCCAGTGATGGAGACTGCAGCGTCTCTTGTATCATTTTGCACCAATGTCGGCTTCTGTTACAGCACAGGTCCTTGAGACAGGGTCCAACGGCAGAGGGTAAAGCAGTTGATTTGCCTCCAAGCAGGTGACTTTCAAGAGCTCCTCTTCTTTATGGATTTGTGATCAAACCAACCAAATCAAGCAATTTGGAATCCTAGGTGGATCTTTAGTCATGCCCTTCCTCTTCTTTCTCCATGTACATTATGTTTAGGCATGCTAATCCTCCCATAAGGGTCTGCCATTCTTACATGGTAATTAACGTAGAATAACAAACTTGTAAACTCTGAGCAGATTTGATTTGGAACATGTTGATATATTTGGCACTAGAAACTGGGTCACTGATTATATTCCCTCTATGCATCTGGTACTTGCTGTTCACTTTCTGCCACCATGCCAGGAACACAGGTGCTAAAAATTGAACACTACTGCTCTGGATTTATGAGTCTATATTGCATTCAGTGCACAATGTCTTAAACTTAGCTTTCACCTTTTGGTAGTGATATTAAGTAGAATTATTACTTTTTAAGGTTGTGTCTTTTCTTTATAACCCCCCAAAAGGAAAGAAATCTTCCAAACAGATCCGTGCATAGGCAGAGAATGAAACAGGGAATTTAATCATAATGCTTGTGCATGGCTTTCAGACTGACATCTGTACATTAAGAATATGTAAAAATACCAATTTCATGCTCTGACAAGTTATTCTGCATTGATGGGGGATAATGCCATGGGAATGCCAAATGTCAAAGCATTACATAATGCAAAGCATTCACACACTGTCTCCTGGGCCATCACTGGTGGTTCCTTAAGGGAAATTTTCCAGAAAAAGGAGAGAAACAGAGACTGGGAGCTGCCAAAAGAAAATGGAAATCATAAAGTCAGAGTTAAAAACTATTGGCAGTGCAGCATCAAGTCTTTGAGCACAGAATCTTTTCTGGCTCTGAATTGTCCTTTCATTTCTGTCAAAAGAGGAAATTCGCACGTGCTCATTTCAGAAGCTGTAGATAAGCCCAAAATGGTTTTCCACAGAGGACCTGCACATTCTTCCCTCCAACATGTTCTTTTAAACAAGCTATTTTTGGAAATTGTGGATGTCCAGAAGGGCAACCTCTTCGCTTAAGCCCAGGACCCTCAGAGCAGGGGGCAGCAGAAACACTGTTCTCTAGCGGGGGGCTGCCCCAGGGGCGAGGGGAGCGCA
>NW_008824472.1:312306-319195 GCF_000699105.1 Pygoscelis adeliae
CAGCAGGACCTGCCTTCCCAAGGCTCACAGCGCAGCCCTCCACATGGCGGCACGGAGCTGCCACAGCCGCTCAGCCTCCTCTGCCCACTCTGAGGGCACTGCCAGGTGCAGCCAGCACAGCTCACCCCGCAGCATGCCGGGGCACCTGAGCACCAGCTCCACAGACGAGAGGGTGAACAGCAGCCTCGCTTATTCACGGTTCCTGTCCGAGCTCTGGTGTTTGGCAGCTGGCAGGGGCTCTGCGGTGCTGGCAGTGCTGCATGTACCGAGCAGACTGGGGTCCCGTGCATGTCCCTCAGAGGGCTACAGCTCTTCGTCAGACAAGGGATGTTGAGTTTTTTTGCCCTGAAAATGCTGAGGATTCTTACTTGCTGGAATTTGGAGAGACGCAGAACACCATTGCAATTATTTTGCTCATTTAGTGAGAAAATTAGGATGATTGAGGAAAGAAAATACTTTCTCTGACAAGGGTCAATATGTTGTGAAAGCCATTCTGTCCTCCAGAAACCAATCCCCACCCAACTGCACTGCAGGACAGTCACCGGCAGCGCTTGGATTCGGAGCCTGGGCATTTATCTGCTCTGCCAGAGAAGGTAAGTGGACACGGAGGACATGCTTCAGTGATGCCACTGCACAGCATTCCCTGGTGCCTAACCTGTGTTCCCGTCATCCTTCACAGAAAAACCAGGCTGCTACCCCTACACAGCTCTGCTTTTCCCTTCTTTTCTCCGTCTCCCTCTGCTTCCCAGCTGCTTCCCATTTCCTGCTGCTCTTTTGCCCAAGTTCCTAGCTGCCGGCGCCCGTGGTCCTCTGCCCCATTTCACTCTGTCTTCTCCCCACTGTCAGCCCTTGTGGCTTCTTCCCAACTTCATCGAGTCCCTCCCCTCCCTCAGCCGGTGCCCCCCACCCCCCACATGCTCTTCTGGTCCTCCACTGACTAGCACAGCTGAAACTGTAATTAACAAGCTACGAAGCACTGTAGAGCTAGCTCTAAGGAGCTAAATAATTACACTCCCTCCCCTCTCCCGCTGCTCGGTTTGAAGCAGCAAAGTGGAGCATTGGGAAGAGGAGGAGCAGATCAGGTGGGGGGTGGGAATTTAATTAACTTCTGAAGTGCTCCTCTCCCTGCTGCATGTGGCTGAGGATGATGATGGACTGCAGCTCAGGAGATTGCACAGGTCCAAATGCAGTGTGGTGATAAATGTCCCTGTGGTCTGCACCCAGATCCAGTGGCACTGGAAGCTGTGCATAGCTTCTGCGCTGTTATGAAGGTCTCCTAAGAGGGATCCCGATGGGACAGGCCACTGAGTACCCTGAGGCCTGTCAGGGTTCAGCACCTACAATTTTCATGCCATTTCAGTGCAAAGTCTTTTGAAAGTGCCATTCCTGTGACCTGGGCAACGCAGCTTTCTGACGCTGAAATGGGCGGCAAGATGGGAAAATGGCAACTGCAATGGCAAACATCTGCCACCTCTTCCCTCTCCTGGCTTAGCTGTTCTTCTTCTCCCTCATTTCCCTCCTCTTCCCTGCCTCTCCCTGCCTCCTTGCCCAGCATTTCCACAACCATTTCAGCCCTCCTGCAGCTGCAACTCATCAGGCTCTGTGTGAGGCCAGTGCAGACAGCACTGCCTGCTCCTGCCCGGCACAGTGTGGCAGGTCCACCTTTGAACTTCAAGGAGGAGGAGTGGTTCATCACCTCAAGATTTATGTATTTTACTGGATCGGGACCGATGAAAATGGAGTTCACAGGCCCAGACATCCAACACAAAAAAATACCATCAGTTGCAGCTGCTGGATGAAAACAACGTGGTTGTCAGGAAGCAACCTATGCTGGGTCAGAGACAACTTCCCTTAGCACAGGTAACCAGAAACAAGTACAACCCATCTCATTCAACGAGTCCAGGTAGAAATAGCATTCTACAAAATTGCAAAATTAAGCTCTTAAACATGAGGAGATGATTGCCTGTGCACATTTAATTGACCTCCTTGCATGCCTGCATTCTTCAGTCACATTCTCATGGCTTTCCAGACCGGAAGAAACATCACACAACGTTTTCAATGTGGCCAAGACTCCTATGACTTTCTTCAGCGATGCTCTTGGACAGGGCAGCTTCTTCCAGCTGTAAATTCTCAAAGGAATGCCAGGTGAAGCAGCAGTTCTCGGAGGCCATTCCACCTCACAGGGCTGGCATCTAGCAAAGTTACAAGCAGCAGAAAACAGCATCCTGACATGGACACCTTATTGATGAGTAACACTGTTGAGACTAATTCTGGATTTCTTCATGCTGTTTACTACAGAACTCAGAAACACGCTTTGAAAAGAAGCAAAGGAAAATCAGCATTTCTCTTGCCCAGGGTCCTTTCTGACAGCTCTCCACCCAAGCAGCAGAGCCCTCCGGGTTTCCCTGGTGCTCTGAGGAGAGCGGAGGCTGAAGACGTCTCTGGTGAGCAAGCAGCCAGGCTTGCACAAAGGCTACAAACAATGCTGCACATTCTTGGGTGCCACCTACTGGTATTTGGACTGTAAATTGCCAGTTTACATATATGGAAAATTTCCCTCTTTCTTCCCTTTTCTTTTTTAAGCACATAAAGGTTGTGGTGGAAGAGCGACGGTCTCCACCGGACTTCTGAAATCTGGAAGACTCAAGGGGACCTGGAGTGTCTGCAAGCAGTTGGAGATGCTGCAAAGTCTCCCTCTCTGCAACCCACACAGATTTTCCCCCAGACTCTGGCATGCCTGTTTCTTCTTGCTGGGTTTGTGCAGCCATTTGGCCACTCCCCAAAGGGCAGGCAAGTGGGGAGGGGAAGGATGCTGCAGGGATGCAGGGCAGCACTGTCAGGCATAGGAGAATGGATGCTCCTTTCCCTGCATGGCCAGTGACTTCTGGGGGGGTCTGGGCAAATCACAGTGGGAAGATAGTACTGCGGCGGCTAAAGTACCGTCATCGCCCTCCTGCAGGGGAATCCGCTGGCTGGAATTCAGTGTGGGGGATGCCCACGCTGTGCTGCAGGCGCAGCCTGGACAGCCTGGGCTACGCTGCACTGCCCTTGCAAAAGGTGCCTTGAGCAGTCAGCTACAGCCGACGGGTGTCAGGTAGGAAGGAGGCAGGATTGTTTTCAGTCCCACCGCGCCCTGCAGCCTTGGACCCCAGTTCTGGGCTACAGGAAGATGCTTCCTTCCACCTTGAACAGCTTTGAAAGCTGCGAGCTGTGGAAGAAGAGGGGACTTTCTCCAGGAGGGAGTGCAACTCCGCAAGCCGAGCAGAACATGGCCACAGATGTCTCACAGCACCAGCAAGAGGATGGAAAGGGGGTGCCACCCCCTTGTCTCCTGGCCACATATGACCATGTCGTGGTTTAACCTCAGCTGGCAAATGAGCACCACACAGCCACTCGCTCACTCCCCCTGTCCCTGGTGGGATGGGGGAGAGAATTGGAAGAGCACAAGTGAGAAAAACTTGTGGGTTGAGATAAAAACAGTTTAATAATTGAAATAAAATAAAGTAAAATAGTAATAATAATGATGATGATAATAATAATAATAATAGAATATACAAAGCAAGTGATGCACGATGCAGTTGCTCACCACCTGCCGACCAATGCCCAGCCAGTCCCCAAGCAGCGGCCCCCCCTGGCCAGCTTTCCCCAGTTTATGTACTGAGCATGACATCCCATGGTATGGAATATCCCGTTGGCCAGTTTGGGTCAGCTGTCCTGGCTGTGCCCACTCCCAGCTTCTTGTGCACCTCCAGGCTTCTCAGTCGGTAGAGCATGGGAAGCTGAAAAGTCCTTGACTAGTGTAAGCACTGCTCAGCAACAACTAAAACATTGGTGTGTTATCAACATTGTTCTCACCCTAAATCCAAAACACAGCCCTGTACCAGCTACTAGGAAGGAAAGTAACTCTACTCCAGCCGAAACCAGGACAGAGCATCAGAACCTGAATCTCTGTGCTGAGGTCCTCTCCTCTCACGAGTGAGTCCCTGGCACACCAAAGGCAGGCTGTTCAGGGGAGGTGGACAGTTTGGATTGCGTTCAGGTGCATGGCAGGTGGAGTTTATCATTCCTCCTGAGAAACAGTGCTCAGAAGCAAAGGCAGCAGCAGGACTCAATTTGCCTGAAAGAGAAAGGGTGCAAGGGTGAAAATGCTAGTGCTTTAGGCTCACACACGAATCCCATTGCATTGAATGCAGGCAACTCTCTCTGCTTCTCTGCAGCAGCAAAGTACCCTGTAGCACATCTAAAATGGAGCTGTGGCATTTCGCCACCTAGGCAGGATGCACTTGGGCAATATGACGTAAAAGCTCTGACGAGGGCTCTTTCTTCAAGGAGAGACAAACAAGATGAAGGCAAACATGTGGCCTCGCTTTTCCTGTGCCATATGACGTTCAGAAATTCAGTGCCACACTGAAACCATTGTGCTTCAGTGCTCTCCTAAAGCTATGACTGCTTTCAAGTCAAGCTCAGTAAAAGCCATTCTGGCTCCTGATGACTTCATCTGCACACAGAACTGGCTGGACTAGAGAAGCGGTGCTGGAAGACCTGAAGAAGACACCAACTCCCACTGGGTGAAGCTAATAGTGAATGCTGTTGGCATGCATTTGATGGAAAAGTTTGTGCTGGTTTTTTTGTACCCATCAACACCAATGCAAACCAGAGTAATACAAACCATACTAAGACCTACCTTCAAGCACCCATCACAAGGTAGTCCCCTATATATACATATGGCCCAGGCTGGGCTCATGAACTGACAGCATGGAGGAGAACTGGTCACTGGCAGGCTGAAAAGGACACAACTCCCCCTGTGTCCCCAGGGTGCTGCGAGCCTGTGGGGACAGGCAACCATGCGCAGGATGAATCAGAGGCAGTTGCTGACTTTCCGCAATGATGCCACCAGAAAGAAACTTCCTTTCAAGGTCAAATTTGGCAAGAATGAGTTCTTGCAAGCGTAAAATACCACTGTAGTCAGTGCTAAACCCAAATCCTCTAATCTTTCTGCTGCTAATTCTAGAAATATGGAATTTTGTTTCCTGGAAATACTCTGAGGAAAGGTACCTGACCTTGGTCTTTCTCCAAACATGTATTTTACATCACTTCAGTAGCTGTCCCAGTGAGGGGCTAACAGGGCAGGGCCTGGTGGCCAGTGCACACCCCACCGCCCCAGCCAGAAGCAGGGGAGCCGGGGGGCACTGAGGCAGCCCCAGCCCTGGGCTTTGGGCACTTACATGGGGATGGGACCGGGTCAAGGCCGGGCCAGGATGCCAGCCTGTAGGTAAGGGTCAGGATCAGGCCTGGTGAGGGAAACTGGGGTCAGACACTGCCTGGGGTCAATACAGTCCATTGGTGTCCTCAGGGCCCTGACAGTTGCATAACATTTTTGCAATTCCAGCTCATCCTTTAATTGTATTAACAGCAAATGTTTTACAACAATTAATTATCTGATACATTTGAGAAGGTTTTGTAATATGCAGAGGCAGTGAAAACATTTTTGTTTTGAAAGGTTTCATGATTAGATCAGAGAAAAGTACCTGTTGCAAGTATCAGGTGTCACGGCCATGTTTCTGACTCTTGCCAGGGTCTGCTTGCTCTCTGCTAGAAGATAAAACCTTCATACTTGTGCGTTGGTTTTTTGTTCACTTTCCTTCTTTCTTGACCCAAAGCCTAGAGGATCAGAGAATCAGATCATTTTGCCCTTTCAGAGGCACTTTTGCAGCCAACACATACATGCCTGTGCTAACATTCCCAGAGGCAAAACGCAGGTTGTAATTACATGCCAGTAATGTTGAAAATAGAGTACTAGCAGTGTATTAAGGAAACCCCTGAAGTCTGAAAGGCCTACAAAAAATGAAATGAAAAATGAAAGCTCTGGGCTCAGCGGATGCACCAGTGCGCGTGTGCCTGTCTGCACAAGCGAGCCACCCTGCAGGGTCAGCGGTGCTGCTGGCCTCGAGGGAGCTGTGCAGGCGCCTGCCCCAAGGCAGGACTGAGGATCTGCTCGATGGCTGCAGGGTGACCGGGCACATGACCGTTCCCACAGCAGCGGATCCAGCTGAAGTCTCCCACGGCTCCCACGCGCTCGTTCCTGCTCGCCTCTCCCACTTCTCGGATGCCCTGCACGACTCCCCGCTGCTACCTGCTGTAGCTCATCAGGCCTGTTACGCTCATGAAGGCGGAAGCACACTATGCAGACTCTAACATGAACTTGTTTGGCAATATTAAATGGGACATCTAACTGTTTTCCTGGGTGAGGGGTTCTCTTATGCTATGTGCATGTATGGAGGTCTTAGAGCTGGCCAGAGGAGTGGACCCTAGATCACAGCGGTTGCGTGCAGGGGTGCAGCACCTGGATAGACACGGTGGGAGACACATGGACACCTGGATAGACACATCCCTGCTCTGTGGGCGTGCGCCGGCGAGGGCAATCACTACCAAATGTAAAGCTGTGCTGACCAGCAAGTAGGAGAGGAGGCTTGGGAGCCCAGTGTCAGAGAGGTGGATACTGGAGAGACTGGAGCATCTGGGAGCTCACTAGTGAGAGACGGTGAGCCTGGACCTGCTTGGTGCATGCGTGTCTGTGCGCAGCAGCTGGGGACACCGGGACAGCCACAGCTACTGGGCAGGCTGGCTAAGGCCAGCTGCTGGCAGCAGCTGCATCGTGTGTGTGTGTATATACATATGTACGTACCTGCATACATATGCATGCACACATGCATATGTGCATGTTTTCCACTAAGGGACCTGCACCTTGAGCAGCCAGGGAGAGGAACCAGACGAGGCTGTTGGTCCTGCTTGTGTCTGTGTGAGTGCCGTGGTTCCTGGCCACGTTGATCTGCGTGGCTAGCTGCGTGCACATGTGTATGTCTATGGGGGGGTGGGGGTTGGGGGGTAG
>NW_008824472.1:319287-322569 GCF_000699105.1 Pygoscelis adeliae
TAGGGACACAGTGTGGCAGCAGCCTCTCCTCTGCTGGGCTGCTGGATTCGGCAGCCCCCAGTAGGGGGGAATCCCTGACACGCGGCAGAGGAGGGGTGCTGCTGCACCATTGGACTGCGCTGGGGTCTCTGCCAAGGGTCAGGAAGGAGCAGCCACCCAGGGGAGCAGCCATCTGGTGCTGTGCAGAGTCAGACGGCCTTCACACAAGCAAGAGGAGCAGCGCTGCCACAGGTACGTGCTGTATGGGTATGTGTATGAGGGAATTGAAGACCGCTGTGATGGGGGCATTCAGAAGAACAATACATCAGGCCAGTTTGAACTTCAAAACAAGACCAATGTTCACTAGCAGCACACGCTCATTAACACCACCCTTCATGGCTGCAGCTGGTGCTGAACCATTATGTGTTCAAGGCAGCCAGTCCTTCACAGTCGCATCCTGCATTCGCCGTGAGCGCAGGAGGCAGTGGAGCTGGTGCTAGCAGTTGGCACTGCCAGCCGCAGTGCTTGCCGGCCCTGGTTGCAGAAGCGGAGGTGAGCAGGCTCTTACCAAAGGCGAGCCTGGAGCTGAGCCAGGTGTCTTCTCCCTCCCACCAGTGCAGGACCGTGTCTGTCCGCAGGCTGTGGGCGGTGGCTGCTGCAGGGTGCTGACAGGCAGAGGGGCTGCTTCCACGGGCCACATGGCTGCTTGATCTGTTTCTGCCCCTAAACTTTGCCTCTTCCCTTAAGCCAGAGCAGGCATTTCCCAGCTCTCGAGGTCGTGCTTTTCCAGTGACTGGTAACTGACCACTGGTGAGTTACCCTGCTGGTCTCTGGGGTCTCCACTTCCACCCTGTGCCCCTATCTTCCAAAGCCTTTGCTGTCATCCCATTCCTAATCACAGAAGAGACACCTGCTAGTGAGCTCTGCCCCACACGGCACGGTCCGACAGCACGAGCCGGGCCAGGGTCAGTGGCCCGCTGCTAGCAATGGCAATGTTACTGCTGCTGGGCCACTGAGCAAAAACCAATCCCCTCCAGCATTGCATCAAGTGAAGAAGAGCAGTTCTTGCTAAAACCACTGAGATTTCCATGGAAGTAATTCAACCAAAAGCTGTAAACTGAGAATTACTCATCATCATGACAGAACATTTGAAAACTAAATTTGCACAGAGGTTTGCTTTCAAGAGAAAAAGGAAAAAGGTAATTACTTTAAAGTCCACAGTGGGTTAAAGAATTAGCTGTTGTTTAAGTGAAAACTGCTTGCTCTTCCTATCCATTGTGAGCATTTGAACTAGAAATCAAAACACAGTAAAAAGAAAGCATGTTAAACTTTCCAGCACGCTCCAGGTGGGTACCAGGGTGTTACTGAGAATTTCTATCAATCGTTTGGGTTTTGTTTCTGAAACATGCTTTTACACAGAGGCACCTTTTACCTCAGATGTTGACTTCAGCTCCCTTAAAAGCTTTTATTTACATTCATTTTTTATTCATCTTTAGTGAGCTGCATAGGAAAATCTTTGAACTGCCATCATCAGCGCAGCAGGTAAAGCAGTCTGATGCAGAAATTCAGCTTACAGAATGTTTAGTTTTATGAAACAATGATATCCAAAACCATTCATAGATGAAAAATATGAAGTGAGTTTTAACTGAACATTCCAGTTTCAGGCAAATCCTCATACAATTGCATATTCTTGAAAATCTGCAATGCTTGTTGTGTCTCTCCAGGGTGGAAGAAGTTAATTTTAAAATGCAAAGACAGCAAAATAAAAAAAACATGACCACTTGCTCTCCTTGCCAAATCACAGTAATGAGAAAAACTCCTGTATTAGCAACTCAGGGAAGAGGCAGCTGTTTTGCACCGGGAGGTGCTGGTTCATTACAATCCCAGTAAGAAAGGCACTAAGACTCCCTAAAGTATCAAAAATGCTAATTATTAGAGCTAACACCATAAAGAGAGGATAGCACAGATAATCTTGGGTCCCTTTAAATGCTGGGACTCGCAAGCTGTGCAGCACCCAACAGGCTTCCAACTAGCGCACAGCACACCCAGCAGGTCCCACCCGTGGAAGGGGTACCCCACTTTGGTCGTTCCAGCGGTTACCAGATTTTCCTACAAGAAAACAGTCCTATTCATCATTTGTGCTATCAGACAGAAAGGAGTTTTGCATGAGAACTCCTTGCTGCACTCTTGGATAAAGGCAAGGCCAGGCAGGTGGTGTAATTGCCAGGACCAAGTGGGAGCTGCCTGCAGGTTCCTCTGCTGCCATCACCAGCCGGGGAAGCTCACCCTGCAGCCAAGGGACGTTGCCCAGCACCACACAGCCTGCGGGCCAGGCAGCGCAGCGCAGGCCAGCTCAGGTTAACTGCCATGGGGATTCAGCAGCTCTGCCAAAGTCATTGCTGACCCAGGGCATCCTCTGAACTGCCCCGCAACACGACAGGCCAAATGCTCTGCCTTCTCCAAAGCAGCCACTGCTTGGGACTGAAAAATCTAGTTGAACTGTTTAAATTTGGCAGGTAGTTCAGACAAGAGGCTCAAATTTTCCAGGGCATCCATCAAACCCCACAACTTGGTTGTTACCAGTCTCAGTCCTGTCCTTGACAGTCCTCAGCAGATTCTTTTGATGGTTCACCGTTATGTCCAAGTCCACCTCTCTGAAAGCAATCAGCCTTGAAGTTGCTCAGGCTCTTTGCATCCAAATGGCCACTTCTTCCTCAGCCAGCTCTCTGCTTTCCCGCAGGTAGCCCTGCCTGAGTGCAATTCCTTTCCTTGCTTGGTCTGCAAAGATATCGCATCTTCTTCATCAACTCTTCCGGGAGCATCTGCCATGGCACAGGCACATGAAGGCGTTCAAGGGCTTAGTTCCCGCGCACCACGGAGCTGTAGTCCACACAGTCCCACTCGGGGGGGGAAATGAAAGCGGCAAAGGCAGAAGACCCTGGCACCAGTGTGGTCGTGGGGCAGTCAGTCTGACCAGGGGTTTGTTTCCTAGCGGGAAGCGGCAAGAAGCGAGGCATGCTGCGTGCTCCTCCGTTGCTTTTCTCACCCGTGATACTCCTCCCTTACCCCTGCTCTTTTTTGTCCATCACCGCGGCTTCCTGCAGGCCTGGAAGAGACCTAAAGACAGAAGGGATACCGCGGAAATCCCTCCGAACGCCTCGGGCAGAGTAATGCACCCAATTCACGGTAACTTCTCCTCAGTGTCCTACTGCCACCAGCCAGCAACAGGCACCCAAGCACCAGAGCCCCCCTCCTCCCCTCCCCCGGGGCCCGGCCCGAGGCTGCAGTCCGCGGCGGCGTTGC
>NW_008824472.1:323608-339068 GCF_000699105.1 Pygoscelis adeliae
GTAGCGTCTGTCCCTGCCCCGCGGTTACCGCCGGGGCGGCGCGTGGAGGTGGCTGGGCTCTGCCCGCTGCGGTGGCGCGGGCTCTAGCGGTGCCGAGCACCTTAAATTCAAAACCTCCTTGCCATTAAACACGTGCGAGTCCCTGTGTTCGTGTCCGTGTTTGTCTCTGGCTGCAGCGCGTCCCGGTGCTTAAACGAGCGCGCCTCCCCCCACGAGCGGCTTCGGGCTCGGTCGCGGTGCGGTGTGAGGGGCTCTGCAGAGAGGGCTGGCCAGGAGGGGAGGGGGTTCGCCGCCGTTAAGGTCTCGCTTAGACGTGGCCTGGAGTGGTACCCCGTATGGCACGACCGTCAGCGGTGTGCGTGTGAATTGACTCCTTGTTTTCTCCCGTTTGCCGCTCCAGATACTCAGGATCTGTATTTCTTTCACGCTGGCATAGCTGTGTTCAGGTCACCACACCAAATTCAGTCTTGATTTAAGGAAAAGCAAATCTATTAGTTTGAGGATGTTTGCACAGTTACTGTTAAACACGGTTCTGAAATTTGCTAGGGGGAAAAATACTCCAAAAGACTTGAAGTAAACTTCGAATGTTTTGTTATTTTCCAGGGTTTGGGTGTGGAAGATACATTCCTGTGATGTCCTGAAGGTATAGCTTGTCACTAGAAAAACATTTAGCTCTTCTCCAAAGCTTTTCTTTTCTCCTTTACACTTGTTTGCACTGTATTTAAAGAAAGTACAGAAAAGAAACATTTTCTCAAACACACAGCAAATCAACAGAAGAACGAGGTTTACATCTCAGCATTGAGCAACACAAGTTATCCTTGGAAGAAACGAGTGACAAAGTTTAGCCAAAAATAACTAATAGCAAATGTCACCCTTAGATCAGCGTTATGGCGCTGTCCACATTTTCATTGGCTACTTGAAACTGAGAGGATAGGTACAGTACGTACTTCTCAGGGTTCGCTTCGTGAAAACCAAGGGGGTGGCTGCCCTGGACATGACATTTTTCCATGTGTCACTATAAGGACATTTCTACTCTAGATTGAGCACGTCGGTGTGGGGAGCTGCTCTAGTTGTCTAACGGCTGCACATCTCACCTTGGGTGGCAAACGAAAATACTGTTTCTTTCTCATCTGCTTTGAGTGCAGCTTGGTTATCCCCATAAGCCAAAAAAAGATCTATGTTACGTTTGGTGCAGAAACACAGTGCAGGTAAAGAAAAAAAAAACTGTCTCCTGACATTGAACTCTGATAATAACAACCATATGTTGTTGGTTTTTTTTTAAAAAATCCATTCAGATTTGACATTTGCATTCCTTTGTAGGGTAGCAAGAAGAACAAAGATGTGATTTTCATTTTGGTGCTGCACTTCATAACAATAGTTTTGATTGCTTATCTCTCCCAAAAAAGAGGTATGCAACTTCTGATGAAGGGTACAAAAGCAGTTACAGCAGCTGAAATGAAAGATTTCATTAAAACTGCATTTGAACATTTAAGTTCTTTATCAATTTCACGTTGGTTGTACCTGTGCAGTATCTTAACAGTCTGAAGTTCTAGGCAGTTTATGTATCACAAATATGAGTAAATAGAAAACTGAGAAAAGGCCTAGTCTGCACACAGCTATAAAATCTGTTGATGTCTCCTACCATTTGGATGTCTGAAACTCTGTTCTGGTAGATACATGTGGTTTTGGGAAGTTGTTGGTAATTTCCTCTTTTCCATTTTATTGTTGTTCTTATCTGTAACAGAGAGTCTAATGATAGGGTTATGTTTTGTCTTTAGCTCCTAAGACAGCAAAGAATACATTTGTTGCTGTATTTTGAATGCAGCCTTTGTCATAAAGTGTTAGATTTGACATTACTGCAAAGATCAAGCCGAGAGCAAGAAAAATGAAATACCTGGAATTCACTGATGATCTGTGGTGGGAATAGTACATTTGCCTGAGAAGTCATATTTGCAAAGGATGAAAAAGTAATCTTTTTTGCAATTCATTTTTTCTTTGTTTGAGAGTTTTTTCTTTTAAGAAATCTGAATATTTGAGGTTAAGCAGAATGCATATTTTGAATGGCAAGAGGAAGAGAGAAAATGGTTACTGTGTGAGCTCTGAAAGACTTTAGGAGTTGAAAAAGTAAGAGCAGCAGAAGTAATGAAGTTAAGCAGAGGAAAGGAGGAGTTGGTAGGGAGAAACAAGGTGTGTGAAGCAGAAGGAATGGCATAGGAAGGACATCTTACTGACCCTTATGCAAAGCCCCTTCTGCACATATGTTATATCTGAGTGTCCCAAACTGTTTTCAAATTTTGGCTGAGGGAGTAGCTGCCTGCACACAACTTGAAAATTGCTGTGGGTGTTCTGATTAACTTGTTTGTGCTCTTTCTCCCTGCCTGCAAGTCGCCGTCAGCACCTCCCTTCTGACTGCGCTGTGCTGCAGCCAACTTTTGTTACTTTATCAAGTGGGGGATGTTGGGTTTTTTAATGGACTAGATTAAAAGTGCTGGCAAGCAGTCTTTGTAAATGATATGGGGAAATGAACTCCCACCATTTCTAACTATAGCCATCTGGAGTTTTGTTCAGAAATGGTTAAAAGAAATTCAGATAGCTGTGATTTTTTAAAATTTTTAATGAAATCATTAGCCTTTTACCTGAACTGTTCTTACTCAGGGCCTACCAGAGAGGCCGTCAGGCACTTTTGAGGAAAGTTGTGCTCTGGGTTCAGGTAGGAGTGGGATTCCTCTTGATGAAGGGATGGGGTTTTCCCGTGGCCTAGGGTTTGAAGTTTGGATTTTTTTTTTAACAGTAAGGCAGGCCAGTTCCAAAGTATGATACATCAGTGTGTTATGCTCTCTGCAGCCTGTATTACCTATCAAATCAGCTACTCTGTGCAGGACTATTATTTTTAATGTGGTTTTTCACACTTAAATGTGAGGGATGTCTTTGTCATAGTCTAGCTGGTAGCAAAAAGGATGATTGCCCATAGTCTAAACCTTTCACTGGTGAAAGGAAATCTAAATTGCTGAAGACTGGCAGTCAGATATGTCTTTCTCTATCTGAGTATCAGTATGAATACAGTAAGACACTGCTTCACTTTGACAGTCTGAGAAACAGCACAACTTTGTCTGTTGAGCTCCCCCTTCCTAGAGGCAGTGTTTTTGTCTGCTTTGATGCCAAACACCTGAAACAGGTGTTTCTCACTCTGTGATTAAGAGGTGGGGCATAGCTATTGCCTGAGTTTGAGGATGGTGAACAGTGGAACTAGATATCTTCAGACTGCATTGTGACGCTGATGTTTGATGTTTCTCAGTGGCCTGCCATACATGCTGAGCAAGAGGAAGAGCCCTTCATCATTCCAGTCGTGCGTGGACCTGAGAGGAGGAGGAGCCATTGTTTGACCTGAGCTTCTGGGCAGGAAAGTAAGTTCAAAGTAAGTGTAGTGTAGTGCTGCCTCTTCTTACTGTTGTCTTCGTTACGAAGCGTCCGTGAGTCAGCTCCTTGGGCGCTCTTAGACACTCGTGATCCAGCACTCTTGTTTAGCTGCATGTTTTCAGCAATGGTCATGTACTTATTTTGTGTAACTTCTTCCAGCGGATGACAGAATGGGAAGTAAAGTGTGCTTGAATTAAGTTGGCTTTTCGAGTATCACTAAAATTGCGGCATGCTTCAGGGGGATTCTCTCATTTCCTACGTAACTGAAGGTCTCTTTTCTCACGTCCCCTAACCACAGATTAACACTATAAATGTGCTTGATTGGAGCCAGCTCTGCTTTTATTCTCACCCCATGGATGGGAACAGGCTAAGACCTGTTTGAAAGAGTGACCCCACGTGAAGTTGAGAGGAATGTTTAAGTATGGGTGCTCCAATTGGTCTGTCAGGTGCTTTTCTGTCTTACATTTTTTACTACCTATAACTGTTCAGGTGACCAGCGCTTTAGTTTTCCCTCCTACCTATGGCATACAAACCTAAACACTGGTGTAAAATAGGTTTATTGTGTCTGTTACCACCAAGTTCTGATTGCATTCTTTCGTACTTTATTTGGCATAATAAATATTTACCTAGGAAGCCGGATGAGAGAGGCAGAGTCTAGAAGATACAGATATGTCCACGTTATCCTCAAGTTATTGCTGCATGCATTGTGCTGCTAAGCAGAGTTCTGTGTTGGCAGGTGTAAAAGTTTCCAGGAGGTTATAGTCATCTTGTGGATAGGAGAGCTTTTCAAACAGATTCTATAACCTCCACTTCTTAAGTTTTAGGACTGTATTTGTAGGTTAGAAACCAACTTGAGTGCATTAGGAGATAGCAGAGCTGAGCACGTGCATGGATGAGTAGGGTTCTGACAGTCTTTGGATGCGATCTCAGCTGCCGATGACCGAAGTGACTTCTTTAGCCGTGCAGGTGAGATTGAATGATGTATGCTGATCTACTGGAAGCCTAAACAGGAAAGGGTACAGTGTATGGATTGTCAGTAAGCATTCTATTTTCCTGCTTGTGTGCTCATGTTTTATGTGGTTTTGCTTTGTTTATTTTTGCGGGAAAAGTGTTTTCCTCTTTAGTTTGACTTCTGGTACAACAGGAATACAAATGAGGTAAAATCTGTCATGATCAGGGAAGGACTCTTGCAGAGTGTGCACAGAAAGCTGTCATAATAAGAGACTTCGTGTTCTTTAAATACCATAATTGCACAAATTATTTATGTACAAAGCTCCTGAATCTAAATTTTTGTACTTGTGTATCAGTATGTGAATTTAAACAATACCATGCAACTTCCTTCCAAAACTAAAAAACTGAACTCCATCTGACAGTTTTCGTGTCTAAAGAGCTTGTTGGCTTCCCTAGGAGTAACTGCGACACAGAAACAAAGATAGACTTTTCAGAGAAAGTATTCCCTTTCCTCTCCTCCATGCATGATGTGGTCATGTAAATGAAATAATGTATCCCGTGAATTAAGCAAAGTAACTTCAGAATGTCTCTGGATTTCCTGTCTTGGTAGGGAGTAGGTAGTGAACTCTAGGGACACTCGCCATTGGGTTGGGATCACAGGATAGTTGAGGTTGGAAGGAACCTCTGGCAATTGTCTCATCCAACCCCGTGACTCAAAGCAGGCTGACCTAGAGCAGTTTGCTCAGGGCCATGTCCATTTGGGTTTTGAACATCTTCAAGGATGGAGGCTCCACAGCCTTTCTGGGCAACAGAGTAAAAAAAGGGTTTTTCTTATATTTAAGTGGAATTTCCTGTATTTTATTTTTTGTGTCTGCTGCCTCTTGTCATGTTGCTGGACACCGCTTGGAAGAGCCTGGTTCTGTCTTATTTACTCCCCCCTCCATCAGGTATTTATGTACATTGATAAGTCCCCCCTGAGCCTCCTCTTCTTGAGGATGAACAGTCCCAGCTGTCTCAGCCTTGCCTCATATGACTGATGCTCCAATACCTTAATCATTTTAGTGGCCCTTTGCGGCACTCACTCCGGTATGTCCATCTTTTCTAGTACTGGAGAGCCCAGAGCTGTACACAGCACTCCAGATGTGGTCCCATGAGCGCTGACTAGAGTGGAAGGATACCCTCCCTCACCCTGCTCGTGGTGTTTTTCAGGAGCCCAGGATGTTTTTTTGTCCCAAAAGTGTATTGGCTTACGGTTAACTTGTCCCATCCCCAGATCCTTTTTTGCAAACCTGCTTTCCAGGCAGTGGGCTCCCAGCCTGTCTCCTTCCCAGGTGCAGGACTTGGCATTTGCCTTTGTTGACCTTCATGAGGATCCTCTCTTGCCCACTTCTCCAGCCCATTGAGGTGCCTCTGAATGGCAGCACAACCACCTGGTGTGTTAACCACTTCTCCCGATTTTGCATGATCTGCAAACTTGCTGAGGGTGCACTTTGTCCCATCAGCCAGCTCTTATAGTGTATTTGTTTAAAAAGCAGTATCGCTGAGTACATGAGAAGGGAAATTGGGGCTTTAGTCCTAGATCCACCAAAAAGGCCATTAAAGGTTGTAGATAATTATTGCTTAACTGGTAGCAGCACAGAGTTGCCATAGCTAGCACTGAGCTGGGCAGACGCTGTTTGCAGGTATATCTTCCTCAGGTCTAAGAGCATTGTAGTTGCATTTTCATGGCATTGTAACTCAGTTTGTACGTCCTGATAGAACAGTGTGACATGCTAGTTTGTATGAAGGCTGCAGATCTGTATACTACCTTTACTATTAATTTTTTATGCTACCTTCAGACCTGAGCTTGTGCAGAGCGCGTCTGGGTGCTTCTTTATCATAGCCCTAGCACTTCTCGTCATAGGGTTAAATTCTGAAGTGCCAGTTCAGATGATTCTGCAGCCCAGATGTAGATAGGCTCTAAGTTACTTCTGTCAAATATTGCTGAATGTTCCTTCCCTGCTCTTTCAGGCACGTACGTAAGATGTTACTTAGTAAAACAAGTTGCAAAGTACCCAGAATTAATACTAGTTGGCAGAACAATCAAAATTCGGATTCAGACACTCATTTGGCTCCCAATCCATGCAGGTACCCTGGTTTTGAACCTGGGACGGAGAGGAGCTGTGGAAGCTGGGAGCACATTAAGTGCAACTTTCAGAAGCCAAAGTAGTTGAGGTTAAAGTAGTAGTTAAGACTAAAGCAGATGCACCTTTAAGTAGCTTTTGCTATTATGGATTTGAGCATTGATAGTTGTAGCTGTTAAGTCTGCTCAGTTTTATCTTCTGTACGCAGAGCTCTATGACTAACCTTAGCAATTTCAGAAAGACCAAAGGTGTAATTTGAAAGATGGGTTTGGGCATACATTCATGACCATTCTGATACAACCTTTTGGTTTTTAGTAGATACAGACTATTCGCTTTCCAGAATGTTTGTTGGATATGAAGACGCCGAGGATACTGAAGTGTATGAAGATGAACTTTATCACGAGGAGTCATCCAGTGAGCAGAGTATTGATAGTGAGGTGGAATTTCATCTCTACAGCCAGATCCACTATTCCCAAAATCTTGGAGAAATCAGCACACTGGAAACGGATGAAGAAGCTGATGTTACAGGAGTCACAGGTCATAGTTCCGTTCTAACTGAGAAACAGCATGAAGACAAGAAAATCACTGAATTCATCGACCATGGTGCTCAGCTTTCAGACGACCCTGAGATCATCATCTTGTCTGATTCACCAGATGAAGACAGTGTTTACAAAAGCAAAGTAAAGAAGTCAACAAGCTTTTTAGCTCAAGGTAAAATACATATCCAGCCAGGATCTTCCACACCAAATCATGCCGAAGCTGCTGGATGTAATACCCTGTATCCTGCTGGATCAGGCACAGACATTTCAAGGCAAAGGAAAAGCACTACTGGGAACCTTAACCCAGTTAGTTCTGCTGGAGCTCATGCCATCCAAGACGTGTTGGTAATAGATGATAGCTCGGAGGAGGACAGCTTGATATCTGAAAGTGATAACGTTGAGAGTTGGATGCTTTTGGGAGCCGGTGCAGATGACAGAGATGAAGATATAATGTTGAACCTTGAAGGCTGTGCAACTCCTGTCAGCGAAGGTTAGTACTTTTTTTAATCACTTGTTTATTCTTCTGTACATGGGAGGATTTGTCTGCAACAATACCGATGTCAATGTTTGAGAAGAAAGATAAACAGAAAGCAAATTGGAGTGCGTAATGATGGGTGCAAACTATGATGAAAGAAATAGCCATTTATTTATACCACTTCAATACCATTATTTCAGTAGTGTCATATATGGAAAGACAGCATTTTTTGCTGGTAGAAATTTAGAAGTAATACCAGAGTGATTCATGTTGTGAACTTTCCAACTTTACTGTATATTTTGTATTCCTAAGAGCATACAAGAAGTTGCAGGGGGGCAGGGGGAAGGGAGTTGAAATAAAGAAGGAATACAACGGTTTCTTATTGTAAACAAAGTAAGTAGAAAAAAGATCAGTTTGAGGACTAAAGACATAAAGAAAATCAGGGGTAGGAACTGCATAACAATAAAACAGTTTGCTGCAAAGTGCTGCAGGGTAGGAAAGTAATCAGTGCTGATAACCCAGGGAGCAGTGTCATTCCTCTTTTTGTGTGATGAGATTTCTGCCCTCCTGCCCCTGTCTGCCTTGCCTCATTGCCCCTCAGCAGTGCAGACACCAGTACTTGTTAAGGCTTTGCTGTATGCTAGACCAGAGAAGTTACAACTCGGGAAAGGGATGAACTGTAACAGGAGAGGGCAAGGAACGGAGGGGAGACTTTCTGAGCTGGTTCCCCTTCCAGAAGTGGATTCTGTAACCACTTCTTCAGGAGTCTGGCAGTTTGGGCTGTTGATCTAAAATTTACTGTAACTTCTTGTATGGATTCTGCACTGAATAATTCAGAGAGATTCCCAACCACTAAGACTAACATCTAATATTTTGGTATTTTGTAAAATATTCTTCCACATTACTGTGCAGAAAGTTAAGTCAATGTGATGGCTAGCGTGACAGATTTTAGATATGTGTTTGTAATAATCATACTATGTAATATATACCTTGTCACCAGCAACTAAAAACTCTGTTAGATGATCAGCCATGCTTTTTTCTTGCCCACCGGTTTCCTGAAGCACAAAGATCATTTCCAGAAACAGCGTCCCCTGCCAGTCTGAGAGAAAACACTGCCTGAAGAGAACGGCTGCTTCGGTGGCAAGGCTAGCTAGATCAGCTGCAGCAGTGGGGACCTTTGCAAGACTGTTTTGGTTTTTTTTTTAATTAAAAAGAAAAGTATACCATAAATTTTACTTGGTGCACATGTAAATGAGGCGGTTTTGGGTGCAGGGAAATGAAATGTTCCGCAGCACTGATCTGCAGGCTGATACTAGTAGTTTTTCTTCAGGATGTCCGTGTGAACAGTCTTGCTGTTCACATGCTGCTACTAAGCTGTTTGGGAGGGGAAAGCTGAGAAATTGTCTTTGCCTTCTTTTCTGGTAAAACACCTGTTTCTTGCCCATGAATGTTCAATAACTTTTTGCTTAGAGTTGTTCTTGTGTATGTTTTTGCATAGCTATCCATAGTCCGTGGCTAAACAGACCGTAGTGTTTACTCGATCTCAGATGGTCGATTAAAGACGCCAGTGTGCTTGCCCAAGCCTCAGAGATTTAAGAAATGCTTCCCCTATTCCCAGCGCAATGCCAGAAGAGTGGCAGAGCATTCGATTGCCATGCCAGAAACCCAGACAGCCACATTATATTTGGGATTTATGTATTTTTTCTCCCCATAAATATTTTAAAATGCAGTTTCCAAGAATTAGCTTAAAGTTGCTAAATTTCATTAATACCTTTCTTTTTGTATTTTCATATTCTGTCCTTTTCTTTGAAATTAGAGCTAATTAGCTTGTCTCTTTCTTAAATTACTCTGCCTGTTGGGGAGCAAGTGTTTGGTGCCATGTGGTGACTGCTGTAACAGCAATGCAGTTTGTGCATAGCACAGTTAATACATTTTCTGGGTAGCGTCTATTTTTCTTGTAGCTGCTGGGCAGGCAAATGACCTGGAGGTAGGTTTCTTTCGTTCGGTTTACTCTGTATATCTCCTTGGATTTATGTACCAAAATTGCTGATGGTAGTGCTAAAGATTACCCCCAAAAAAAGAAGATAGAAAAATGTTTAAACAGTGCTTGACACTTTAAGCATATTTCAAAATCACATTACACACATTTTGGGAAACACTCTGTAATTAATTTATCAGTGTGATTATGCTTACTAGATATAACATGAAAATGAAAATTCATGTCTTAATTCTTTGTGCTCTTCTAAGGAAGGTGTGCCAGTGCTAACCGAGAGAGGCTTTTAAAAATCAATGCGGGAGGTTAATACCAAGAGAGAGTTTTGCTAACTTATGGTGGCAAGTAATGTTTCTTATTCATACATATATTTATAGATGTTGACAAAAGCCAGCAACATTCAAAGCAGGTAACGGGAGCAGAATTTTCCTGTGCTGTATAAACTTGTCATACTGTTCAGAACTAAAATTGTTTTATTTAATGTAGCCGACGTAAACATTTTTTGAGATGCTCAAATGGGAAGTCAAAGACAGTCACACAAGAGGCTCATAAATATAACTGTCTTCTCCTACTCTGATTTTTATTCTCAAAGCTATGTCAGAACCTCCTCAAAAGCCCTTCTTGCAGCTTGCCTCACATCAGTAGTGGTTTTGCCAACAGCAGCCTCATGCCTGGAGCTGTGGGATGTGCAGAACATGCATGGGGCACATGCAGCCGTTTGGGAGCAGGTGCTAGTTGTACACGCACATCTCTCTTCATTTTAGCTGTTGCCTTTCTACGTATGTGTGACTTTGCAGAAGGCATTAACCTTTGCGCGTTTCTTCCAACTATGAACAAGTTAATGATGATCCATTTGAATCTGCTGTATGCAACGGGCAGAGCAGAGGGCCATGCCCTGGTGCTGGCCCCGATGCAGGCACGCACCTGAGGTGGAGACGGTACCGCAGGGCTGGGCTCCGGTCAAACCCCGGTTCTCAACCGTGTCCCAAATTCCGGTGAATGTTATTCAGGTAGCTCCAGTGCGCAAAAGTTTTGTTTCAGCTGCTCTATTTCTAATATGTATGGGGATGCAAAGACACAGGCTTAAAATAAAGTGGTGTTGTATGTATGTGTGTATGTAATGAAAAGCCGAAACAGCATCAAAATAGTTTTAGGGAAAAAAAGCCATAAATCTTCCTAATGTAAAGTAACCATAATTGGTATATTGAGCTTACACAGCATTGTATCTCCAGTTCTGTAGACTATAAAGGACTCCTTTGCTGAAACATAGACATAAAAATTCTAAATCCGAAGGACAAAATGCATTTAAAAAATGTGTGTTGGCAAATTATCCTCTCAAAGATATTCTCTGCTAATTCATTTAAATTATTCTGAGACACGCACAGTTCTGTTTTCAGGGTTTCTAAAGAACGAGATCAAGTAATTAGGTGACTACGCTATGTAAATTAATATTTTAGGGCTTGCAATATCAGTAAGGATGGTCATAGAGCGTAGAGACTGGTGAAGCCTTGCTTTTTCCCTTCTACTCCGAAACTGCCTGTGACTGTGTAAATGGGATAGACCTCCCATGGCAGTGTCACGGTGTGTCTAGTGTCCAGTTTGCTTCACATTAAAAAGGGAACTGAAACGTGAACAATTCTCTGACTATGAGAGTAGCCGGTTGTGTCAGTCATTTGATGAGTCTGTTTCCATGTCTGACTCCCTGAAATAGAGATGCGGAGGTTCCACTGGAGTCAGAAATAACTCCTCAAGGAAAGGAATTAGGCATATCTCCTTATTCTGTTAACTCCTCTACATCTTGCCTGCCCTGCTTTTGTCTAACGGCCTTATTATTTTTAATATTCTCTATAAGTAAATAACGCTTTCTTGATGCCTCCAGTGCAGAGAGTCTTATCCCCATGCAGCCTTCTAGTTTCAGTCACCACTGTCTGCTGTGACAGAAAGAGATGTCCCTTTGACTTGAGAAATGAGCTCTGGTTCCTGATGGTAAATCAAGATTCACCTGTACCCTTCCGTCTTCAGTTGACATCTTGAAAGTTATGGCTGGTCCACAAACACTGCTGTCGAGTACACAGCTAAAACTTTTCCTCTCTTTCTGCCCTCGTTCCACATGGCTTTAGATGCCTTTCACTTTTCACTTTTGCTTGTCTAATATCATGTTAAGGAAAACCATGTTTGTCCTTGTATTTCTGTAAAATACAACTTTTCGTCATGTGTCTGCTGGTTTCTCAGCAAATATAGCTGATTGGCAACCTTTCATTATTTGGGATATGAAGATGGGTGCTGGCTTTCTTCTTTCACACAGAGGAATATCAGGGAAAGCACTTACTGTGTCCGTAGTGACTTTGGCCCTCCTTACTCTGACTTTGTTTTTCTGTGGTGTGATTGTGCATAGCTTGGAAGCGAAGCAGGCACTTGAATTACAGACGGTCGACCAAGCTGAAAGACAGAGGCCACGTACCTGTGTGTGTTACTTGCCCCCACCTGGTCATCTGCCGGTTTCCTTGCATGGCATTTGGAAAAGTGCGCGCTGCTGCTTGTTACTTTGCAAAATGGGTCCTACCTGCTTCATGTGGCATTTAAAAAATCAGTAATTCAGCAAACCTAGGTCTTTGATATGATTTACCTGATTTTTTTAAACATTTAGAGTCCAGAAGAAAGTGTGCAAAGAGAATCATTACAAACTGTACCGTGTACTAAATACATTCAATTCATTTTTAGTGTCGCAGAGTTTCCAGGTCTCTGAAGGAGGGTTCTCCCTTCCCACCCCTTTCCTCCACTTTGCAATAAGAGTATACATAATAAGAACGTTAATATCCTGTAGTTGGAAGTCTTTCATCCATTCCTTCATTAAAAGCTTCCTTTTAACGTATTTCCTCTCCCATGTATAGCTGCAATCCTGATCTCTGCATTTTTTTTTTCCTCATGGCTTTTGGAAAGACAGCTTTCAAAGCTGCAGCATTGATGTCCGGCCACTAAGGGGTACAAAAAACAATTTATCTTCTCCCTGTTTCATCCTTTGCCCACCCAATACCTTCCTCGGAGACAATGGGCTAATGTGATCACACTCTGAGCTTGGCAGGTTTGTGGAGTGTGGTATGCATGGTTGTTTTTGAATCCAAAGTTTTTATAAAACAGCACATACATATGCTGCTGGGTTCCCAGAGAGGGAATGGTTGTTTTCTTCTCTGCTCTGATTTTCTTCTAATTAACACAGTAGCGAGGCTTTTACAAGAGCATCGTTAGAGATACTACTTCTGGCATGACAAGTTGCTCTTAAAAGTAACAGCCACTGGATACCAGTCTGCCCTACTAAAGAGCGTTTCGTTCAAATGCCCTTTGTGGTCATTGCTCCACAGCCTGCAAGCCTCGTCAGGTGCAGCCTCCTTAGCAGCTCTGGCCACATTTTCGTGACATTTGCAGACAGTGGCGTGGCGTGCGATAGTTTGAGCGATTCCCATGTGTGCTGCTCAGTGCAGCTGCTGCTCGGGGGGTCCCAGGGGGTCCTTCCCTCCACCAGCAGCAGTCCTCTGGACCAGGAACCAGCTCAGCTTCTGTTCGGGTGCTGTGCCTGTTTAGCTGGAGCTCTCTCCAGCCCTGGGGCACAAAGAGGCTCTGTACCAAGGATGACACTGTGCTTTTATTTAAGCATCTTGCTCCACGACTGTGTAGAAGCGGTACTTGGTGTAGCTTTGGCTCTGGTGGTAGCCTCAGGCAAATGAAGAGCAGAACACTCGGAGCAGAAAGCACAAAACTCAGCTAAGGCTTATGGGCTGTTACGAGATATTGTTAAATCTATTTATCACATGACCTTCTAGTTGTCTGAATAGATGAAGTAATTTTTATGTTTCCCAACAGACTGACTTCTGGAATTTGGTAAAAAATGATTATTTTTAACCTTCTCTGTTGAAAGTAGCTATGAAAGGAAGCCAGCGTCCAAGGAGCAAATCATTTCACTTGAGGCATGGGGTTTTATGTCCACTTTTGCTCTTACTGTCCTGTAAAACTGCCCTGTACAAAAAGAAATAGTGAACCTAAAATAAAGTGCAAGCTAGTATTTCCAAACCAGTTTTTTCAGCTTTCCATTTTGGCATCCGTTTCCATCTTGTTTTCCAGGTTTAGAGGTCTTGCTACGCACTGATTTTTATCCTTAGTAACCAAGTCTTTAATTTAGTCAAAGAAACCATAATAAAAATTCATCTGTAAAATGAAAAAAAAAAAGGGGGGGGGGATTTGAACATTTAATAAATGAAACCATAAAAAAATACATGCATAAAATGAAAAAAAGGAATTTGAGAGCATTTTATTTTTGCCTCTTCCCTAAAAAATAATGTAGGAAGGAGTTTTCTATTCAGCAGCAGTAACTACAGCTTATGGAGTCAAAATAGAAATAGCAGTTATTAAAAAAAAAAAAAAAAAAAATTAATCTGAAAAAAAAAAAAAAAAAGGGGGGGGGGATTTGAACATTTAATAAATGAAACCATAAAAAAATACATGCATAAAATGAAAAAAAGGAATTTGAGAGCATTTTATTTTTGCCTCTTCCCTAAAAAATAATGTAGGAAGGAGTTTTCTATTCAGCAGCAGTAACTACAGCTTATGGAGTCAAAATAGAAATAGCAGTCTGATAAATTTAGCTTATTGTTTTATTCTGTCAGCCATGCTGAAAAAGGAAATATGCTTTGTTAACTATCTGTTTTAAATGGCTTCTTCTAGATGTATGACTTAATTTTCTCTTAGCTCTGCGTGGTACTGCAGAAACTATTCAAAAATCTGACCATCTCTGTGCTGTTATTCAAATCCCTCAGTGTACTTTTAAATGGTGAAAAGGTGTAAGCTTATTTCTAAAATGACAAAAAAGTAAGTTGTGCTTTTCTTCTTTAATTTACCTTTTCCCTTGACAGCTAGTTCTGAACACGACCTTTGCAAGATATAGTATGTTTTTGTTCTAGAGTCTTGATATTTGTAGCACCAACTTAATTTTTCTACAAAAATGTCTACAAGAAATGTTTCATTTTGTTAGGCCACAGAAAAACTATTTAAAGCAGCATATTTCCCTGTACTTTTTGGATGCCTAAGTTGTGGAATTGCTGAATTAAATTTCTGCAAAAGTTGCTTTCGAAAGTAAAAAAGATGTCTTGGTGAAAATTAGTTTGGCAATTAAAATATTTTTTATTCTTAATACCTAATGGTATGTGCTGCATTTCTTAAAAGCAGCAAGACTTACTAGCGTGGTCCATGTACAAATTTCAACGTCACAACAAAAACCCAAAAAAGCAAGGGTTTATTTCTTGGCAGTTCTGCGTGGCAGCTCACAGCACGCTGCTGCACACAGATTGCTGCTTTTCCACTCGTTGCTGCCTCTTCCTGAGGCCGGGGAGGCTGCTGGGATCCTGCAGCCCGGTGGCTGTGACCATGTCACGTTGGTGGAGGCTCAGTGTCCCCTTTCAAGGAGTCGCCTCAGCCCCCAGTGAAGCTGTCGTGCCACCTGGAGCACGACATCTCCTCCGGGGAGGCCGAGCACGGGCACTGGGCAGCTGGAGGGGTTGGCTGATGGAAAAGCAGGTGGGAAAGACGTCTCAGTGTTAAATTAACGTTTGTTTGGAAGTAGCCGGTACTGGGAGTGGTGTTCATGTGGGCTGATAAGCCACACACGTGGGACTGCGCTGTCCGTCGCCTGCTGTGAAGCTCGGGGATGGAGGGGCTTACCCACAGTGGGGCCCTGCCGAGAGCCCGCTGCTGCTGCAGCCCTGCCCGTGGCTCCCAGTCCCATCCCTCCTCCCGAGCAGAGCCAGGCGCGCAGGGCTAGGGGCTGCGCGGTCCTTCCCCCTCAGAAGGACAAACCAACGGAGTGGTGCCAGGTCACGCCGGCTGCGTGTAAAGTGGAGGTTGATGTCACCAAGTTCGATATTTATGTTTGTGTATGCATTGCTGAAACCCTTTATCAGCTTGCTTTCCTCAG
>NW_008824472.1:339099-343171 GCF_000699105.1 Pygoscelis adeliae
TGGGGGGGTTCTCTTCTTGCTTGTGTTTGCTAGAACCTTAATGTTACTTAAATGTAGTAGGAGTGTTTTTGTGCATGAGTTACTACAGCAGAATCCACCCCGGAGCAGTAATAAGCAGTGGGAATCCACCCACCATGTGGAAGATACAGCACATGCATATGGATATTTTGATTAAAGAAAAAAACTTAATCTTCTTTACCGTGTAATGTGGATACACTCAAATCTCTTGATTATTTAAGAAAAAAAATAATAAAACTAATAAAGTTCCTTTGCAAATCTGAAGAGATCTAGACTAAGTATACCTGCAACCTGAGCAGGCCCTTTTATCTGTACAGATTTCTCTGCTATTGTGGACCTTAGCTCTAATTTAAATTTCCCATGGCTTTGGATTGCTGACTAGGTTTTCTGCAAGAGTGGCCATGCTTACATGGTCATATATTCCGGGTGACTTTTTAACTTTTTTTCTCTTTTTTTGCTGTTCTGTTGATTGTTATAAGGGGAATTTTTTTTCCACTTCTGTCCTCAGTTTGATCTTTCTTCCTTGTCCCCATTTCTTTGGGTTTCTTACAGGTGGGGAAAAACTCTTATACTGCAGTTGAATTTTTGAACACTGATGGGAAACTGATTTAATCCTTCTGAAGGAGAAGTTCAAGATTTTTAAGTAATTAAAAAATGCAATAGAGAATATACTGAAGACGAAAGACTTAAGGGTTTAAAAAAGGAAAAGATAAAGTTTGAGTTGGGCTACAAAAGGGACGTAAATCATGCAGATATGTGCGTGGAATAAGCACAGGAAAAAGAGTTTCTATTAATGAATTTTAAAACAGAATAGAAGTCTAGAGAAGGACCGATAGGAGGAATAAAATGGCTCGTTAATGCTTTATTATGTGTTTTCCTATTTTTGGTGGTTTTATGCTTTGAAGCTGTGGGAGGAATGTAGAAGGATGGCACATACTTCATTTTGTGAGCCCTTAGGCTATAATTGGCATGTTTCTAGAGGAATTTGGGCCTTTGCGCTGCAGAGAACTCGCTCTGTTTCCTTCTGGTACAGACGGGATTCACTGTGAAGGTTTGAACTGCGAGTGGCTTGAAGTGCTGTGTTGTCAAAATAGGCATGCATGCAGCACGTTAGATAGTCTTTAAGTTTCTTACTGAAGAGCACAGAAAACTTACACTATGATGCCATCACAGTGTCCATTAATCTTGTGACAGCTGGTATTCGGTGGCTCTTTTTTAATCTGGAGGAGAGACAGAAGTAGATCCTTAGACTATTATAATTTCTGTGCATATGCAGGTATATATACACAGTATCTATGCCACAACCTAACGAGTCCTGGGATGATTATAACGGTTGTCTTTATATTCTGTTAAGGTATATAATTTGTATTTCCAGTATTCTTACTGCTAAGTATTGTATGCCTTTCGTGACTGCATTTCACATGTAACGATCCTCCTCCAACAGCCTTTACCAGACAAGAAATGTGGCATCCGCCAGCAAGAAGTTGATGCATGTCGCTGCATGCCTCACGTTGCTCGCCAGCCCTGAGCCACTGTCTGTGTGTTCTAGGCTGAGTGCAGTCCTGCGCTTGCTTCCACTTTGTTAACTGGCTGTATTGTTTCCCCCTTAGTGCTGAGACAGTTTCTAATCTTCACGTGTAAATCAAAGTAACTCCTCAAATCTCCAGAGAAACTCTGGATTAGGGAGGGTTTTATCACCAGAACCTGTCCAGTTGCCTGATGCTCACAATGCCCTGGCTCTCCCAGGAAGCTCTCCACGCTGGCACACTGCTCTCCTGTGCGGTGCCGGTCAGCCGGCAGGAGCCCGTCGCCCTCAGAAGGTAGGAGAGGCGAGGGTGATGCTGAGGACCTCGCAGGAGGTTGTATGAGCAGCCCGTTGCCCAACTCCTCTGCTGAGGGTTTCTGGTTAACAGCGGCATATCCCGTTAACGTGACAGTTTTTGCAGTTGTGGAATTTAGCTTTAAGCTGTTTCTTTTTATGTGAAAATTTTTAGCACCAGGAAGGTTTCCCATCTGCCAGGTTCAACCTTTACTCACTTTCTATGATGGTGGTTACGTTTGTCTGTTTTTCCTCTAATACTCTTGCGAATGTCTCTGATTTTTACATTGTATGCAACAGTGCCAAGTATCTGGAGTATGTCTTGAGAGATTATGACATCGTTAGAAGTGAGAAAATAAGAAAATAAAAGCTCTGTCTATTCAGCTGGAGTTCTTGTGGTGGATATGGTGATGTATGGCTTACGTTACAGAACAGTAAAGCCATCGCCCACACACTGTAGAAAATGATATGCATAGAACTGGCTGCCAAGATATATTTTGTCACCAGTTTGGCGCTAATTCTGTGAGTTCCTTTGCTGTCTTCGTACAGTGTCGGGTTTGATACCTGGTGGTTGTTTTTCTTCCTTTTGACCACTTTTGAAGTGTAGGTGAGGGGAATATGCTCACTGACCCTGAGGAGGCCTATTGGATATAGCAGATTTTGGTGACAGTCACAAAGCAATTCTTTGCTCAAAGTGGGTAGATTTATCTGCGCTTTGTTGTCGCATCATGTTGTGCAGGCTGTTGTGGCATGCTCGTCCTTCCTCAGAGTCCTGAAGCACCAGTAACAGCAAGGTCCTGGCTAGGCATCCTCAGTACTTGACAAATCTTCCTCCATCAACTCCTTTAAAACCCCAACAACCAGAGAGTGAGAGGGAATGGCTGATGCTTTTTTTGGTCTCTTTTTGAAACTCTCTGTGCACGGTGAAACACCAGAGTTTTCTCTGCCCTTTTAAAGCGGAGGCAGCGAAACACTTGGTGTTTTACAGCCTCTGTGGTGACAGTAATTGCGTTAACGTTATACGTACTTCCCAGTCTAGACACTGCCTGAAGGTAAGCCACTAAGTCGATAACTGTCTTCTACGTTTAAAACTTTAGCTGCAGAGGTCTGGGGATTTCCCCCTCCCCCCTGAAGCCGTGGGGGGCTCCGGCCACGGCTCTGAAATGTGGCGGCTCGCTCCCTTTGCGCTAGCGCCAGTTCGGGACTGCCTATAAGTGCATATAAGAAGGTACATACACACACGTGTAAGCATATGCACATGTATGTATTTGTATGTTTACGTATGGACATACATGTGCAGCTTCAGCTTTTCATTTGCATTGTGTTCACGTGGGATATCTGGCGTGCAGCTTTACAAAGAAAACGAAAGTGAAAAAAGTTGCCAACCTTGAACAGAGATTTCTGTAATGTTCCAAAATATGTCTCCGAGGGGGGCAGCAGCATTTCCAGTCTTTATTCATTATTGAGATGGCTGAAGTCTGTGTGATAGGCTTCAGTGTGCAATAGCCCAACACAAAACAAAACTATTCCCTGAGGCTTGCTCTTTGGGACGTAGAGTTTCTGTATCATTTAACTGTACTTCTGATATTTGTAGAACTAAAGCTGAGTGGGCGTGCACTAGAGGGATTTTCTCATCAGATTTTTAATTATTATAATTTTGTTTTGGCATAAAATTTAAGATGGCAAAGAAGAGGATCCGTTTAAGAAATCAGTGTCAGCAATCAGAGCAGAGGGACAATTCAGCTGGCATTTGTAGTATATATGACTTAGGTCCTACGCTACCCCATGAGTTGTTCTGTGGGGTTTTTGTGGGTTGATGGTGAAGGCAGTTTATTCCCTGTGTTTTTCTTAAATGCATCCACGCTGACCTTTGTTTTTAATGTAGTAGTGATTTAGTTTGTTTGTACATTTTTCTCTTATTTAATTTTCAATGTACCCTTCCTTTTAAAAAACCTTTTGGAAATTTACAATTTCTAGATAGCAAAAACAAATATTTAAAATTATCTAGGGCTACACCCTTTTGTCAAAAATGAAGCCCAAAAACCAGGCATCAGGCATTCACTTGTGTTTTTTGTGGTTTGGGGGTTTTTTGTGAGCGTAGCCTTGTGCAGGTGGAGCGACGCCGGTTTACTTGTTGTTTCTCTAAAAACGGAGTGATTTAATTATGGCTCAAAGTCATAGTTCGTTGTGTTGTGTGGTGTTTTAAGCAAGGTGCATAAGCATCACAGAGCGTAA
>NW_008824472.1:343496-344004 GCF_000699105.1 Pygoscelis adeliae
GCGGGAGCGTCGTTGGTTGATAGATGGGTGCCGGGGCCGCACCGCCCGGGGGAGAAGGGGTCTCGGCCGGGAGGCGGTGAGCCTGCTCGCAGGACACGGGGTCAATGTCAGGGATAGCCCCGCCGTCGCTTCAGCCCGGTCGGCCAGAGGGGCGGCCGAAGCGCAAGCCTTCTACTTCTTCCTGTGCCTGATTATTAACGGGATTAAATGTAAGCCGCTGTGTGCTTAGCACCAATTAGTTTCCCATCGGAGAGGTTCATTGTGATTTTTTTTCTCTCCTTGTAATATTTTTTCACTGTTTGGCTACGTTTGTGGAGGAGTCAAGGGAGATGTTTCTAGGACCCAGCATGCTTTTGTCTCCTGTTCTGCTTTTGCAGTTTCTGGGGTAGAAGCAAGGTGGCTAATAGGCCGTTCTGAACCCAAGTATTTGTTATTTACCTTAAAAATTACCTTTTGTTCAAAATGGTCATAAAGTTACCCACTTCAGAAAACAGTGAAATTGCAAAAA
>NW_008824472.1:344055-354726 GCF_000699105.1 Pygoscelis adeliae
AGTTTGCACGTTAGTTGTACATCTTAGCCTTCATGTTCAAAATGCAGTATGTTTTTAAATACAGATGGCACTTTTATGATATATGTCAGTGATGTAATTTTTTTATGGCACACACGTGCACTCTCTAAGGGACAAAAGCCAAAAAATACTTTCCCTTGTCTGGACATACACATTTGAAAATCATTCTCCAGTAGACTCAAATAATTACAAGGAGCACATGAAAATGTTCCAGGTACATGGTGAGGCAGTGAAACACATTTGCATCAAAATGGAAAAAAGCAGCTGTAACTGCTCTTCAGCCCATGTTGTCTTAGCACTGAAAAGGGAAATAAATGCAGACTGAGAAAGCCTGGCAGCTATCTGCTAACCACCTAACGCTTTGTCACAGGGTGGAAAACAGTTAGCATCCAGCAATAGTCACTTGGACCGGAGACTGTGTTCATACAGACAGAAAGATAGGACTGCCTTTGGAATTAGAGTGACTTCCTCCATTAATGGGGTAGTGGTACTTAGACTGGTAACTGTTTTTAAGCCTGCAAGTTACTTATGTCTAATGCATTTAGTTAATTTAAAGCCTAGTCAGTTGGTTTGGTTAGTATCCCGCATTCATCATCACAGAGAATGCACCTTCAAAGTCAACCCCCCCCCTTTTTTATTTTTATTTTTTTATTTCAAAGCTTGACTAATCTTGAGTTGCTTTGTGGAGCTAAAAATCTGTAGGACTTTGAAGGAGCAAGCAGGCTCTTTGGGAACTGAATTCTTCCCAGAAGAATTTTTTGTAGTCTTTATTTATAGTGTTGTAAAAGAGGTTGAAAATTTATTGGTTATTAAGGATAACTTCATTTAAACTTTTCTTTCTTTTTAATTTGGCAAATATCTGATTTTATTTTTTTCATCAGTAAAATTGAGACCATTTGTCAGTTGATGTTCTTATGTCGCCGTTCCAGTTTGTATCTTACAGGGAGGACATCTGCTCATAAAATACACATAAGTGAAAAATACACCAAAAAATCGTTGTCAGTAGTTCAGAAATGGTACAGCTGCAAGAACAACTTTTAATTCTGATGTAGCTCTCTTTTTCTGTAGTTTCTCTGAGAACGTAAATACACGAAAGAAGCAGGACAGCTTCCCAGCGCAGGTGGATTATAATGTCAGCAGTACCCTTGCCAGACAGCACAGCTGCTCAGATGCCCTACAATCACACAACAAAAACCTGTATGTCCTTACTGTGGAAATTGTAGGTATTCCCATGCAGAACTTCATTGCACACAGCAGTATGAACGCAGCACAGGTATCAAAAACTCGGTGCTTTCCCACTGCCAACAGTGGGAAATTTGCTGCAATAGAATTGTGGGGGCTTACATTTTTACAGTTAACCAACGTCAGTAAGCGATTATTTGTAATTCATCTTCTCTTAGGTAATTATGTCAGTTTTAACTTTGGGTGTTCCACTTGAAATTAAAAGGAGAAGTAGGAAAGGGTCGCTGACTTCTGGTGTTAGCTATGGTAGCATTAAATGTCACCCTGATTTGAATCTGCTTTCTGCCATCTCCTTCTGATGGGACTGACCACAGCGGGCTCATCAGAAGTTTCCAGGATAAATCAGACTGGGAAATAACTGAGATCTAAGTGGCTGTCCTGTTTTAGAGGAAATGGATAGTTGGTTTAATATGTCTAGTTAGTTGTTTTATTTTTAAATGGTATACTTACCATCAATGAGGAAAACATGAAAATTACTGTTAGTGTCAACTAATTCAAGGATGAAGAGAAGAGGAAAAAATGCTCTTCCAATCTGAATGGGAAATTTAGACAGTCAACAAGTTCTTTTCAGTTTGTTTTCCAAAATTTAACTTTATTATTGTAATTTGAAGTTTATTAATAAAATGAAATGCCATATAGGACACAATTCTGTATGGAATGAATGAAAAATCAGAGACTGTTCAAACAATTCTCATCAAGGAAAAGAAAAAAGGACAGGAGGCGAAAGCAAGAAAAATCAAAATGACATCAAGGAATCCGTATCAGACCCTCTTCACCTGCCCCCGCAGTTAAAATTCTAAGTTTTAATTATTGGCCACTGTCAGTGTTGTTCAGTGAGCAAAAATTAGGACAAGTGATCTGAGCATAAATATTACCATTGCTTAGGGTTGAAAACAGTTAACTAATGACTTGGTTAATCAAATTAGTGTACAGGTGACAGTGCTGAACATCCATATTCAGCTGCGTAGTACAAGCATCCTAACACCACACACACTTCTTGATTCAAAAACCAGGATTTTTCAGCTTTTTGCTCTAAGCAGGGGAATAAATTTTTTTGTGATAAAAATATGGTTAGGCCTCTATTTTCTAGTATACTTTATAAGTAGTGGACCAAGTAGAGCAATACAGTAACAATGTTTTCACTGCTATTTTATGTGTTACCGCAGTCATTAAAATCACTACTATTGCTCTTCTCTCAGTGATTCATGCAGAATGCATTGTGTCCTAGGCACTGCACATCACAGAGGGGAGAAGAATGGTGCAAGGCAGTCTGGGGGCAATAAGTATGAAACCATCAGTGATTTAAGAATATGTTTTTAATTCAGAAGTTAAGGTTATTTTCCCCTCGTAAAAGTGAGAGGGGAGTGGTCTGAAAGAGACACCAGGAAAAAGGGGGGAATGGCTCATCTTACAGCCCACCAGAAAGACGTGGTACTTGCTCATTTACATTTTAGCATTGAGTTTTCTGAAGACCTGGGTGTTTTTTTTTCCCCTCTGAACACATACTTAATAGAGCAATTTCTGTAATATTTATACAAAATGTAGTATAAACATAGAGCTTCAAAATAAACTTTCATTGTATCGTTCCAGAAACAATTATGCTACCTGTATGCATTTCAACTCCGTACACACAGATTTTATTTAACAAAAGTCATCCCTGTGTTTTTATTTACAGCAAAATCCTCACGTTTATGCATATATAGCATCTCTAGTTACGCAAACGTTACATAAAACATTTTTGGATAGAGTATCTGTGAAGAGATACATATTAGTTATTTCTGAAATTTAAATGTACAATAGCTAATAACAATACAAAAGCCTGCAAAAACCACAGTTGTGCTAAGTTGTTAATGCCAGAGACTGCTACTAAAATATTAGCACTAGTAAGTTCAGCTGCGTTCTGTCCTGGACCCCAATACCAATGGCTGAGATGCGCCAGAAAACCAGATGAAATCAATTTGCAAAATAATAAGCTTCTTGCATTTAAATAATCTTCTTAAACCAGCAAAAATGGAGAAATATGACTTCCAATTTTATTTCCTTCTCATTTTCTGAGGCAGAAAGATCAGGTGGGTTTACGTAGGAAATGTTGTTACAGGATGTGTGTGGAAATACAGCTACGGTTAGGGGGTGATTCATAGCTGGAATAGCATTTTGGATTTTTTCACCTGTAACTCTTGTCTATCGAAAGCTACTCCTTCAAAGCTAGTTTTGACACTGTATGAGAGAGTCATCTTGTAAAAGCTTTACAGAAATCACAGTGTGACTGCATGGCACCTACTAAAGCATAACTTCTAAATTAACATTTGTTATTTCTTCTTCGGTTTAACTCCCCCCTCCCCCCCTTTTTTTTTCAGAGAGAGATATTCCTTAAAATGTACGATGATATTTTTAAAACTATAAATAAGTTGAAAGGAAACAGAAAAGATCCTTGTTTGTCTGCAAGTTGTAAAAACCACAGTAATGGTGACGTCTGTCTTTAACAGAAGACTCTCGCTTTCCTTTTTTTTTTTGTTACAAGTAATAAATTAATAATTCACATACATTTTGGCACAAGTTATTTTGGAAGCTGAAAAATGACTGTAATATATCTACTCTATATTGGAGAAATTAATTTTTCAGTCTTTTTAGTGCAGTAACAAGATTTGCCTTTGGAAAGACATTTTAGTGTTAGTTAACATGTGGTATCATGGTAACTGTTTTCTTCATTTTGATACTACAGTGCTTTATCCTTGTGTTTGAAGATAAATCAACAATCCGAGAGAAGGAAAGAATAATAAAAGTTGTTGTTGGGCTCCGTAAGCGGCTTACTTTTTCTTGAAGGCTTCTGTGCCTTGCATTTAACAGTAACGGGATGTACCAAATCCGAATGTTTAAGGCCCAATGTCACTGGCAGACGAGAGATTATAAGGCGGGGGCGTGTTTAAGTGATGGAGAGGAATCTGCTTTAGATACCAAACAAACAAGGGCCGGCTTTCCGGGGCAGTCCTGTACAAGTACGCCCTCGTCCCTTGGACACAAGGGGTTTGTAAACGCGCTGTCCTGTTGGGCTGAATTCCTGCCACGGTTCACATTCTCATTTGCAATTTACTGCACACTGACAAAGTGTTCAGTCCTCTCTTTGACTTGCTTTAAAGCGAGATTACTGTTTCTTTAACGCATTTCAGGAGGGTGGCATTTTAACCAGTTTCTTGGTTGGATTCTTACCGCTTCAATCACTGATCATCATCTTCCCTGCGAAAAGCCAAGGCTGCTTTAAAGAGAACTCAGGGTAACTTTTGTCATGTGTGGCAAGAGGCGCAAAATGGGGATCTAGGTCACGGATCTCCCTTAATGTCTAACTTGCACGCTTCCTTGTATAGTAAATGTAAATGTGTTGGTAATAGGCTTGCTTAGTTCAGTTGCTTTTCATTGATGAAGTATTCTGTGGGCCAGGAAGGACAGGCACACTGTTGTCCAAACAGCATCTTTTCTCGGGATGCTCCTCTGCCAGTATCGGATCCTCTAAGCAGCACACTCTTCGGTTGCCAAAGATCATCGGGTAAATTTTTCTTGAATACCCCTTTCCAACAAATACTTCCTACAGCTGTCCTATTTTAATTATATTTCTCTAAACTTGAGTCTTAGATTGAACTGTCTGATTGTAACAAGATGTGCCTCTTTCATCGTGTGCTAGAGTTTGGCCAAATAGAAACAGCGGTACAGGTGTAGGGATTGCTGGCTGGCAGACATAGCAGGACATGATCAGTCTTGTTGCACTGTCCCAAATGTGGAATACTTACTTTTGATCCTAAAAGAGGCAAAATGTTACTGCCAGTTTCTCTAGTGTGCTCTTTTTTCTCTACTTTTTCTGATTTAAAAATTTACTCACTTCTGAGTTCCACCAGCGAGTTACAATATCATCCAATGTACAGAAAATGGCCTCTAGTCATCTTGCCAAAAGCTCTTCATTTCCATCTTTGAGACTTCAAATTACTATTCTTGGCCTTTTTGCCCTATACCTCTCTGACCCCAGAGTAATCCCCTGACATAATTCCCAATAATGAGGAACTCATCTTTGGAATTACACAGATAACATTTTTGATGGCACATTTGATAGTTTGAAAGATACAGTCAAATTGTTATTTATTTGGAATACCGTCAATGTCGTATTTTTAAATTATTCATAGATTTTGAAAACTATGATGAGGGCTAGAAACCAACCAGCTGTATAGTGGCCTTAAAGTGTATGTTAGTTGTCACACCAAAAAAAGAAGAAAGGAAAACAACTGTTAAATGCCATTGTGAAGGCATAGGTTGTTTTCTGTGGCTTAGGAAAGAGAATCTTCTGAATTGTGTGAATTTATGAGGTGGTACTGAATGTCTTAATGCTGACACTAGCGCTGCATTTGGTCTTGGTTCTTGATGTTTGCTGAGTGGTGGTTCTGTCTAGCCCGTCATCTTAGTGTTAGTGCTGGTAACTTCTTTATTACACAGGATCTAAGGAGACCCCCAGCCAACAAAATGCTACTACTGCTGAAATAATTCTGAATTCTGGTCACCTTATCTATAGATTTTTTTTTTTTATACCCTCCTTCTGGAGGACGAGGTGGGAACAGAGCTGTGGGTGGTATTGGGGTAGGAGGCAGAAGCTCAGGCTAGGGTCTTCTGTGCGTGGTGGCGGCTGAGTCAGGTTTGCTTTGCCGCTCTGCCTCTTCCAATCCCCCATGCAACAGGCAGTTAAAGCGAGCGAGGATAAAGGTAGAAGAACAGAGGCATTTGCACCAGCACCACGAGCAAGGCTTTCCTTTGTCTTCTTGGGAGAGCCTGTGCTGACTGACTGCGATCAGACAGTCTGAAGGCTGGCTGCAGGAGAAATAACCTCAGATGGGAAGGATAAGATCCTGCTGCAGCTCCAAGGTGAGGGTTGTCTGGGAATGGCAAGCATGGCAATCCAGACCAATCCAGAGAGTTTGAAGGTTTTTCACAAGCGGTACCTTTTCTTACCCATCTGAGCATGGGATCGGTGTGTGTGATGACGCTCATCTATTTTGCATTTGCTAAAAGATGAGGTATCCAAACCAGTAGAAAAGCCTGATGGTCACATATTGCAAGATGTTTTGGAAACCAAGTGCCGACCTACTGCCTGTGCAATGTAGCTCAGTCCCTGCAGGATTTACGAGCTCTGGTTGGAAGTCTGCTAGACGTGCCGGAATCAAGCTGGCCTCTGGGCTGCTTGTGCCTCTCTACACCGTGCTCCCCTGAGCCCTGAGTTTAGGATGGCCACTCTGGCATGGAGCACAAGTGCACAGAAGTGCTTGAGCTCAGCACCAGAGGTGAGTGAGCCCTCCGGCAGCCAGCATGCACCAGAAGCGTCCCAGCACTTCTACATCTATCAGTGTGTGCTGCCAGGGTTCCCACGCTTTATGATGGCCCGAAATGGCTGGATTGGCTCGGGTGCTCGCATAGTCTTGTGCCCAACCTGAATAAGCCCTGGCAAATCCTGAGCTTTGGCGGCTGGCTGTGTGTACCTGCACTTCTGATGGGGTTAATTCCTGGCCTAGGGAAGGTGTTCAGTGGTAAGTGGGAGCTAACTCCTGCTTAGGCTCAGGATGCAAAATGGCGTCAGGCCCCGCCTCTGGCAGTTGTCATCTGCACTGCCTCGTTCTGTGTGGGGCTCTCCTCCTTTTGGGCTCGGATGAGGAACGTCTGGCCGCTTCCAGTCAGGGGCCTTCTGCGGGCTTGCGTAGTCAGTTCCACTGTGCGGACAGTCAGTGTCCGTGTGCTGACGGACACGTTATTCCCCAACCTCCGGGTGATACGAGCGACTATGACTTGAAGTTGAATCTTGAGGATCTTCAGTGTTAGAAAATTTAGTCTGGGGTTTTTTGGTGTTTAGGCTGAATCGCGTATGTGGGTTGCTAATGTGCCGTGCTTAAGAACAAAAGTGGGATAAATACGAAGACATGTAAATTTCATACCTTTGCAAAATTATAAGTGGGAGAGTGTCCTGCCAGCAACCATTGTTTGGTTCCTACCAACAGCCATTCCATCATTTGGTCAAGTAAATGAAGAAGACAGCTCAAGAAGTCCTGTTATCAGGCTCAGATTTTGAATCCAAGGGGCCTTCAACATATCAAGTTTCTCACATTCATTTATGTCTGGAAAAGCAGAAATCCAAATCAGTACTCTCTCACATCTTAAAAAGGAAGAGCATTTGGCAGGGACCTCTTGTTATTAAATGGAGATGACCCTGCAAGTGTAGGAAATCCCTGCAGGGCAGGTGGGATTTTAAGGCTCCAGGATTGTAATTCAAGGAAACTTGAGGACTATGTTACCTCAGTAATTAAAATCCTACACGGCAAAACTTCTCAGTGCATTTGTGGTGAGCATCACTGAAGCAGCATGGAGACTCACACAGAAGCTGTGGTGGCATTTAAGACTTGTGAAAAGAAGATGTATGCTACGCAGAAGGCAAATTTTATAGTAAACTCAGAGGAAAATTAGTTTAGACTGTGCTGTTTCACTCATTTTTTTACAGGATGGACTTTGAGTACACATTGAGACATTGCATTCTGTCAACAAATCTTACATTTAAATAGGAGTTTGGGGTATTCTCAGGGGCATTTTGGTAGCACACATGCTAATTTTTGTTCTCCTTTATGGAACAGCCTAGCCTATGCAGTTAGTATGGTGAGGTCAGTGTATACACAATATCTGCATGCCATGGGTATTAGTAAAATCCACGTCACCATTTTTTAATTTTTAAGAAACCGCAGCCTTATCCTCTAGCTCTCTTCTGTATAAGTAATCACTTTATTTAAGATGGTACCTCAGCCTTTCTGACTTGCACCCTTCTGTGTACCTTTCTGGTAAGAAATTCTGCAGGAGTCCTAACTTCAGCACAGTCAACTGACTGTGTACTGTGGTAAATCATGTGGTAAAAGGAGCAGATTGAGAACGTTAGGTGAAGTTGAGCAACTTCTAATTTGTCTGTGGTCATGACAGGTATGTTTTGCATTGCTCCAGCAAAACCCCTGTTGCATACCCCTCGGTGCTGCGGTGCTTCGCAGTGGCACCCAGCCCTTCCAGCCTTCCTCCCCATGGCACAGGGATTCCTCACCATCTGCCATGATTTGTGCCCACTTCGTTCATCCTCTGCATGACTCTCTCACCTCTTTCCACACCACCTGTTCTCTGCCAGGAATGAACTGTTAAAACTGTAGGGAGAAGAGCACAGAGGCTTCTTGGGGAACCCACGCTTGGTGATGCAAAGGGACACATGAAAGTTGCAGAGTCATGGCCTGGGAAAGTTATCTGGGCAGCAGGATAGAAGATGGAGATAATAGACCATGCGTGCCAAGGTCAGAAAAGGAGGTGTCTGACTGATCGAGATGGAAGATGCCAAGGGTTTGGACAATGTCTCTTTGTGGAGGGAGGGAGGAGTGTGCTGTGTGAGGGATGCACAGGGAGGACATCGGGCACAGCCTGGAGATGGGGTGCCTGGAGGCCTTGCAGTGGCAGCAGCCTGCTGCCCGGGGAGCAGCACTGCGCACGGCGGCTGGGGGGAGCGAGTAAGAAGACCTGTGTTTCAGCCATGAGCTGGTGGCCAGATAGCCACGAGAAAGGATTTCAGTGTGACAGCTTGATCTGGGGAGAGGAACCAGCAGTATACCTGGCTGTGAGCTTTTGTCTCTGGCTTCTGGCTCGCCCCGCACTAGCCCACCCCGAGGGAGGCAGAGCCAGCACCAGGCAGAGCCTCGGCTCTGTGCTCCTGGCGACTCAGCAGCCTGGAGGGGTGTCCAATGGGGTGCAGGTCGCCCCCCACCCTGCCCCAAAGGAGGGCCGCTGGTGGGGGTGGGTGCTGCAGCCCCGGTTGCAGACATGCTGGCAAGGGCATTGCGGACTCCAGGATGGGTGGGAGAAGGGTCCCACAGCCCCTGTCCTTCCTGTCCCCCTTCTGGCAGCAGCCCTTCCTTGCTCCTGTTTTGTTTCAGATCTGTCATGGCCTTGCTGAGGAAGTACATTGCAGTTGCAATACATTACAGCCTTTCTTTTAAGCACAGGCCAGTCTTGAGGGTCATGGTACAGAGCCTGAGCAGACATGGGTCAGGTACCTGGGCTGCAGGAGCACAGGTTTATCTGGCCTGCCTCGAGCCATAGCATGTGGGGAAATCCTCACTGGAAGCCAGCCGGAGCTGCCATGTGTAGTTCTGTATGCTTTGTAATTTGTGGGGCAAAAGTTCATTGTCTCAGTTTGAAGTGTATTTCAGTTATTCCTCAGGCTGCGGCTCATGATCCTCATCTGATGCTTACAAAAATTCATTTGCTTATTTAATAACAAAGCTTCCTTAATTCAAGCAAAGATACATGACACATGGAGCTAAATACACTAGTTCTATTATTTTTTTAATTAGAAAAACAATACTAAAACTTTGAAAAGCTTTTAATAGTAAGTAGGTCTTCTGTGGTAAACTAACTTTAACGACAGAAATTTCAAAGGCCAAAAGTTATTTCTCGCACTTCATATATCCTTTACAGTGAGTTCATACAATGTCCATCTTCGGTTTATGAAGACCAAAGATGGAGCCTTGGTGGTCCAGCAGCAGTGGAGTGCTCTCGAGGCTGGGATTGGTGCTCTCTGCAAACTGCATTCCTCCTCTGAGCGCATCCCAGATGGGGCACTGATGTTTCTGTAGCTAGAGGCTAAAAGAAAATTATCACCTGCTGCTCATGGAAGTGGAGGGAAAGTTACAGAATATAAACTATGAAGTGCACCATTATTAGGGTAAATAGTAAGCATAATTTTTTTATTGTTTGCTTACATACAGTACCTGGTGAACTGAGTGTTCTTCAAGTTAGGCTGTTTACTCAAGGTGCAGTTTGACTTTCTAATCTGAAGTGCATTACTAAAAATGTTGAAAACAGACTTGACCTTGAAATGGTAAAGGTAGTAATCTGAGGAGCAGAGTTAGGTTTGGGTTTTCATTGTAACGTTTATTTGAAGCCTCCTCTTGGCTTGTTATTACTGCTAGAGAAAAACCTAGTGCAAGAGAGAAACTTGAGTGCGTGTCTTTTTTCTCTTATATTTGCTATTATTTCTGAAATCCTGGCTACCATGCTTGAAGTGTGACAATATAGGTAAGTGACAAATGCACCATTAAAAAATAAAATAGTTTCTTCTGGGAACAGCAGGGTCTAATGAGGGCATGGACTATTAAATCAGTGAATTGAGTGAAGTTCTTATTATTTCATTCTATATTGCAGAGATCTCCTTAAACCCAGTAAATATTGTTGGATTTAAAAAATAAAAGTACTATGCTGCTCTTTACAGAAAGAAAACACCTGTAGAAATAACGGTGCTGCAAGGTAAAGGGTAGGAGGAGCTCAGGAGAGGCCTGTGCAGTAGATGGTGTACAGGTTTTGCTGAAC
>NW_008824472.1:354736-405038 GCF_000699105.1 Pygoscelis adeliae
GATGGTCTTTCAGCCTCAGCTCTAACTGTGAAGTCAAAGCAGTCATATGCTATACAAAACTGTCTTCCAAAATCTTAGAAAATAATTTGCTGCTGTATTATGATAAGTACAGATTCTAGAAGCTAAAAGTCTTAATTACAGTGAGTTTGCTGTCTTTAGCATGGCAGCTTTCCTTTAATTGAAAAAAATGGCAAAAAAAAAAAAGCAAGCTGTGTAGCATGAATTAGTCTTACATGGTCTGCTGGATTTACACCAGTTGTTGACACAGAGGAGTAAGTGCCACTGTACTGCTGAAACGCCTGCAGCTTGTTCTTGGTATTACTCCATGCATATGATTTCCAGGTCGCAGCCAGAGCACAAGTAAAAAGTCTGCCCTTTGCCGCTCTGCAAGTACCTTACCTTACTCTTTTTTTGCGGTGATGTTCTTTTTTGAGTAATTCAGACTGATAGCACAGGAAGCACAGGACAAGAGGGTAGGGGTGGTTTTAGTTTGTGTCCAAAACAGTTTTCAAAACAAGTGTGGCGTTTCTGAAAATGAGGTGTAAATGTGAAAGCCATGAGTACACAGTATGTTTTCCAGTTCTCCAGGAACACATCAAATCAGTTTTGCAGGTCTGAGCCGGCAGAGATTTTTCTAAATTGTAACTGAGGTAACTGAAATCTTGCCCCTGCTATAGCTTTTTGCAGTTCGGGCAGGGTATCTAAGCTTGTATATCTCAAAGGCTTATTTCCCCACTCCTCCCCAGTTTAAAAAGAAGCACAAGGTTCTTGTTTACTGCTTGGAAATATAAATTAAACCACTCAGAGCAACTCCTGCACAGCGATCTCTTTCAGTGAAACATCCAGTTTGAGGAAGAATCACTGTGAAGAGAGGAGTTCTTTTAAATAAATTAATCTTAGAATTTGCTAGCAGTTGCTTCCATTTAACTTTGATGTTAATCAAAGTTCTGTTCTGTTTCATCATTAATATGTCAGTATAATGCTGTACTGTTATTTTCAAAATATATTTCCTGATTTTGGGAAGAAACCAATTATAAGACAAATTAAATACCAAAGAAATTAGAATATATGCAAAATTTATTTTGTGCAATATTGCAATACTTGCAGATGTATGAAAGATTAGAAGCTAATTGCTTCTCATTTGAAAGGAATTTTTGGTTTTCTTGAATTTGTGGGCTTAAGTCATCTGAATTTTTAACTTTATAATATTTAAAGGCTTTGTCAATAATTCAGGTTAACTTCTGTTTCCTTTAAAAGGGAGATTATGTGCAAAAATAATCTTTAATATAGATATTAAGTTGAGGGATCAAATATTTGGAAGTTAAACAATGCACTTTTAACATTAAATGCTCATCTTTAAATATGTTACATTCATTTTAAATAATTTATCACAATATCTTGTTGCAAGTTAGTCCTAAAAAACTTTAAAATAAAAGTTATTGCATAGTATATCTTGTATCAAACTTGGATATTTTCCAAGTTTCAGTTCTAAAACCTATCTTTGTGTGAAGGACACTAACTTGGCGGTGTAAGATTCTTAATGGCTGAGACCTGTGCTACTACGCAGGTTAATGCATATGCTGGAATTTGAAGTCAGGGTCTAGAAATGAGTCTAGCTCAGAAGAGCTGAAATCTGCAAAGTCTCAGTGCCTGGTACTACTTGTTGGCTGTGGCTAGGTCTGCAGGGACACTTACTGAATACGTAACTCTGGTTTCAAACCATGGGGGAATTTTGGTTTCCTGAATAGAGCTGATGAAATTTAAATGTTTGTTGGATGAAGTTCCAAATTTGGAGAATTGCAGACTTTTGTATTAATTTGCAATACAATAATACAGTGCTGTCCAAAGATTTGGTCTCTGCTGTATAGGTTTAAAATTTGAACACTACTTGGTTTTGGTCTGGCTTTATTTCCTACATAATAACTCAACACAAAATCTGATTTAAAGACTGGACATATCAAAGGGCAATTAGGAAAAGGGATTTTTTTTTTTGCATGATCCATCTCAGTGTATAGCTTTCTATAGTTGCTATGCAGTTTTAACATGATAGAATGTTTTTTAAATGCTGGGAAAAGTCACAGAAATAACTAGCACTAAAGAAAAAATTTGAAGTACTTAGAACAATAAAACCCAATGTTAAAATTGCCCAGGCATTTAATTAATAGTTTGAACAGTGTGCAGTGAATGAGACGGAAATACACAGAAAGGCTTTGGTTCAGCAAAACACTCAAATATGTGCTTCACTTCAAATGCATGCTTATGTCCTCTAGATTTAGGATTATTCTCGTTTAAAGCTAAGCACAGCTTAAATGTTTGCCAGGTGGTGGCCAGGGCATTTCAGCCTTGCCTGTGGGCACACGCTTGCTGGCACTCCCATAGTCTAACTTCGGGTTATTAGGGGGGTGTATGTAACTGCAACGAGAAATATTTTGGTTCATAGTGACAGTATACGAGTGACAGAGCTGCATGGTCATGGGGCAGTAATTTTTAAGAAAGAGAATATTTGCCTCATTTGTCACAGCCCCTGCAGCCCCTGCAGTCCTGCCAGGGTCCTGATGCTGCCGTGGGCAGCCACCTAATGGGAAATTGCATTTCCTTGTGTTCCACACGAGGTAATGCGAGGGCCACACAGGCAGGCTCAGGTTCTGAGAGATCTTGATTCTTGACGTACTCTTTTAAATTTCTAACATAACATTCATTTAAAGCTTTTTTTGTTGTTTACTAAATTATTTTAAAAAACAAACAAAAACCCCCACCCAGATAAAGGCGATGCAGTCTGGTTTTGTTTAGCAGTAGCTATCAAAAACTGTTCCACGCAGTGCAGGACCATGGTCCGGGGCAGCTGCTCAGTCAGCATTAAGGTAGTATGCTTCCTTTTTTACATTTACTGAATCGTATTAATAAAATCAAGAACGTAGTACACTCTAGATAATATTTGTTTTCTTTTCACTGCTTGGTATATTTGATATAGAGTGGTATTAGTGAAATCGGAAACTGTATTGTAATGTTTCTCTTTTTTCCCAAACCATTTCTATCTCAGGTGGATATATATTGTCTCATCTCTTTAAGACACATAAGCAGAGTTATTTTCAAAATTCGGACTGAACTTTTTCACCTGGTGGGTGAAGAATTATTTTCCTCACTTAAGAAATAATCATGTTTTTATCAACTTTTCAGCATCAGTTGAGGGAAATCTAAATACTTTGCTCCTTTGACTGTATTAGATTGCTGCCTGAACATCGTGTGAGGTGAGTCTCTGATTTCTAGCTGCTGTGAAGAAGGTTGCACAAGGGATTATGAACATCCTCTGCAGCCTTTGCGAGGCAGGTAGAAAAGTAAGTCGGGGATCCTGTGGCTTTAGAGTGAAGCTGTGCCTCCTGGAAAGTATTGGTAGCTGGGGAAAGAGGGTATAAATTTCAGTCCAACACATGCATGCGCATATTTACTTTGTAAGTGCAGCTGGTAGCACCAGTGAAGGCAGCGCCTTCCTTCTGCTACTCCCCACCGTACACTGCCGTTCTGATCTAGCACACCTGTGCAGGAGTGTGATACTAGTGCAGGAGACAGGCACTCACCGGCTGAGCCCTGTTTGTCAGAAACTCCAGCCGCATCCCACCAGGTAGTTGTAGCTGGACCTAATCAAGGCGAGCTGTCGAGCCCTGTCCGAAGTAGGGCAGTGAGCTCTCCCACGTAGATGGTGTAGGCAAGTGCAGTGATGGTACCACGTGTTACGGTGCCGTGGTGAACCAGGTTTTAACCACAGGATTTTCAGAATTTATGATTATATATTTTAATTTGAACTTAAAAGTCTTAATGTAAGGTTTTAGTTTTAAAGCTGCTGCAGTGTCAAACTATTGCAGTGTTTAAAATATGCCAGTGTAAAATGACTGTACTGATTTATTTTAAAACAACATGTGCTTTCCTAATCTAGACTCTAAACTGCAGGGTGTAACCCTTGCCCAAATACAGCATGCTAAACTAACCATTAAACTTTTTGCTGTTGTAGGAGCAATTGTTTAACAAATAAAATAACGTATGAAAATAACACAGCTTATGATGTTCCTAAAGGAAAAAAGGGAGAAATGAGTCTTAATTACTATTTTGTGAATAGTAACAGAAGTGAAACAACTTCACAAGTATTCTGCTTTTAAACCTGACTTTCCTACAGTCTTTCACATGTAGCCTGTGTTTATCATGGCACATTAGGGTCTGTCATTTTTAGGTTTAAAGAATAATGTGTTATTAAAGAGAGTGGCAAGTTTCAGCTGCAGTCTGAAGGAGTACTGGCATCGTGTGGCTGATGTGGAAATGTGCTGCAGAGCTGTGGACTGAAGAGTTTATGCAGTGCATGCATGCTCTGGTAACACACAATAATTACAGATACTCACAAGGACAAATTAACATGATTATTAGATTTACTACCGGCTTTGGTTTTTTTTATGAGCAGTGCTGATCCACAGAAGCGTACGGTGTGGCATGCAGGGTTTGAGTGCTTGGGCACGAGGAGAAGCATCACCTGCAGCTTGCACAGGATGGCAGAGAGTTTGCAACGCGTGCGGTGTTTGGTCTGCACGCTGCTCTTCAGTGTCAGTACTTTCGCATCTGCAGCCAGCTCAAAGGTGTGGATGCTTTAAAACTGTAATAATTGACAGTCTTCCAGATGTCTGCTGTCAGTATCTATTCATACTGACATAAAAAAAAATCATAGCTATGCATAATTTATAAATCTCATGCATAAGACTATATGGATTTCATTTTAAAATTAAGATGAGAGCTATTAGTTTCTGGCACTTCGTTGTAACGAAGTATTTTAGGGTGTTTCTATAGACAGTAGGTAGCTGAACTCCGTATTTCATCTATTTAGATGAATGCTGCTTCTGTCACAGCAGCATTTACATAAATAAGTGTATCACCTGTGAACCTCTGAATCAGGGCATTAATACCAGTTTTTAAAAGTGGTGAGCTGAGGCACAGAGAAGTTAGGTGGTGGGACAGAGCTTGCCGACATGTTTGAAGGAGAGCCAGGAAATGGATTAACAGAAAAATCACACTATTTCTTCCCTACGATCTTTTAGATTTTTGTTGGTCTTGCTTTTTATTGTATTGCGGGAGAAATACGAGAGGTTTTTCATGTTGTGCCTTGATCTCAGCATATCCAGACATGCAACTTAGACTAGCATGAAGCAGATAGGAGTAACCTATGTAAATCTTTATTGGCTTTTTTGTAGGAAAGAGGTGGAGCTTATTTTTTTTCCCTATCACTGTTAATGGCGTTTTCCTAAAATATGATGGATTTATAAGTATGTTTAACATGCCTTTCCTTTTTTTGTCTTAGTTCTTTGCTCCTAACTCGCAGGCGCGGTGGCTGAACAATAAGCTGTGTGGTGTGACAGGTGAATTTCACAATTTACCTGCTGTAATAGTGTGCTCTGTACTGCCGTTCAATCATCTCAGAATTTTACTTGCCTGATTAGTTGAGTGCAGCAGATTTTCAATTTAAATGTAACTTCATCTGCTTGATTAAAAATGTAACAGAACATTATCTGTTGCAAATAAATTTCAGAGGAAGAGATGATTTTGCCTGTTTAAAAATAACATCTGTTTATATTGGCTGGGAGCAGATGATTAATACCTCTCTAATTTCGAGGTTTACCAGTCCAGCTCACCTGTCTCTTTGCATGGATAGCTGAAATTGATGGCTGTCGGGTATAAACATTTACCTGTTGATGTTTATTTGATGGATTTCTTTTTTAAGGATAATATAGAATCCCATCATTGGGCATTCATTTATTTGCTGCTCATCAAGATGATTGACAGTTTTGCCAGCAACATAGAAAAAGGTTTTCCTTCTTGGCTCACGAAAGAGAAATTTACTTCTAAGTGATAAGTGCCTTGCACAAGAAAACAGATTTCCAAGATTTTTCATTTCCCGCGTTTATTCTAATTGTGCTGAAGGGAGGCTCGAGGTTGGCGTGAGCCTGGCAGGATATAGCAGGAGGTGGGTGTCTGACAAATAGCAGAGAGATCCTGCAGCTGTTTTTCGTGAAGTGACGGCTTGTTTAAGCTGCAGAGCAAAACTAGGGAAGCTCCTGCCAGCCAGAAAGGCGGCAATTTCCAGCAGCGTTCAACGTGAGAGGCTGGGTCTGCGAGAGCGCTTGCCAGCTGCTGGGTGTGCCGGCGCCTGCGACAGCCCTGGCTGCTGGGGACATGCAGGGAAGCTGGGGCTGCCGAGCTCGTCCTTCCTGCCACATGGGAGCTCTGTGGCAGGCGGGCCCCGCTGGTCCCAGCTGCTGGCCGCGGCTCTGCCTGCTCCTCTGTGCCTGCTTTCCAGCGAGCCCCCTGCTCATGGGGATGCCCAGGGGCTGTCACTACCATGCACCGGCCAAGCTCTGCTCCTGCTCAGCGATATGCACTGCCCTGAGACCTCTGCGCGCTCGCTCTCGCCAGGAGAGATGCTGGAACTTGAAGGCTGTGGCTCCGAAGGATGGGAGCAAACGTGGTTCCCCGTAAATGTGATAGATCAGCAGGACTGAAAACAGGGGTCAGGGTTGTGCTGCGCTTGCAGCCGCCTTTGGGCTTGGGGTGGTTGTTCCATAACCAACACCTGTTCTGTCTCAGTAAAACAGAGCTGCGCACAAATCCCACCCCCAAGATGGTACCTGGGGTGCCATATGGAGAATCATGAGAACTGATTCTCATGACTGCTGGTTTGTGAGACTGATTTACCTGTGAGCCTGGGCGAAAGGCTTCATTTATCTCCCTGTTTCCCAACCTGCAACAGAGATTTGAAAGTAGCTGTCCAGCTTTGCAAAGCATGTGTGCTTTATGAGTGTTGCGTTGTTTTGTTTCTGCTAGTAAAAAGACAGTTTCTTAGGTTTGTTTTAGTGCAGAAATTAGATATTATGGAAAGATCTACAGTAATTTCATCTTGCTCCTGTCCTAAAACTGTGAAAAAAAAATTATTTCTGTGAGAGATCAAGATGTATTTAAATTCATTTCATATTAAGGTAGCTGAGGAAAATACTGTAAAATTTTTGTCTTGTCCTTAAGACCAAACATTACACACACTGAGGGCTAGTCCTCTGTTGCATCTACATGGCCTCCACAGGATGGTGCTTGAGGCTCCTGGTTTTTGGCCACTTTGCCATGGTGGGATTTAAAACTGTGGTGAGTTTGCTATAAAGCCTATTTGCTATAAAGGCTGTTTACTGCTGGAGGAAATAAATACAGTGGTGATCTACTCTTTCCTCCATATTCCCTCCTCTTTTTTGTTCGAGGCTAAGGGCAGCTGGCACAGAAAGTAGTAATGCAGTTTTTTCCCACTTACTCTTAGCAAGCCTGGGTATTCACAGCCTTTCAAGACCCCATTACATTGTTCCTACAGCATAAAGTGATGACAGCTCTGCAAAGGAATCAAGTGCTAAAATTCTAATGTAAAAGTCTGTGTGTGGCGTGGAAATGCCCTACTCATGTTTTGTTGTGCTAAGTGGAGTCCCTTCTTCTTCTTCAACGGCACAAACCAAGTGTTATTTATAGCCTACCTGTGGGGTTCTTTTCCTTTTTTCCTGTTGCCAGAACACCTTCTTTTCCAGTGGCTTTAAAATGTCAAATATACATTTACATAAAAAAATCACAGTCTATTATAAGCTTGACCTTCCTGTGGCTGAGATCAGTAGCAAAATTCTTCCTTCCCAGCTGTGGGATCTACCCCCAGACACAGCTCACTTTCTGGCAAAAGTAACTGTAAATTAGGAGAGCAGCCCTTGGTGTTCAACTTTTTCTTCTGCATGTTTTCAGGAATTTTTGGTGGACCTAATTGCACATGTGAATGTGTTTATTCTTATACTATTACGTTCTCCTAAAAACTAGGTTTGTTAAAATACAGCCTTGATACTACTAGAGGCCTGTGCATTTGTCAGTTCAAGACATGAATGCCTCTTATTTTACACCACTGTGAAAATGGCAAACCATGTCAAAACAGCTTAGGGAAAAAACATTTTTTTTGAATTGCCATTTGTTTTGTATTGTTTTGCCCTCTGTATTGTAAATACAGAAGAGTTCTATGTGCTGGGCATGTAAATAAACCTATTAGGGTGTTGGTTTTTTTTTTTAGTATAGTCTATTTCTCTTTATTATATATCAGTGAAAGGGTTATTGTAATTTTAGATCTAGAAGCTCAAGACTAATCCAGGCTGCGTGGAAAACAAGGGGGTGTACTTCAGAGGATTTGCTGAAGTTCTGCTATTGTTGGTCCGTGAGGTCTCAAAATGCTGTTTCAATAGGCCTAGATGACCTCATCTTTCGCTGCTTGCTAATCCACAACCTCCATTTTCACAATGTCTTAGAAAAGTTTATTTAAGGAGACTTGCACTGGAATAATAGGCGATGCTTTGCGTAAGACATAAAGGCAAAGTTAAACAAGTACATCTGTGTTGTACTTTGTATACTTAACACTGAAGAAAAAAATTACAAAATTTGCTGTTTGACTAAAGTTTTATAATAATGTTTTAATTTTATGCAGTGATGTTAAAACTTAAAGCAGCCTCATACAATCCATAACTAGTACATCAATTTAGTATGTGTGGTTCAATTATCATTTTTTGAAATGTGTTTACTTCCTTTTTCAGTCAATGCTAGGAAAAAAAACAGTGAAACTGTCTTTTGGGGGAGATCTTATTCCTTGCATGCTTATTCTTCTGCTTGAAACCGGTGGGACACCCTCGCCATCTGACGGTGTTGTGGTTGCTGAGGTACGTGGCAGGGGGATTAAGCCAGGTCCTGCAGCAACTCAGTGCGGTGCATGCGCATCACCTGGAAAGCCTCAGCTGGCTGGTGGTGACAGCTGCTGGTGGACACACCGCCCTGCAGATGTCTGCCAGCTGCAGTACCATGTTTTCCCATTAATGCCATGAAGAAGTCCAGAGAAATCCAAAGGACCTTGAGCTCATTCTCATGCTTCCATGAAAATGTACATTTTTGGGAAGCAAGCAGAGCCTAGTTGCAGAAGTGGAACAAGGTGGTGGCTGTGGTTTCCTTCAGGCATCTCTGCTGTCCCATGGTCCTTCTTTGGCAAGAGGGGTGAAAAACACCTGCTGTCACACAATCCCTCTGCCTTACCATGGTTGTGTTCAGATTACACAAAGTATGGGATGAACTGCCCAGGTGTCAGCACTTCACAGCAGAGCTGGGAGTACCTCGACATCCCTGGGTCTGCTGCTTATGTCAAAGCCCTCCTGATCTGCATCATAACTGTGGCTGGGCCGGAGTGGGTCGCTCTTCTGGTGTGGATTCTGTTATTGCAGCTTCCCCCAGCAGCTGACCACCTCTGCCTTGGTCGGTCTGTCTGCAAAGGCTTCCAGCACTGGAGCTGGCAGAGGATGAAGTCCTCCTCCCAAGGGGAGGGTCTCGCCAGCGAGTGCATGCCCTGCTCAACGGACATGTGGGTACAGCATCAGTATTAAGGAGCTTCATAAACCTGTTCAGCAGAGAGTTTCCTCTGGATTTACTGGACAGTCTGTATTTTTATAATCTAGCAGATGAGACAGGTTTACCCAAGACACTCTGCTTACACCCAGCTTTGAACCACGTGCCAGTGATGGAAGGCACAGTGATGCTTCTGCAAGATCAGCTCAAGTTGTCTGTGGGTACTGAGAAATGCCATCCCTCTCTAATGGTGACTGGAAGAATATCATTTTACCACCCCTTTTAACTGAAAGCTTCAGCCTGTTCATGGCGCAGAGAAGAGAGAATGCTCTGTAGAGGTCCTTGCTTTTAATTTTTTCAAGGAACCTAGCTACATGCTACATAAAACTGCCGGTAAGAGTTAATTATAAAAGAGACAAAAGGCAAATCAGACCAGCAAAAATATTTTTATGGTCCTACCCCAGAAGATTGTTAGGGTAGCTGATAAGCAGGAGGTATGTGGGATGTGCAGTCATTTGACCAGTCACAGAGCCATAAAATAGGACTTGGAGGTTAAAATCTGAAGTAAGTGGCACCAAATTAACAATTAGAGTCAAACCTTGATCCCCTTATCTGTCAGTCATGCCACCAACTTCCGTAGCCATTGAATTGGCAGTCAGACCATGAAATACTATTATTTTCATTCTGATGGATGCCCAGAGCGAGGTAAGGGAGGCATCCATATGGCTATGCCTCATGCCCGGTTTGGCTCCGTCCTGAACCTCTTATGAAATCCCAGACTTGCGTTCCTGGTGGCACCCCTTTCCCTCACCTTCATTTCCTTCCCCAACGTTTTTCATCCCCTTCTTATCCCTCCTCTGATTTCAGCCGGAGGATCATACTGAGCCTGCCAAGAGGATGGTTTTGCAGTGCTGCACTGAGCCTGTGAACAGGCAGGCAGATGAAAACGATGCCTTAAAAGCCCACGTGGCACAGAGTTCCCAGGGACTGTAAACTGCCTCTTCTCCTGCAGACAGATTGCGAGAGACGGTACCAGGCAGAAACAGGAGCTGAAAGTCTGGCCAGACACAGCTCCATGGCCTTGAAAAGGCTTGCAGGCAGCCTGGTCTGGGCCCTCGCAGCAGTACCCGTGCCCTCTGCTCTGAGTCTCACTGGTCCTGCGGGCAGACTGGATGGGGTGTTTGCTGCTTGCCACACTGCTTATCTTCCCGTTCCCCGAGCCCAGGCACCTGCGTTTCCAGCCTGGGAATCCCAGCTTCTGCTTGCTGGGAGATGAGGCTGGGGTTTTCAGCTGCAGTCTCTTATGTCCCAGTGCCTAACTCTGTGTGTCATTGCCGGGGGTATTTGCTGTGTGCCCGTGATGTCTCCCACATGGGGAGGACAGAGAGTGAGAGGCAGCTGCCTGGGGACAAAACATGACAGATGTCTGGCTGCAGCAAAATTACCCTTTCTGTTGAGAAATGCTGGATTCCATGTCCTCTTGGAGAAAAATTTAAAAGCTTCAAACCTATGGAGTTGAGGAAATTGAGATGAATTTGTTAACTCCCACATTCAAATCTGCAATTGCGGACTCAAGGATGCCAGATCCTTCAAATCCTGTTCTCAAAGTTATGACAACAGGCATGCCTTATTTTATACACTGAATTACATTATGGAGGGTGAGGTGAACACCATAACAAAATTCATGGCTGCATAACTCAGTTATGGTAGGCCTTGTTAAAATGTCACCAGTGAAGTGTTTTTCCATTGATTCGTTTTTGTGATACCATTTTTTTTAGTCTACATGAGTAGTATTACAGTAAATGTTTATGTAGTTTGAATTTCTTTGGTTGAACATACTTATCTGAGCATCCAAGGTAAGAAGGGCTATACTGTAGTAACACATGGCTATAGATTGTTGTTCGTACCCTTTTATTGTTTTGCAGTTTGAATCTGACACGGGGATGTTTTCGTTTTGCAGTTTTCCTTACACACCCCTATTTTTACTGATGCTAGCACAATTTGATAATTAGAGAGGTGACTGCAGCCTTAACATTTGTTTGAAAGTAATTTTACTTATTTTCTCTAACAATTTTACTAGTAAAAATAATCTTACTAGGATTTTAGAACCCCTTGCTCATAAAGCAGCATGCTATCTCCTGTGTATGCTATATTCAGAATTGCTGATTTTTACTGCTTAAGGTTTGTTTGTTCAGTTGGTGTGAAACTATTTGAAAACTTCATGGGTTTTGGTAAATATGGATTTTCAGATGAAATTATGTTACTTCTGCTGTTGGTCAGAAAGTTGCAGCTTTACAACCTGATGTCTTAAAAACCCGCCCAGGAGGCACTGGTGGGGCTTTGTGGCTTCACAGATTTACATTAGTTTCCATGTTATTTATAGGGGATCGGGAAAACTCATTCATCCGTTGCAAAAAAGCTGTTTCTGAAACTCCAGCTTCCTCCATTTTGAGCTACCACACCGGACAAAGATACTTTTTTCCTTTTCACACAATAGTGCTTCGCACAGCTCTCACCCTTGCTATTCCCTGACATCAGGAAGAGAAAAGTCAGGAAGAGAAAGTCAGTTTTCCGTCGGGGAGGCTGCAGACAGCCGGGACGGGGCTGGCTGGCGGCTGCTTTGCCCGGCGCCATCCGCATTTTGCCACCCCTGTGCCTCACTGTCCTCTGCAGGCCTGGCACTGTCGATACCCTCTCCCAGTTGCCAGGGAGGGGGCTGTGGTGGGGCTCCGTGTGCTCAGGGTCTTTGTTCTGTGCCCATCTGAATAGCCATCTCCTTTTTACTTCTTGCGCCCATGAAAGGTGCTATGCGAAAACCCAGAGAAAGTAAATGGACGTGAGTGAGGAAATCGCCCCTTTCTGAGGCCGAGATTTTCAGGGGAATGGATTCCCAGGACAAACAGAATCCGCTGCATGTAATAGCTATGAGGAATGGATTTTCATAAACTTTTTATCCAAAGTAACGGAATTCTTCTATGCAGTGTAAATGGTGTTATGAAAATGTAAAGTTCATTAACAAGCTGTGTATTTTTTTATGCACTTGAATGTAATTTAGAGATTATATACTGTAATAGGATTTATAACATTATGCTGTTTAATCTTTATGGTTTTACAAACACGTTACGTACAATTGGCAGAACCTACCGCTTGCCTTCAATGTAAGGGTGCCCTAACATAAGAAAACAAGCAACACATGCTTATCTGCAGAACTTTTGTTTCTTTTATTGGCATTAATGGAATTAAAGAAATCTCTGTAAGCAGCGTAGAATACAAACCTGATGAATTCATCATCTCACTTTCAAGGATAAGGTGGTCCTGGTTTGAGGGAAATTTGTGTTAGATATGGAGAGTATTTGTATCTTTACATCAGCAAGCTGCTGTGCTTGAGGATGTGTTTAAGAAAGTGACTTAGAAAGTACCCCATTAGGTAGGGAAAAGACAGTATTTCTCTCAAACCAGAGGAATAAAAGTTCTTTACCGTCTTGGAGTATATGAAGCTCTGAACTAAATGGTTTGGGAATAGGTAATTTCTCGTTTACAGTCTAGAGGTATAAGCAGAGTGAAAGAACAGGAATTTGGGAAAGGCCAGTGAAAGCAGATGGTACTGAACCGGACAATGTAGCACAGCACACTTTTTCATGAGTATTAAAATGCTAGTCGAAGTCAAGCCATCCTTCCTCAGTACAAAATACGTCTAGGCATTCCTTTATGCTTTTGTGCTTTCTAAAATACATCTTTTTAGTTCCCTTAAATATCCCACAAAGATAAGCCTCTGCAGGGTTTCATGTTACCTAGGATTCAGAACCTCATCTGCCCCTTTCTTGTGCTAAAAAAAAAAAAAAAGCACTTTCCAGTAGGCCTAATTTTGGCTACCCCATATCCCTTGGTTTTGGCTGGATGCAGAGAGCTGTGCACTTCTTTCCTGTCTTCCTGTCCGGAGCAGCTGGTTAGAGATTGCCAACACAGCCAGATGCTCTTGCCAGGTATTCCTTGTCCTTAATAAGATGTGGATTATGTTTACTTTGTGATGAGTTGCAGTCAGTGATAGTAATTAAGAGACATGATGATGCTTCATCTGTGCTGTCGTGTTGAGTATGAACCATCTTCTTTGGGAAAAGGAAAACCTTCCAAACTCTTCTAGCAGTTGTTTTGTTGTTAGAAATTTTGATAAATGTGTTAGTGAGGAGGGGTTTAAGAAAATGTGCTGGGTTCAGTGTAACACGCAGCTTTTAGTAATGCGCCTTTACCCGAGGACAGTTGTGTGCTGGGCTAAGTCTTATTTCTATGCGAGCTAGTTATTAAACAGTTAGAAATACAGTGGTAATGTAGAAATATGAGTTGTATTCACATTCTGTCATTGTATTTTCACAACAATTAATCAGACATTACACCCTCAAAAGCTGTAATTTTACACTGATTTTGAGAAATAGTGCTGTTTTTTCCCCCATTTAAGTCTACATTGAAAAATCATGGAAATGCTACTGGTCTGCTGAAATGCTGGATATTTTTGAGAGAGGGATGAGAGATAAGAATTTCTATGTAGATGACAAGGTGTGTCTCGTTAAATATAAAACACAGTTTCAACATTAACCCACTGTAGCTTATTATAAACCAGGTAGTACTGACCGTCGGAGCTTAGCCTACGCCAAAGGCAGGTTGCTGCCCTTCACTTGCAGAAGAGAAGCAGAACGAGCCTTGTCTGTTCAGCTCGGCAGGCCTTTTTGTGAAGTGGTAGAAATTAGGGAATTTAGAAGCTGGGGATAACTTTTCCTGTTCTTCCACCCAGAAAGGTTTATAGCTCATGAGCTTTTGCTTTTTTTAAAAAAAAAAAGCACTGTATCTATCAAAAGCACTATGTAACCATCTAGAAATGTGGATACCTGCCTTGCAAAAAATCTAAGTCAAAACCATTACTACACTAAAAAATGTCACAGACAGTGTTAGTATTTACAGTAACGGGAGAGGAGTGCCTGCGTGCCGCCCCTCAGTGCCGGCGCCCTTGCTGCCTCCCCTTCCTCATGTAGTGTGGGGCTTGCAGGAGCCCGGGCTCGAGCCGGCCTCATGTCTGCGGCGCGCTGAGAAAAGAGCTGCCGTTCATTCCCTGGCGCAGCCTTTGTCCGGGGGCTTACGGGGGTCGCCGGACCCCTGGAGCGGCCGCGTATGGCAGCTCCCTGCCCCCGCAGCAAACGCTAGCTTCGCATTGACTTGCACAATAACTTGTCCTCCTCCTCCTCTGAACCATATGTTTCTCAGCCAGATCCTTTCATCGCTCAGAAAGGTCAGATGGGCTGAGGCTAAGCTCCCTGCATCAGAAAAAAATTACTTGGAGAAAGACATCCAGAAGTAAAACAGGCATGTGAACTGTGCGGCTTCAACAAAGATATCCGTTTGTCAGTAGATGTCACCCCATAAACCCACCTAAAATGTCCTTTTCTTTCTCCCATTTCTCCATATAGCTTTTCTTTATTTTTTACACAAAACATCAACTTTCTAGCATTTGGGTTATTCCTTAGAATGGATCTTTCCTTTGTATAAAATAAGCTTTGGATGTTTATTTAGATGTTCACTGAAACTGTGTGGAGAGCACCAATTGTGTTGTACTAAAGAATTAATCCATTTAGTCATGGGAAGCACTACTTAGCCTTTTTTTCTTTTTTCTTTTTTCAGTGTAACAGGCAATTTTAAGGAATTAAAACTTAAATTTAGAAATTTAATAATGATATTGATAAACTTGCTTTCATTTGCAGGAAAAAGCAAGCTCCCCCATACTACTATTTGCTTATTTTCAGAAGAATCATTGCTTTCTGTAAAACCATGTTTTTGTGCTTCCACTCCTTTTCTTCTTCAACTTTTAAACAGACATCTTCTTGTAAAACAGATGCTTCAAACTATTTTATGGAGACTGCTAAGCCAGCTTAGGGAATCTTAACATTTAAGCATATAATTGTCTACTTAGAGCCCTAGACTGGTAAAATAATGTACATAGCTTGCTGTATCTATTGTACTTTGCCTTTCACTCGCGTTAAAGCAGTCATGCTTGGAGTTTTTTTGTTGGTTTTTTTTTTTTTTTAACGTCCCTGAACATGTTCTGGATCTCACTGTATGGTGCTGCTGTCTCTGTTACAAACGCAGCAGGGAACCATTTGATTACTGGCTGTTAAAACCCCTTCCAGCGAAATTTCAACACGTCTTCATTGGCCTTGGGAGCGTCCAAGGGAGAGCATTAAAACCTGCGGAAGGCGGTGGGTCTGGCTGGCCAAAGCGCGTCCCAGGAGTGGCCAGTCCCCAAAGGGGCGAGCAGTCCCCATCAGCGGGCTGGGGAGAGGAGAGGGACCAGCTGCTGCGCTGCACAGAGTGGAGGCGGGGGGATGCCGAGGCATGGGTGTCGAGGTTTGTAGGGGAGCACCATCCATAGCTGAAGGCAAAGCCAGTGATCCCTGTGGGGACCAGGGGGCCAAGGCAGAAGATGTTCCTGAACAGTGCAGTTGTCCTGAGGGAAGGTGGTGTAGCTTTCCTTTCCCTAAAGAGATGGTCCTTAAGAACATGTCCACAGTCTGTCCCTGGAGGAATAAACGCAAGGTTTTAGGGAGAGCGCTCCTGGTACTTGGGCAGTGGAGGACTTCCTACACCTGCTCACGGGCACCGGTGGAGATCAGTGTGTCCAGGGGGGCTTGACCTGGTGTGACTTCTGTCCTTCACGAAAATGCATGCTGCCCATCCTCCGTGGGCCACCCTCGGCAGCATTGCTGTACAAGGCCGGGTTGTCTCAGCAGAGTCTCCTGGGAGAACGGGCAGTATGTGCTCTATGTTAAATACCCACCAGCAAACTGCGCTTTTTGCTCACTTTTTCCATACGTCTGTTGGTTCTCGATGACTGAAAAAGCTTTTAATGGCATTATTTAGTGCAGGTTGTGAAATTAGGGGGGGAGGTTGTAATCAACCATATTTGCTTTGCATAAAATTGATACACCGTGGTATCTACCTTTTGTCTTCATGGCCTTTCGCTTACACGTTTATATTTCATGGTTTTAGGAAAATGTTTAACAGAAAATATGCTGGAAATTGTAGCATCTGAAGTGCTCAGAGGTGATCAAATTGCAGCAGTTTTTGAATGCTGAAGTATTCAGTGCTGAAAACCGATGGCCAGCTTTTCAGTTCTGCCTGTTTTCCTTTTGTACTTCTAAAACAGTACACAAGTAGAAGGAAATTGTTGAAAATATACCAATGCATGTGTTTATCAGCTAGTATAAAGCTGATGGAGTCAGCAGTTTGCCTGCAACATCCCAGTCCCTCAGAAACAGTAAGTTAAAATGCTTTTAAAATTAGTCTGTTAGGGCTAGACCAGAGCGATGTAACGACTGGGAGCTGCAGCTGGATGAGTTTGTTGTTCTTCTCCTATACCACGTGCATTGCTGGCACAAGAGAATTTCAACTCAGTTTTTAGTATTTTCTTATCAAATATAATGTCTTCATCATAGTTATGCAAAAGTAATACATCTTTTTTTACTAGTATGTTAAAAGTGTGTTAAACAGCATAAAATCTGGCAAGAATAGAACAGGTAAAAAGGTAAGACATACAGGGTTATTTGTTACAGAAATAAAATTATTTTTGTTTTATCATCAATGAAGATTATTGCACACATCAGTATTTCTTGGAGTTGGAATCTGAATTTTAGGAATTTAAAATTGTGTATGTATTTATGCTTTTAAATGTTATACGAAACTAAAATTTGCAAATGCATTCAAACAGGATATATGTGATATTTTATGGTAGTCTCAAATATTTTTTAATTGCTGTTATTAAATGAGGCCTCAAATAGAGACAATGGGAGGGTGATGAAAGGGCTCTGTAAAATCAGGTGTGTGTGGAGAAGAGGATTATTTAAAAGTTTTCATTGTCTGTTCGGTGCAAGAACCTAGGCAGCATCCAGTGAAACCAGTGTTTGAAACAAAGTCCTTCTTCAGGCTCCATGTCATTAAGCTGTGTAACTTCATGCCGCAAGATGTTCCGTGAGCTCAGAAAACCCACAAGGAGCGGTGGGGGTAGCCAGGAGCTGTTTCATTGCCTGCCCTACCCTTGTACTTCTCCCTAGGTGCTAGCTCTTGGTCACAGCTGGAGACAAAAGTTGGCCACAGATACTTGTTCTGAGCTCCTACAGCTCTGTGTGCAAGTAACATGCAGGATGCCTCAAAGGCAGCAGGTAGCCCTGGCCCTTTGGAGGTAGAACAGAAAAGGCTGTTAACTGTAAAGATACATAACCACTGCGATTCGCCGCTTTTTACTGTTATTCTGTGATCTGGCTCCTTTGCGCTATGAAAGGAGATGGGCGTATTTGGAAATGGGCATTTCTGGGGCCACAGTCCATACTGTTGTGGCACCCAAGCTCCACACGGGTTTGCGCTCCCACCGAGCAGGTGGTCCATGAAGTCCACCCCCCATGCTGCGGTTGCTCGTCCTGGCCCCAGTCCGGTGCCGCCGTCTGGTGAGCTGGATCACGGGAGCTGATGCCATTGAAGAGTGGCCTGGTGGCAGGGGAAAATGGTCTCCAGAAGGTGGGCAAGAGCAGGCCTGCTCTGCATGGGGGCAGCTTGGAGGCACTGCCCGGGATGGGGGGGGCTGGGTTCAGGGGCTGCCTGCCCCATCCCAGCCAGAGGGTACAGGCCTGCCGCAGGCCCCCATGTCCGGGCCTGCCGCAGGCCCCCATGTGTGTTACGGCTGATCATGGCTCTGGGGCTTACTTGGAAGAAGCAGAAGTTGGTCTTTCTTCAGTCGGCCTTGGGCTTCCCTGTCCCAAACCATCTCTGTTGAAGAGGTTGAGGGTTCTTCCCAAACCAGTTTGTTGTATGAACTTCATCACCACATTGGACACCTCTCTTGCTTCTAGGAGGTTTCCTGTGCCTGATGGCTGTGTTTGAAGTGTAATGTTTGCAGTTCTTCCTAAAATACTCCTCTGCTGCTTAGTCCAGAGGGCAAGAGGTTGGTTACTTACTCCACACCCAAAATTGTTTTTGACGTTTGCATCTGAGCAGATGGAGCAGGAAGCTGTCGTGCTTGTGCTGGTCATCCAGTCCCAGTGCTGCAGCTGCAAGAAGCCATGTCCCGGTGGTCGTGAAGAGCTGCTTGAGTGTGGGCCATGAGCGGACAAAGTGGGTTTGGTCACGCTGTTGAGATCCTGGTTTGTCTGCTGGCTACGGCAGGTTTTCTTTCTCTCCCTCTTTCCTAAGACATCTGTTAACGTTACTTTTGTACTCCTCTCCGTGAGTTGGTGGGTATTGGATTTGCACAGCAGTAGTGGGGAGGCCTGTCAGTTTGTGGCAGTGATCTAATGAATCCTGGCTTCAGTACAAAATGGGCTGTGATCAGTCAGGGTGACATTACAAGCTGGTCAGACACTCCGGTTCAGTCACATTTCCTGGACAACTCACAGTACTTGTTCTTTGGGTAGGAAAAAGGTAGGCAGGGTGCTCTGATGTGCAGCTGTAATGTCCCAAATCTGTAGCCTATTCTAATATTTAAAAAAAAAAAAGTCTAAAATTGGTCTCCTAATTAGACTTGGCTTGATTTAAAGGTTTAGTATGGATTTAGAAATTTAGTTCTTAAGAAATGCGTAGGGTGCTTGCAGGCTTTGTCCAGGCATCAGCCTGGATGTTTAAATCTTTTCTGCTGGTCTGGCATGCCCTTGCTTCGGCTGACTTATCTCAGTGGCTTCACCATCCCGTTTCCTGGTACTCGGTACAAGACATGGTGGACACTTCCAGCTAGCTTGAGGAAAACAGCGGCAGATTCAATAACAGGAACTTCTGACCCAAATTCGAAGCTGTCTCAGAATCACAGAAAGTGGCTGGAGGCTCTCTCCCACTGGGATTTGTTCTTTGCTCCTGGGTTAGATCAGCCATGGGGCCCTGGGGGCTCGCATGTCCAGTCTGAGAACTGCTCACCTCTCATGGAGAATGGGTGTAAGAGGCACTTTGCTTCCCTGAACTGCCCAAACTGGGCATCTTTAACCTTGGTCTTGTTTTAAGTGATGGTATTGGAACACAGGCTATGTACATGTATATAAAAGCAGAGCTAACCCAAGACAAGGGAACCGAATGAAGTAAGAAATCCTCCCTTTTCACCACTGTAGCAACACAATGAGGCAGATCTTGTCACAAAACCAAAGAATTCTTTTAAAAGTCAATTTTTTAAAGTCTAACTTAGAAGCCAATGAGAATTCTGCATTTTGAAGCATCAACTTAGAAAGGCATGCCCAGAGATCACATCAAAATTTTTCCTTCCTCCTGCTAGTTGTTTTGTTCCATTCCTTTTTAGTAGCTTTTTCATCAGCAATATTTCCTTTTAAAAATTAATTTAATTATTTTAATGAGGTTTATTGATTGGTTTTAGGTACTGCCCTGTGATTTGCTTAACAGAAATACAAAACAAGATGCAGCTGCAGCAGAAAATAAGTGAAGTAAGGAAGAAAAGAGTGGCTAGAGAAGAAAGTGCCAAAAATCTCTAGGCAAGGGCTCTGTCTGCTGCCTGGCCAATGCAGCAGAGGGCAATCTATGTGCTCGATTTATTTATCTGCAGGCTAGAACTTGGAACAAGTGCAAGTGATTTGCCAGTTCCGCCATTTCTTCTTGGTGCCTAGAAAAACATGCCGGATAGGATTGTGGTTTGCTTAAAGTTAGATGCCTCTGACAATTACCTTTGATTCCTTACTTGAAGGGAAAATTCAAACATTTAGGATACCTAAACTTCCAGCCTCTTATACGGTTTGTTTTACCTGGTTTAGACATTTGGAAGTTTTACTTTTCAGCGAATGTCAATAGGTGAGTGTGCTGAAAACATTGATTCTTTTTGCCATGTCCTGTTTTTTATAAGCCTTTATACCAAACCGGTTCATCTTAACTCTTGTGATTTGGGGTTTTCTTTTGGGCAGAGAGCAGGACAGAAGGTTGCAGAGCTGCAGTGAGCATCCGTTGGCGCTTTTCTGCTGAGAAGGGAGGTCATTCTGTTATTTATTTTTCCATTTTTTCAAAAGACAGCAAACTGTAATTGAAACCAAGTTGCAGCAACTTGTTAAACACTTCAGGACCAGCACCCGTTTTTATCCAGCGCTGATATTTAGACTGCAGCTGCTGCAGATAAACGCAAGGCCCCAGATGGTGGCTGTCTAATCCTCATGAGAATTCATGTCCTAGAGGCAGCTCTTATCTCTCCAGACCTGACATTGTCTGCAAGTCTACTATAAGGGGGAATAATATAAACATGCTATGCATGAGTTTCACTTCCTTGAATAACACAAAGACACAGGAAGTTAAGTTAAATGTTACAAGAATAGAGTTCACATTACCGAAAATCTAGCTATTTTTGTTACACTGATAGGTAGCCGGTGGTTTGGGGGATAAGGTGCACACTCCAAACATCGTACTGATTGTAGTTTGCGCTCAGAATTGCAGTATAGAGATGGTTTTAAAGAACATGTTTGCGTTTGTTTTGTCTTTGCTGCTAGTCATTGTTAGCTCATCTGGGTAACTTCAAAGATGCCACTTTTTGCTCCCGTCACGGCTGCACAGGAGGTGGTGGAAATGTTCCGAATCTTCAGTTTTCCCAGTAGAAGTGTATCTTGGTTTTCTCCTTTATCTCTGTTCTCCTGTGCCCGTGCACCTGTTTGGCCATCCTAGCAGGTATAGGACGGATGGGCTCTGCTTCTTTCCAGAGCCTGCCAGCACTGCAGGGGGATGTTACAGCTCTTCCCGGCAGGCAAAAGGGTTTCTGCCTACTGACATTAAATATTTCCTGCCACTTCTTTATTAAGTTACTTTGCTGCTACATAGCAGGGATAATTTTGCACCTTTTTGTCTATTTCCTTCCATGTATGTCTTCAAAAACAGTCTGTGTTAGGCTTTAGGTGACCCAACTTTATTTTTAAAAAGCGGTGTTAATCACTTAATTCTAGCAGGTCCTGCAGGTATTTCTATTGTGTTCATGTATGACTTGACTTTATCTTGCCAACTCTAGGGTTCATTTTGATCTCCACAGCAGTTGTAATGGTGTATTTATTCACTACCTGGACAGGAGGAATTAGAAATGGAATAATTTCACAAGACCTACTTGCTTCACAAGTGGAAAGTTGCTCCCCATCTCCTTCAATGACAATGTGTGCTTGTGAACAAAAGGAGCTGCTAAAAGGAGTGAAATCTAGCAGAGCTGTAGAGTTTAAAGTCCAAGTATTCCAGTATGACCGTGCCTCAGAGGTAGCTAAGGCATAGTACTGACTCAAAAGCATCTCATTAAATTTAAAAAAAAAAAAGGGGGGGGGGGGGAATTGCTGGAATGGTGTTCATGGAAACAGGTTATCAGAGGTAAGTAAGTTTGGGAAGATATTTTAGAAGGATAACTAAAAGGAATACTTCATTATTGTCAGAAGAGAAAATTTACACTGCTAAAAACGGGGGGGGGGGGAATTGCTGGAATGGTGTTCATGGAAACAGGTTATCAGAGGTAAGTAAGTTTGGGAAGATATTTTTAGAAGGATAACTAAAAGGAATACTTCATTATTGTCAGAAGAGAAAATTTACACTGCTAAAAACCTAGCCTGGTTACTTCTTTAGAGACCAGCCTTTCTTGAAAGATGTATATTTACTGAACTTTTTTGTACTGTAAGTGTGATAAAATTTATAGTATTTTTCAGCAAAGGAGGAACAGGAATATAGCAGAAAATACTACAGCCTGATTTATCATCGGTGTCTTGGTATTTATCGAGTTGTGAAGCTTGTGCTGATTTTACGTTGTATCTAATTTATGCTGTGCTATATTGTTCCACTTCATAAATGAAAAATTCCAGAGGCACTCAGGTTTCTACTATTTCTTTCCAGTGCTATATGAGAGTATCGTTTCTTGCCTAATATATTGCCCGCTGCTCTGGAACTAAAAAATAGAACATCTCAGGTGGTTCTGCAAAAAAGTACAACTAAGTCTCTATAACATTGCAAATGAAGTAATAATTTTGGGGTTTTCTGCTTTATTTAAAAGAGAGTGAACAAAAGTTATTAGACTTTTCATTCAAAAAGAAGCTAAAATCTTTTAACATTTTTTACCATGTGAAAGAAGACAACAAAAATCACGCACAAAACTATTAACAGTTTTGGTCTAATTTAGGTCCAACTGCACTCAGAAGAGAGAATATGTGCTTTTTTCCCATATTTTAAATAACTATGTCCCAGCCAATAGCATGTTGGTGAGAATGTACATGTGTTGAAAGTTTCATTAGTCAGACTTACTTTGGTTGAAACTGTTTCATGAGGAACTACTTAATTTTATCTCTCTAGTTTAATTTGGCAAAAACAGACAGTAGGTTTTAATAGTATCTAATAAGAGTGGTACTAGCAAGCTTTTATACATTGGTTTTCCTGCCATGGAAATTGTAATTAAACATAATTAAACCATAATTAGCAAATTCAGAGTTGTGTCCTGGAGTTAAGATTTAATTGCATTTTATCTCACTATGTAGCAGTATTGATGGCCTTCATAGGAGAGCCATAGTCTTTCTGTTAAACTGTCTATTGCCAAAGTCAGCTGGTCCACAGAGCAGTCTCCAGAAGTATGTATGCACTGACTAATCTCTCAGTGCTAGGTAGGATGTTCCCATAAGCTTGTTCCCATAAGCTATTCTGGGTTGAACTGGGATGCTCTTAGGCTTTAATAAACATTTTCTTAATATTTTGCCCATATACATAAAAAAAAATTCCCTGAAGTTGATTACAGTTGTATGGTTTGCTCATTAGTGATTCTATTTGCATTCCTAAATAATTATTGTTAGCATTATTTATACTACATACTAGTTTCCTGGGTGCACATTGTTGCATTGCAATAGCTGTAGGAGCACAACAGAACGATAACCTCTCAAGAGCTGAACATACAAGATAAAAGATGTTTGAGATTAATATGCAAACAACTGAAAAACAATGGAAACAGAAGGCAAATTATACCACTTCTTGAAGTTGGCTTTTCTGTGTAACAAAACACTCAAAGACAAGAAATGTAAATGAAGTTAGCTGTAACTACTGGGAGCACAAACATTATAGAATTTGTACATTATTAGTATGGAAAGCAAGCCAGGTATAGTGAGGGTTTATTCCCGATGTAATCTTAGAAAACAGGGTGCAGTAGGAATGAACTTCCCTGTTTGCACTTGAAAGATTTCTCTGTGTTCTCTTTAATTTTAACGGCATTGATATTCCGTTTGCTTTATGAAACCCTTTATTACAAACAGTTATGAATATGAACATCTCATTTGACTGCTGATGAACAGAGGGGAAAATCTAAATTAAAACTTTAAATACCACTATTTAATTACCCAAATGGCTTTGACTGTGTTAAAGAGTGCCTGGGATTATTCTGTTTTTCAATTTGTTTTAATGCTTCCTTGGTAAAAGCTGATGGATTCCCAGGCCCATTGCTGTCACTGATGAACTATATAAAGATAAATGACATTATGGTAAATTCCACTTAATGACACATTTTTAATTTTCAGAACACAGACATTTTCTGGCTAGTGAATGAAGGCTAATTACCTCAAGATCAGAACAAAATAACTCCTCATTTTGAAAGATAATAGAAAAGAAATGTTGCAGATTAATGATGCTATTTATCTTTAAAAGAAAAAAAAAATCTATCTTTATCCTGATAGTGCTGTTCCCTGAGGAACATGGTTATAAAATGAATCTGAAGTCGCAACTTAATAGGTTATTAAAATTATTTGAGTGCGGGCTCCTCTGGTTCAGCCTTTCCATAAATTTAAATTGAAGGTCTGCTGTATTTCTAAAGAAAGCAGCTTGTTTACGAGACCACAGGGAGAAGATAGGTTACTGACAAAAGATACACTTAACCCCATTCTGTATCTCCTTTTTCTAAGACTGAATGGAACAGAAATGTTTCAGGAACAGTTGAGAGAAAAGTTTAAAATGTCTGCATTATGTTACACTGGCGTCTTTTCTTTTCAGCATGTGTCATTAGAAGAGTAAATGGGAATAAAGAACACAAAGGTAAATTTGCTGTGGGGATATGGCAGTAAACAGCACTGGCTATGAAATGTTGCGATCAGAGATTTCTGTAGCTGATTGCACAGATGATAGGCTGTTAGTGCTTGCTGAGAGGATTTTAGCAGTGCAGTTTCACCTTTAAAAAGTATGGGTAGAAAAAACATTCCTTTTTGAGTGTGAGTTTTGCATGCACTCATTTGGGCTGTCTTGCTCCGTTTATCGTTGTTCCCAGCTAGATCCCTGATAACACTTCTTCTGACCCTCTCCATACTGAAATTATAAGTGTGTTGTGAAAGCGAATTCCTGTCAGATACCATTCTCCTGCAGATAACTAAATTTTTGAAGTGTGAAAATGTAATTGAAAAAAGAAATTTTCACCCATGAAAATATCTTTCATGTAGAGTTGTTACCCAGTCCTGAAAAGCTGGACTCCTGCTTGTACGCTGACAGCCACTTACTAGAACACGTCGTATATGGTGAAGCGCTCCTCATTACACCATCCCTGTGGAGTTTTCCCAGCGCCACTGCAGTTCTGTCAGTAAGGTTTGTGGCTTGCCCCTGGCAGAGTTTACTGTCGAGTAGGAGCATGACAGGGGTGTCCTCAGCTGGCCAGGTCAGGTAAGAGAGTTCCTGGAGTTTGCAAGGCTAGAAGACAAAAAGGTAAAAGGAGATCCCATTCACTAGGTTCAAATATCATGGGCTGAAGTCTTAACTGGGTTTTGGGGTTAGTTTTGGATTTGGTTTTTTTCTATTTCTGTTCACGGGGAGAGTGCATTGTTGTTTTCTCTCAACAAAGCTCAGCTGCAGCTCTGTCCGCAGAAAAGCATGGATCTGCTCCTGCCGCCTGTGCTGCTGGAGGCGATGGGGTTGAACGCTTCCCCCTCTTGTTTGCTGCAGCTCAAAGTTGTAAGGTTCCGGTGCCTTCCTCTCTCCCCAAGCCGCTCATCCTCCTCTGCCTTTGAACAGGCAAAACAGTTCTGTATTTAAATATAGCCTGGACTTCAGAGGGTTCCCTTCATTTGCAGTCATTTTAATGCTTTCTATCCCTCCAAGTACCTCGCTGTGATCCCTGCTTGGTCCTGCCCTCTGTGGCGTAGCAGACTTTGCTTTCATGGCGCAAGAGGCTGCAGGAGGGGCCAGTGGTCACACCACGCACTTTCCTCTCTGTGTCCTCCACAGTCAGAGCTGCTCTCAGGTGGCAGTGGCTTGGCAGGCGCTTGGCAGGCGCTTCCAGAGGCAGCCACGGAGCCACCATGGAGCTGGTGGCATCACTTTGCTTCTCTGCCAGAGTCTACCCCGTGCCCCCAAATCGTTAAGTGAGGTAATGTGAAAGGAGGGAAACTACTCGACTGCCTGCTGAAGGCCTCGAGGGCTGACGCGAATCCCTCTCTAGCACCAGAGCATGGGGCCCCCCCGGCTGCTTCAACCCTCCCTGGGCGCGCGGCCGCCAACTCCCCGTTCCAGCAGCCCCGCTTTGTGGGCAGCAGACGTGAAGGTGTCTTCAGAGTAGCGGCGTTTGTACTGCTGGAGCAGTTGTAGCACTTGCTTGTTCCCTCTTGTGTGTCTGGACGGCGTTACCCTGCCTCGGCTGTGCACCCTGGGACATCCAGGCCAGCCGGAGGGCGGCGAGTGCAGCGCTGCCCGGCTCTTGGCCCCCAGGGCCCCTCTGTGGATGGCGAGGCCTCGCTGCCACGCTCCCATGTGCTCCCAGGAGCTCCCAGCTCTATCGTGGCTCACTGCCATGGGTGAGCTCTGTCTGCACCCACTTCTACTGGCTTTGGCCTGGCGTCCCGTAGTTCCACTGTAGCTCCCCTGTCGCAGTTCAGGCAGAAGCTGCCATGCTTTCTGCACCTTCTGGAGGTCAGCATCTCCCCTGCCACCAGCCCAGAGTCCTCGCTGGATCACACGTTGCCGGTGCCCCGTGTGAGGGTCAGCGTTGGAGTTGGGATTGCAATGTCTGTGGAGACCCGGCACATTTGGAACCGCTGGCGAGCTGCAGTCTCCACCCGTCCTGATCCCTCTCGCCTGCTTCTGCCTTTACCTGCTGCCTTCTCCTCCCTCTTGCCCAAACCTACCTTAGGAGGTTCTGAAAACCCCTCCATGGTGCCCCACGCCACCCTCCTTGGCCTCATGCCTTAAAGCCTGTGAACATCTGCATGTCTCAGCCGGCCCCTGCTGCCTGCACCCCCACGGGCTGTGGCTGCCTGCCCAGCCACTGCTGGCGGTAGCCACTGCCCACGGCTGCCTGCCAGGTCCCGCTGACCCCACCAGTCCCAGAGCCAGGTCACTGTGCCCTGTCCCCGTCCCACAGCCTCGCTTCCCCTCTGCTGTCCCACAGAGCCCCTGTGCGTCCAGACCTCTCTGGTTTGGGTTGCCCAAGGAGGCACCGGACAGCGTGCTCTCTCTGTAACTTCAGGACACAGAGAAGGATGGACCAGAGCGTCTCCAAAGAAAAAGGGGAAACTGAGAAAACGCAGGCAGGCTTGTACTTTGCGTTGTCTGCTCTGCCGGTTTGTTGCCATATAACATCTGTATTTAAATGACCAGAATCATAGAATCATAGAATCATGCCATTTCCTCTCGTCCTTTCGCCAGTTACTTGGGAGAAGAGACCGACACTGAGAAAACGCAGGCAGGCTTGTACTTTGCTTTGTCTGCTCTTCCGGTTTGTTGCCATATAACATCTGTATTTAAATGACCTCTCCAAACTTAAGAATGCCATCTAACCACTCTGTTTCATGAAATACTTTAAAAATAGTAATCTAAAGGGACTTTTTTTTATTATCTGGTTTTTGATACAAATTATTGCCACAAATATCTGTATGTGAACTCTGAAAAGAAGATGGATATACAGTCTTAAGAAAAAATGTCTTGATGGCAGCTTATGCATGTTTGTTGTGCTTAATATTACTTGTTTCAATATTATGCATGATGGAACAAATTGGCTTGCATATGGGATTAAGTACAGAATAATTAGAGTTTAAGCCCCAGTTAGGTCACTTAATAATAAAGTGCAATACTTTTGATGGCAACAATTAGAAAAAACACTTTTAGCATCTCTGGTGTTTTTACTGTATTTTTCATAGTTCTGACTACTTTGTGTATGTTCTTTTTGCTCATCTTTTACAGTGACATCTTTGCTCTTTGCCTATGACTTTCCTTTCTTTTGGATTGTCCATCCACTTCACAGACTTCGGTGACCCACGGTCTAGTCTTTTGCATTTCTACTAGCCAGAACAAAATTAAAACACTTGGTTACCAGCAAGACAGACAAAAACACAAGGAGAGATCATCAAACACAATTAACACATAGTGCCAAAGTAAAGAAGCAAATACAAAGCAGTTCTATTTCGATTGAGTTTTAAAATAATTATTCATTGAGTTTTTAAAAGATCTTGATTAACCTAGGTTTCATGCCCGTAGTTTAAGATTCTACTGTGTATATTTGTTGCTTTGGATGAATCAGCAGTTCATACAACAGTATTTTCTGTAAATTATTAATCTGTTCAAGAAAGTGTAATGTGAGCGTATTCTCTGTCCTGAAGGATTACTGGAGTTTGCTTATGCAAGGGAGCAGTGGCTCACATGCCAAAGCAATGTCAAATTATTTGGAAATCAGCTAGCCCCCAGTGAGTTCAGTCCTGGAAGAGTCTGATCTCAGCTTTTGCCAGGCTGGTTCTTCTGCAGGACCTTTGTAGGAGAGAAGGTCCATGAGAGCATGTGCGCACCTCTGGATGCGCAACCAGAGAGCTCAGTGTCTTCTCCTGCAGTGCTCTTCAGCGTGTATGTATTGCAAGAGGCAGGTACTGTCAGCACAGGCTGGAGAACCAGGTTTTAGTTTCCCATTGCAAATTACGGGGTTTCTTCACAAGAGAAGATTCTGCTTCTCTGTATAATCCCAGTATTTTTAGGTGCAGCTCGAATGGTATTCTGTGTTTCTTCCCAAAGTTCAAAAGATACTTCAGCAGTGGTCACCAGAAAAAACAATTGCTCTGAGAAGAGGGTTTATTTTCAAAAGATTAGGGTCATAGTGCTGGCTGAGGATGCTTCATTTTTTGAAATTTTTTGAAAACCAGACAGCTTGCAGACTCTGTTCTGTCTTGGGGAATTATCGGTGTTCATGTAGTAGATACACATCATTTTATTGTCTTACCCTGCAGAGAATAAGCGTATTGCTGCTTCCTATGTTGCCCTTAGTTTCCTGTTTTCACTGAAAGTTTCTATTGGTAAGTCTGCACGTTGTTAGAGGAGAGACCGTACGACTGCACTGGTATGAGGGAAGATACTCAGCATTTCTTCAGTAATATTTGTGAGGGGGAAGATATGGCACTTAAGGAATAAAGCAAAGCTATTTTCTGACTGATCAGGATAATTTTTTTCACTTTTTTTCCATTTAAGTTTTTTTGAGGCTTAGAATCACGAGGGTAGTCTTGAGAAGGAGCCTCTTATAGGTAGATTGTAATATCAAAACTATATGTTTTCTAATTATGTAATTACGATGCTTCATATATGGTATGGAATACAAATGGTATGTATCACTTAGGTTTTAATAAATAGTACAGTGCTTTATGATGAATTTTCTAGAGTTAGTTTTTCCTGATTTTATTGTGCACAGAATATCAGAGATGTATATGTCGATATTTTGCCTACATTTGTGATACATTCTGCCTCCGGAAACTACAATTTATAATTTTAGGTTATATGGCTTTGGGTTTTCTGTTGGACAATTGTCAATAATGGCTGAGGAGATCTTATTTAAAAAAAAAAAAAATTCATTTAGATGATGTTATCCATAGACATAAGTCTTAAAAATAGCTGGCTTCCATGGCTGTTGTGGCTCATATCTAGCATTAATACATAAATTCATCCAGTCGTACTAATGGAATTCCAGTCCCAGGCAGCTGCATTTTACAGCACTGTAGCAAAAAGCAATGTCTAAAACTAGGAGTGTCTCTAAGAAGTTCTTTCATGTTTAAGCAAAAATGTGCTCAGCAAAAAGAAATGTAAATTTAAGGAAAATCTCTAGTTTCCTATTCTATGCAAAGCTTTGATTTTTTGCTGATTCAGGCAATAGGGTTGACATTGGAGCTTCTCATTTCATTTGAAATAATCACTTTTTACTTTGGAACAGTCTTTCATTTTTCACAGCACTATCTTCTGAAACAGTCCACTTTGTATGTATGAATCTGTTTTTCTCCAGATAACACAGAAAGTAAAACTATTAGAAACAGGTTCCCATCTATTACTTTCTTGAGTGCACAGAGAAATACTAATTTTCAGTGGCGCCCATTCGGGGATTTTACTGATGTTTTTTGCCCCCTTTCAAAAAAGACAAAAAGAGGAAGAAGGAAATACATCTGTAGTCTAAATTGAGTGTGCCAAATAAAACATTAAATTTCAATGGAAAATGTAAAAGGCACATAGTTAATGTTAATAAAGCTGTCAGTAAAAACCCAATTGCTGCAAGAACTGTGCCTGAGCGGTTGCTGTTACCCGTGCAAAACCCATGCTGGAGTGGTGTCTGGAAACAGTCTCTGGAGCCACAAACTTTGCCTCCTGGTTGATGCTTAGTGCGGTCCTCTGTTCCTTTGGGTCTCATATAGTTAAGATTTAAGACATGCCAGCTGTACTTTACATTGTGTTTTGCTGTGCAATTTGGGAGTCAAAACGAGGTGCTGCAGGGAGTATATTTAAGGAGGTCGGTGTAGCTGGGCACGTGTTTTGGAGGTGGGAAGCATCACTGGAGAATGGTGCGCTGCTGATCTTGCTCGCGTGAACTGGCAGTTGGTGAAACTCTGGCCCTGCCGCATGCAGGGAGGTTTTTCACTAGCGCAAGCAGAATTTTAACCTTTTATTTAAAAGAGGGATTGCTGTGCTATAATGGTACAGTTAGCATGTTCTGAATGAATAATTCTGTTTTTCCGTCCACGACTGCCATGGTGTGCCTTGTCCTGTCTGTCCATCTGCGTGTGAGATCCACGAACAGCAGTGGAGCTTGTCACCGGTGCCCCCGCGCTCCAGCCGCAGTGGGCTGCCCGCAGAGCTCCCATGCCAGCTCCACCATGCCTGCCAGCCCTGCGCCACCAAGCCATGGGGGGAACACGCTGGTTTGGGCTAATGCCATCCATTCTGGTAGTTGTCATGTGACCCCATTTTTTCCCTCCCCATGCCAGTGGAGAAGTTCAATGTTACAACTTCTCTGCTGCATAGCTTCTCCCTGGTGCAATCTCAATTACAGTGGGCTTGAATATGCTGCTCATCACCAGAGGGCGAAGAAGCCTCCTTTGATGGGAGCCCTGTTGTTCTGTAGCCTGGACCAACGCCAGTGGTATGCCTCTTCTCATAATTTCTTCTTAAAAACTGCTGATTTTGTATCTCCTTGTGTGCTGTTCTATGGCAGCCAGAGACTTTTGCTCATTCCACATGCTTTTGTCCCATTTCTGCCCGTTGTAATGCAGAACCAGTTCTCAAGGTTAGGACGAGAAACTGCCTTATGTTTGTAACAGTAGTTTTGCACTAAAATGCCATACAGATAGTGTTAAAGGCAGTATAAGAACGTTTGGGTGACGTAATGAAACCTGGAGATCGGCTGCTTATTTAACAAGATAAGGTACAACAACCTGATTGGAGTTGGTGGGAGCAAGCTAGTTAAGGGGGATCACGTAGGGGCAGCAGTGCTGATGCATTTAGACACTTACATAGAGAATAACTTTGCCAATAGTTGATGTTCTAAATAGCAAAATCAGACTTTCCTGATGGCTGGGAAGTGAACACAGCTTTGATGATGTGCCCAATTTGTTTTTAATCCCTGAAAAGATTTGCTCCTTGCAATGATTTGCCCCACCAAGAGGATTGAGAAGAGGGTTTACACTGTGATGCTTTGTACAAACACCACTAGATTAAGCGTTCCTGACATGCTCTGGAGGAAGTCTTTTCTGGTCCTCAGCTGGAAGGTTATAACTTCAGAGCTTTGGGAGGCAGAGCTGTTGTAAAGGAAGGAAAAACGTTGTTAAGCTGTAGTGTGAAAAAAAAGCTATGCTGGCAAGCAGTTGTGCTGTAATCCTTCATAATATGCTAGCGGGTAGATTTGCCATATTTGGCATTTTCATGGGGCCAATCTGATCTGCTTGCTTCCCTACCCTAATTACTGCTGATTTTGGGGTTAGAAATAAGGTCTGCTCCCAGAACTCATTGGGGTCTTTTACAGTTTGTTTTGTATATGGATTTCTGACTATTGTTTCTCTTTTCTGGGCACTTCTACTGTTTCAGTATCTTTTTTTCTGGAATAAAATCCCTGATCATCCCTTCTGCTGCTTCACTCTACAGAAGTCCCTTCTGTTTGGCTTCAGGTTCTTCAGTGGAGACATCTTCTGCACTGAGGCGCTTCCTGACTTTTCCCTTGTGACAATCACGTAACAATTACTGTGCCATACCTTGGGAAAATGCTCCTGGAGCTGCATTATTTTCTGTCTCGGGGGCGGGGGCACAGCTAGGTTCCCGCTCTCCCAGCTGTTCATCTTTGTTGCTGAGAGTGCTGGCCAGGAGGCTGGTCTCTTCTGCTGAGGTCAGGCACGGATGGTGGGAGTAGTTGGCACGCTGCTCTTCCCCATGTTCCTGCTCCCAATGCCTCCGCACTCTTGGAGCCACTCAGGATGCTCCCCGGTGCTGACTGTTGATTTCAGGTTCAGAGGCCATTACATTAGGATACCCCATTGCTACTGCGAGTCTTTTTGAGCTGAAAATTTAGCAAATTAGAATGTTTATTCTTTTTGACAAAGATGCAGATAGTTTTTTAGCATATGCCTTCGGAAACAATCACCTCTCGTGTGGCAAATAATTTAGGTTTTCTCTAGCCAATGTTGTTCTTGTCATTCATGTTTCTGTAGCCTACTGCCTTTAAAGTTAGCTTGCATGGCTGAAGTTAAGATATTTTACAAGACCTCTCTGTAGGAAGCAGTCTGTCTTTAAAGTAACTTCTCGAGTATTCTTGATGCCTTTCCTCTCCACAAAACTCAGTTTAAAAAACCATAGGTAGCAAATTATATATCCACCATTCTTGTCAATGTCATGGCCTTGTGTCATGATGCTGAAAGGTATCTCCTCAAATTATTGTTCTCCAGTAGTTGTTTCTTTCAGAGCAGGCCTCTTGTATAGCTATTTGTTGAACTGTGTACCTACTGAATTAGTCAAAGACCTGGCTAAAACCATTTTTTTCTTTTCCTCTTTACCCCTCCCCCAAACTTGCTTTTGTTATGTATTGGCTTGCTAATCCTTGTGTTGAGCAGTATCAGACATCACCTTTCTTGGGGGCACTTAGTCCACTCTTCCGCTTTCTTTGTCAAAGGGCTCCCTTAATAGGAGAAGTCAACAGGGAGGACAAAAGGGATTGAAAGTTGTATTTAATCGGGGTCAGAGAGGTGGTGTTCAGAGTGACGGGCCCACAGGCAGGCTGGCCTTTTATGCTTTCCGACGCAGATGGTCCCAAAGCATTCAGCTAAGTGAAGAGAAAGCTGCCCACTGAAAGCTATTGTAGGGCAGCATCGTTACAGTTGAGAAGGGTTGCCAGGGGTAACTGGAGAGTATCACCAGCATCCTGTGATCACTAGTCTGTGCCATTGAAAACCTTAGACCGAGGATGGCTCTGGGTCCCTTGGCATCCTGATGCTCCTGCATAAGCAGCAATATCTTATGCTACCTTTTTAAAATTTAATATCATTATTTTTACTTTGAGGCACATAAACTGTAGAATCATTTGCATTTCTTAATTTCAGAATAGCCACCTTCTGCAAAATGTACAGCCACTTGCTTTAGAACATATTGCTTTTCTTCCCCTGGGGAATAGTCTAATAATATTTGAACTTATTAAGATAACACTGTGTTTACAGAAACTTAATTTTTTTAAATTTGTCTGAGTGCAAGAATAGCTGAATTCAAAAAAGAGAAGAAAAAAAAGGAGGTTATATTATTCAACACAAATGAAGCCTGCAGGCATGTGTGAAAGCTTTGGAAACTGTGCCCAAAATACCCCAGAGGGATTGCTACAGTACCCTCTTCAGTCTAAACAAATAGTATATCACAGCAGGTAAAATGTGTTCCTGACAAAATAGTCGAATGCTGCTGTTTTTTTTTTTAACAGGTACCCTACTGATTTTTTTTGTTGAAGCCATAGATGCTCAGGATGATAACTGTACCTTAAGTCTCACGTGAAACACCATTTGAAAGTGCAAATACAAGTGTGAACCTTGAGCAAAAGTGCGAAGAAGTCAGCACAGAAAATGAACTGGGGGCCAAGCAGCCATCCACCCATCCATCCATCCATCCACGTGTGCCAGCAGCAGGGTCCCTGGGTGCCAGCAGGCAGCACCCCTGGGTGCCCAAGCCGAGGGGCTGCCAGGCCCTGCCCTCGGCTGGAGCCGCGCTCTGCTGGCGTGGCCGGGAGGGCAAAGGTGCTCCCCTGGTGCCGCCCAGGGAGGAGATGGTGCCCTGGGACGGGTCTGGAAGGGGTGGGTGCAGAGCCAACTGTGCCGCTCAGCGTTTGGCGCAGAGCCAGCTGTGCTGCCTGGCGGCGCCCACACGCCCAGGGCATCTTCTGCTGGCAGATGGTGCTGGCACTGGGGCTCATCTGTTCTGCCAGAGAAATGACGGGCAGAAACAGGAGGCCACGGTCCAGCCTTTGCTTTATCATTTGCGTTTTCTCACAGTTAGTCATCATGAGAGCGTGGTCCTCTGCAATGTGATGTGGAAGTGTCATAACACTGACGTTTATGCAACATCAGTTGTGCAGGGAGTCCTCATGCAAGTTACTGTACAACTCAAAATTAGGGGGATCTTAAATGAAAGTTTCATGTGCACTTCCTAAAATAATTGGAGATTTGACTAAAAAATTAGCCATTTTGGATATTTCAGCAGTTTTGTACGTTTTTAACAGTTGAAATATTGTCTATGATTAAGCAACTTGTATTTTCCACTTGTTTGTTTGTTTACTGCTGCAGGTCACCAAGATGTTGCAATCTAAGCTTTCCCTTTGAAGTTGGTAACAGTGGTGGCATCTGTTGTGGACTTCATGGGCCCTGGGTTGTCTACACTATTTGTTTTTTTGTGTGGTGGCAGGGGGTGGTGTTATGGGTAAAAAAAATATGTGGATGAATTGTGTGTTCATTATGACACTGTAAGATTGCAAGGGAAAGGAAGGTTTTGCAGGATTTTATAATGGTGAGCAGCCTTGGAAGTCAAAATATAATCTTTATTATAATGAAACATAGAAATAATGAAGGCTGGAGGCAGGTATGTAATTCAAAGAGCATGTCGTCAGAGACAATGGCAAAAAAGGAAACGAGTGTTTCTACAACTCCTTAGATATGTTCTTTTCAAGTGACCAGTTAATTTATCATTCTTTCTGTTTCCAAGAGAAGGAGGCTAGTTGTGCATTCCCTTCCCAGATTAATAGTAAGTACTTGGCCCATGCATTTTCTTAGGTTTTGAGTGTTGCTGGTGAGTGATGTAATCTGTCTTGTCTAAATATTTTGCTTACTTGGATGCATTTATGTTGAGTAGGTGGCTTTGTACTTTCACACTGTATTTTCAGTTTTTTAAATCATTTGAGGAGTCTTACTGGGTAACAAATTGCAGATTATCTTTCCCTTATACTCCCCTTGCACTTATGTTAAAAAAGTTACAATAATGCGATCACATTTTTCCTACTGCATCATCGAGCTATTGATCTTGTATCAACACAGGAATAAACTAAAGCAAATGTACAAATAACGCATTTCAAATATACTGTCTCCACATTTTCTTGAAAATTAATAGATGATTTTCAAACTTGTGCAGTAGATGCAAAATATGTGTCTGAATTCAGTCATACTGGATCTTCTGAATCACTGACTTACAGTAAAAGGAGGGATAAACTCTAGCATCCCGGCTTTTCTTTATTGCTAATGTCTCAAGGACTTGAAATAAAATGACTTGAGGTTGTTCTTAGCAGAGGTCCTAACTGCCACCCAGAAGCGGTAATGTTTTAGTAGTTTCCTGCCTCTGGTCTTGCCTTCATTTTAGGAGGTGAGTATATGCGAAGAATACTGTAAGTCTGGTTTTTAATTGATGATATAAATTTCGATTATTTTTTCTAAACCACGTGCACTCAGCATCGAAGCCAACCCTTGTGACAATTCATGGCCATCAGAACTAGGCGCATGTGTAAAATGGCTGTTGCACACTTGTGCCAGTGCACTTCTGTTAGTGGTGTGCTGAAATGCAATTCCTCACCAATGCAGTCAGTGCTGACCGCCGTCCCTGTTGCGGGCAGTTGTTCCAGCAAAAACACCTTCTGCAGCCATAGTTTCTTTTAGGCTCAGGTGAAGACATATAGGGCTTGATCCAGTACCAAAACCAACAGTGCTGCCAGCAAACCCCTTCTGTGTTAAGGGCTTTTAGTAGTACAATGTCTGATAAGCCCACACCAAGTGAAGCCTGCCTGGTGTGGATGTTATTCCACTGTGAAGATACAACAAATAAGGCAGGACTGCTGTGTGTCTTTGGAGAGCCTCTGCAAACACCAGAACAGCCGCTGGCGCAGTGCCACACATGTGCTGGTCGTGTCCACGCTTGATGGCCAGCCAAAGATGGGAGGTAGACATGGGTCATCTTCTGTCTTCTCCTCTAAAGTCTAGTTGGTCTAGTAGCATCTTAAATGCTGCCATCTCTGATCACGAGTATCTTTTGTAATGTTTGCCTTGTCTTTCTACTTCTCAGCTCCTCAAGACTATTAGAAATTGGATTGATCTTCACAAGATCTGTGGTGGCTCCACTTCCCGGTGCAAAGTCTGTGCCCCGGTGAAGGGTTCAGAGCATCTGACGTGACGTTTTATTGCTTTTCTTGTCTCCTTCCTCTCTGCTTACAGCCTTGTGAAAGACAGTGGGAGTTAGAGAGAGTGTCTGTATTATTTGTTTTTAAAGGAGCGATGAGCTACCACAGTACTCAGGAAATTTGGTTGGTTGCACATTTTAAATGAGGCATTGATAATTTTTTTCAGCGATAGGACTAGTTGTTTTTTCTGAGTGTTGCTAGGTAGAAGCAGAATCTGCTTTGCAACCAGCCCTTTAATCATCACTTCAGACATCCCTTGCTCTTGCCCAGACGAAGGGGGAAAACCTGAATCAAAGATTTCAGAAATTATTGCCCTGACTTGCAATATGGAAAGTATATTAAGTAAGTTTTTACAGTAGAATCATAACTCTACTGCAATGACCAATGTAAGGGACTTTCACCTGAGATATGTCAGCTAAACTGATTAATTATTCAGTCTTTATCAGAAAAGAATGACTTAAATCACAACTTCAAATATGTTTCAGCTTTCTCGGATTAATACAAATGTTTCAGTCCCACACATGGAGTTATTGAGCTGAATTAAATAACTGCATATTTTAAAGAATATTACTGTTTAAAAATCAAAATTAAAACAAAAAATGTTTTAATCAAACAACATTACAAATTAAATTTAAAAAAATTATAAATATGAAGTGCATAACAGTTTCCTACAGGAACAGCAAAAAGTTGAGAGTTGCAGTACTTTAAATTCAGGTAGGAAGAGCTTGTGTATAGTATGCCTTCCAGTTCTATTAATGTCAGGAAAAAGTGCTATTAAATGTCTTAAAGTGCTATTTTAAAAATAATTATATGCACCTTAACTATTCAGTACTTCTGTTGTCTGATTCATTTTCGGCAAAGGCTTGTTAAACTCTCAGAATTTAAATGCTTAAAATCAAATATAGACTTGTGAGCTCTACTTGTCCCCATGTAACTGTTTTATATCTTGAGCACATCAACACAGGCTGTGAAAATGCTTGAGCAGCATCCACCAGAGTTAATATGGTGCTTAACCATTCGGGCACTTCTTCCTTGATCTCATGTTTATTCACCCTTGGTTATTTATCTGAATGGACAACTTGCATTTTTTTTTCAATGATTTTTTATAGAACAGGACTTTTGAATTTGAGTACAGATGGGTTGCAGTACAGTTACTAGGGCAGTAACCACATCCAGCACAAACTATATTTATACTTAATTTCTCTTTAAGTAGAAAGTAGAGCACAGGATACATTATCTATGCCTAAAAGCACTATGGTTCTAGTTTAATGCTTGTTGGTTATTGAAACTTGGTTAGTAGTGCATTCAGAGCGTAAGTATTGCTATTGTCTAATTGCAGTTCAGTGAAACAGGGGTGACTTTTCCTCTGACTTCTTCTACACATCCACGCTGTTATCAGTGATGTGCGAGTTCACATCAGATACCTTCATTTTTGGTGTCCGTGTTTTGCAGTAAATCCCAGTAAAATTCTTTAACTGGTTCTCGGGATCTTAAGCAAATTCAGTGTCTACCTTTCAGACTCCAATAATCCTGGGCTAGTCTAACACATGACGTTTTACCTTTCTGGATGAAAAATGCAGAGCAGCACTCCTGTTTGTACTGGGCAGCTGCTAAGCATGTGAAAAAGAAGTGCATTGCTTAGATAACAGCCCAGCAACCCGTCCCGGCAGCTCTCTGACACCCTGCCAAAACTGTTGGCCATGGGGCTGTAGGTCAGAAAAGAATTTGTTCTGCGCATCGTTTGCACTACGGGACTTGAGGGTCACATCATTTCTAATACGCTTCTCTTGCATGCTGTGTAGTGGTACTTTGGGAAGTGGTGCAGTTATTAAGGACCTCAAGTGTCTGAAAAACTTACCTTGTTAGCGAACTTAAATTTAGTAGATCTGGAAGAAAGTTGTCATTCATTACAATAGCATAATTAAGATATGCATTGTTTTTGGTAGAAGTGAGAAGGTTTTTCCTATTGCTGTGGTATCTGTTTAAGGAGGGGAAAAAAAAGAAAAAAAAAAAGAAACCAACACCACAGAGACAAATACTCAAAGTGTAAATAAATACCTCTTTAGTATTGTATGAGGTGCTTTTGACCCAGCCGTTTGTGTCAATTGCGGTTACACTGCATCCTCCTCCAGAGTCAAAGGACTCCAGCTTTTCTTCTGAAAGAATGAAAGATAGTGCGTGTACTAAATATACATGATCTTTTAAACGTGGGATCTGAGGATCTGGAAAAAACGCAGTGTGAGGACTTCAAATTTTTTCATCCATCGCAGGCTTTTGTAGAGAAAATTGACTTCACTCTGTTTCATTGGTAACTCTTTGGCCACTAGTAAAAGCCATGCTCTAGTGCAGTGGTCTCCAAACATTTTTGATCACACACCTCTATCAGGAAAAAAGTTTTGAGCACACACGCCCAACATAAGTATATTTATTTATTTATAAATTATATACATGTAGTACTGTACTAATATATTATGTACATTATAAAGTATACACAAAATAGAAGGTAAAAAAGGATGACAAAGATTAAGTAAACACTATTTTAAAAATAAATTTTATTTTATTTATTAATGGTACAAAAAAATATTTTCTTCCTCTGCTGCAGTGGAATGTCTTCCAAACCCCCTGGGATGCCTGCACCCCACTGTTGAGACCACTGAGCTAGTGTACACAGGAAACAGATGAAATCAGGGGTCTCAAATTCTTTTTTTTATTTCCTTGCACCACTGAAACATTTTTAAATAAGTAAAAACTGAGTTCTCTCATTGAGAATTGTTATTTTCTGATTATTAACAGAGACCACATTTCCTTTTCCCCACTTTCTCTTTTCTTTGGAAAGAGGAGGAAAGAGAGTGACATCTTTTCTGCTGTGGTCCTTATTGCAAGGACAAAACTGTTCTAGGCAGTGAGAATTAGTGTTCTTCAGCAAGGGCACTTCATTTTTCATCACCTTACCATTGTGCCTCTTAGTATGGAAATTATGTGTTTCTGGAAGACAATGTTTTCTATTGCGAGCAGAAGACTGATGTTGACAAGAAGCCCATCCTAGTTGTTTTCTGTTCCCAGGAAAAGGATGTCTTTGTCACGTGGAACAAAGTTCACCAAAAAATGAGGACTGAAATGGAAAAGGACAGTGTGTTCTTTTGAGTTCTTTGCTGCATTTCGATCTCTGGCCCTCAGAGCCCAATGTAAGATCATTCTCAAAAAGTATGACTCTCAGGGCTTCCACAGCATGTTAATGCTGTTTGGTGTTCTTACATTTGAAGCATCTACAGAGCTTCACGGAGCGTTGAGAGCAGTGTATCATCTTTGCCAGGACAAACTACAATCTTTCATGACAGTGACTGTCAGAAGAGCCAGTACACCATCTTGACGCATGCTTACAAACCATGAAGAAGGTGTTGAAAAGAGCTCTCGGCCTCTTCCTGCTGTGAGAGGTGTTTGTGGTGCATGCCTTCAGATACGGACTAAAGAATCTGCCTGTATGGTAGTAAGGTCATAAAAGCTCAGGAAGACCAAAATTAGAGCAGAGTGTTAACACTGGAGTTTTCTTCTCATAAAATAACTACATGCCATTGTACATCCTCAGCTGCATCAGTGCTTTGTTACCACTTGCTGTTAAGAGTGCTGTGTTACTGGGTCACTTCTGATGTCTTCGTTTTCCCAGCAAGTGTGAGTTTGAAGATGATTTAACACGGAGGGGCACTGTAGTGCCCAGGGTGCTGCGTGTATTCCTCATGCCTGGCAAATGGGGAGGTTTCCTCAGATACACATTTTGAACTATGGGAAATCCATGGAGTGACATTAATTTCTGTTCCTGAATTGTAGAAGTATTCCTTTCAGTCTGAGGGTGGTGAGGCACTGTAACAGGTTGCCCAGAGAAGTTGTGGATGTCCCATCCCTGGAAGTGTTCAAGGCCAGGCTGGATGGTGCTTTGAGCAACCTGGTCTACGGGAAGGTGTCCCTGCCCATGGCAGGGGGGGTTGGAACTAGGTGATCTTTCAGGTCCCTTCCAACCCAAACCATTCTATGATTCTATGATTTTTCAGGAGCTTCTGCATGTGTTTCCTATTCCATCTTTGCTATAATCGTCAGGAAGATTAAAGAGGAACTAGGGTTACATCCAATAGGATTTCACCCGTTCCCGGTCTCCACACTAGCTTTAGCTCAAACTTCAGTTCTGCTGTCAGAGTAATGCAGTCTCCTGCATCCTGGTTTTGATAAGGCTTTTTAGGACTCCTTTCATCTGGAGGTAATGACAGTGTAAACGTCTCTCTTGCATTCTGTTCTATGTCATTTTAGACTGCTGTTGAATACGTTTAAGCTCTGTACTAACTTTGAAACCTGTAAACCTTGTTGGTAGCATTACACTACAAGTACAAGGGCATTCATATTTCCAACTGTATCTTTAGAAGTGCTGAGGGTTTTCCTCCTTCATATCTGTGAAGCTACCACATGATGTGTAATATTTCAAAACCTTGAAAAGCTATAGCCATGGTCTAAGTCTGGTTGTGTTAGCAATTTATAAATTGCTTCTCTTAAGAACAGCAGACGTGCCAAATTAGAATCAAGCCACAATGTCTAGTTGTTGTTACATTTTGTTGTCTAGAGATAGGTTAGTCACTGCAGCGTTTGTTTGAATGCTCCCAGGAAAAGAATGTGAAAGCACTGAGAACTGCCACCTTCGGAGCTGTTCCAGCGTGACCACCCTGGGTCTGCCTCATCCCAGACACCCTGTGGTGGTTCTTCCCATGTTCCAAGAACTGTTCTTCTCCCACGTCACTACATGGGAGTCTGGTCTGACCTTGAGGGTGAGAAGGAATCATCAGAACTGGGATGATTTAGCTTGCCTTTGCCCAATGCGCCAGGTTATCAGCATGAAAGTAAGTTGAACTGAAATTCTAGCCCATACCCAAAGACTGGCAGGTAGTCTGTGTTGAAATGTGATTTTTTTTTTCCTGGGTTAAAGATTTTTGGAATTTCAGGGCAAAAGTAGAGGCAAGTAAGAGCCTCAATTAAGCTTTACAAGTTTCAGATATTCATCTACAGTGTTCTTCAAACTCAGGAATTTAGTTCCGTATTTCATCCTAATGATCAAGAGAGCCACGCTATTTTTCTAGGATACAGCTGATGGTTAATAGTTTTAGATTTGTGATTGAGTTGAAGCATTTATGAATCATTTCCAAGGAGCTTTAAATCTGAATACCTCTCCGTTGTGGGGAGAAGCATAATGTCGTTGGCACATCTCTTACACGGCGTCTTTTAGGCACAGTGACTTTGCCAGATCAGACACCACAAGCCTCAGTAGAACAAGGCTCCATGGACTTTGTTCCCTCTATTATATTTATCTCTCCTTCATTCTGTATTTGTGGAAAAAGATGGAATGTGTTGCCAAAATAGATTCCCAAGATGCAACTGTAGATTTTCTATTAAATGGTACTTGAGAAGTGAAGCAATGGTACTCTTCAGACTCTGGTCTTAGCCATTAATTGAGTACAATTTTAGCTGACTATATGAAGGAGTCTGTACAAATCATCACAACAAAGTGTATGCATTGGTTAGGCTTCTGGACTCTAATAGTTAATATCGATAACTAGAATAGATGCCACTCTTCAAGGGCTGATTAAGAGATGAAGATTATGCGTGGTTATACAGCTGCCAAAGCCTCCGGCTTCCCTTATGACCTTCTTCGATGAAGTGTTATATTGCCACTGACAAAATCTGCTGCGCAATAACGATCACTTAAATACAGAAATAGTCTCGGTGATGTTGAAGTCGGTACTACAGAATCAATTCCTGGCATCCTATTGATCCTGTAAGAAATTTCAGAATATCACTTCCACAGGAGCTAAACCCACGCAGACCTTACAGTCATCCGTGCCAGGACCTTGACCGTACTGCCCAAGCTCTGCCGGCAGTCAGTCCTTCAAAGACTGGTTGCGGGGGAGGTTTACAGCAACATTCAGTTTGATACCAGAGTGAATACCACAGGCGTGTTGTCAGATGAATGACACTAGAAAATGAAAATTATTCCTATTTTGAAATTATAATTTTATCTCAAACCAGGTTTTTTTATGAATAACTTAGAACAATCTAAGGCCATTTTTGGCAGTAATCTATCTGGAAACTTCCCTTTATTTTATGACTTTTGATGGCTGTATTTTTGACTATTTTGTGACTGTAATTTTGGTTTTATGTCTGTATGCATTTTTTCACATGTAATTCTGAGTTAGCATTTATTATTTTTTCTCTTCACCAAGGATTGTTGGAATCTAAAAGGTATTTAAGACAACTTAATCAAATAGCTAAAAAGGCTTTCTCTTCAGAGTAACCTATTATTCCTTTTTCAATCATATAGGAAATAGTCAAAAAGTGAATTCTTGATGCACCCGATGAGAACAATAGATTTGTGTTCAGTCTTTCCTTCTCTAAATTAGAAATCACAGTATAGACAATGGAATTTCTAAATCATATATTATACCTTATTCTCTGGTGGGAATAAAATGTTCATGTTTGCCTCCTTTTCTCTGTTTAACTTTGACTGCTGTGAACACTAGGAAGAATAACCCTGCAGCTTTTCTTTCTTTTTTTCTTTTTTTTTAATCTATTCATTTTATACTTTTCAGACAGATTTTTCCCCGGGGTGAAACAAAGGTTAACTGAAATTTCCTCTGTTGTGTACCTGAACGAATCAGCAGTTTGAGAAGGAAATCCCATTGATGGGCAAAGAGAGTGACAGGCTCTATTTAAAGAATTCCCCCGACTGTGTGGTAGACCAACCATGCCATGAATTTAACTGTTCCTGTGGTCCCCATACTTGTACCCACCAAAAAGAGAGAAAAACCTACTTTGTTCTGCAAATGTTGTGCTAAGCTTTGAAAATCATGAGCCACTGAGTTTTGTGAATTAACATTACTAGCAGTGGTCAAGACTAAAGGAAGCAGTATTTATAGCATGAGACAGAAAACAGACAGAAAATTATGCGTACTTATATAATAGAAAAGATACACTATGTATTTGTGTTTTAACAGGTGTCTGTGTATTTTAGCAATTTGATAGTGTACATATTCCTCAAGAATATGATTTACAGACTTATGTTATCTTCTGCTTTATTCACTGCACATTTTTATTCCCACTTAGCTTGTGAAACACCTTACCCATACATAGCCATAAGAGGACGTAGATGGAGTTGAGGTAGATGTGAAAGGGCACGCACTTGGAAGAAGGTGCAGGATTTATTGTTAGAGAAGTTGTGTAGCAGTTCAGCTACACAGAAAAGAGATACGTGGCTGAAATGCAGTACTGGATGCCTGACATTAGATAAAAAGAGGCAGTATGTGCTAACACCTGGGTGATTTTTTTTATTTCTTAATATCTGCTTTAAATATCAAAAGTGTGCACCTCTGCTCGGTTAAATACTCTTAATTCACGTGTATTAAACTTCATGACCTGTGAGTCTTCTTGAAAACTGCAGCTCTAGCCCTGCAGCGGGCCCCAGCCGAACATGCTGCCTGGGGATTATAAGTACCATGTCGTAGCCCCCAACCGTCAGACTTTTCTTCTCTGGCAATGACGGTTAGTCTTCTCCCATGGGTAATGGCTGCTTAAGTTTGCTTGAAGTTACTTTAATAGGTCTTGGGTTTTTTTTTTTTCACTTATGCAGGACTGTTCAGAGGTTTTTTTCTTTTTAAACTCTGATATGCTTTTGGCCAATGCCTTTGCTTCACTCAACTTTTTACATTTTAATTCATTTTAAAATGGGTTGAGTTTTGTTGTTTGTTCACTGTCATCTTTCCAATTTTGTGATGCTTTTCAAAAATGTCATGCTGGATCAGATAAAGGTTGCTAAAAAAAAAGTCTTGCAGGTATTTTCTCACTGACAAAAAAATGTGCATATTACTGCGCGCATATATATATCTCTCTCTTAGGTATCAATGGGAGAGGCAGGAGAGTCTTTCCTTGCCATGAGAAAATTTCTCAAATTGAACTTCTGTCAATGATTACATCGACTGATTTCTCTGGGGGAGTTCATGGATCTCTTTTAAAGTTGCGTTAAAGAGATATTGACATGTAATCCATTATAACAGCAGGTGTCTTGTTTTTAAGTAAATCACCTTTTTCTCATCAAAGCAAAGCTGAGAAATCCCTAGAAGTGTCTAAGAAAAATACTGCAGTTGATTCCATTCCTTCTGCACAGGGGTTAATTCAAGTAACTGGGTAGTGCAGAGGGGGCTTCATCTGCGGTGGCTGCTGTGCATCTCCTGGCCTTGACACCCTGCAGGGAGTTGTCTGTGTTGGGATGAAGCTGGAACTGCGAGAAACCAGAAATCCGTGATGTGGGTCCATGACTGGTCTCTCAGGACAGTGCTCTGAGATCCGCTGGCTGCACAGAGTCGTGCAGACCTGTGGTTCCCTCCCACCAAAGAGCGATTTTTGGAGCCCCGTGTGCCTGAGCGGTGCTGTGTCTGGATGCAGCTTGAATAGGAACTTCAGGCAGCATAAGGAGGACTAGCTCCCTTTTCAGTTCACCGTAGCACACCTTTTCAGTGGCTGTAGAGCAGACATGGTTTACTTCAAAAACTTCTGGTGACATACGTGTGTGTGCGTGTGTGTGTATATATACACGCCCATATAGATACACGCACACATATATATATGGGTACACACACACACATATATATATGGGTACTTGGAATACACCTTCCTAGAAGAGAAACATGTATAGTGCATCCTAGTGCATGGAAACCTGATTTCCTGTGCTTTGCAAAATCTGATGTAGGGAAGGAATCTCGACTTCTGTTCTGGGACACTGCTTGGTTGTTGTCACTTCGTACTTCCACTCCTTGTTTTTTGGAAGAAGGGCTACTTGAACACAAAAAATGTGAAACTCGTTATACCAACTTACATTACAATAAGACTTGAATCACTTTGGTTCAAACATAAACAGGAATTTTCAGATATATGTAAAATGTCACAATGTGATATTCTTACAGATCTAGATCATTTTTAGGGGTTTAAGGCTTATAATTTTAAAATATTATTCATTACTTCAGTAGCAACCAGAAGCTGTGTCCTGACGTGGTAAATATTTTTCAGAGATATGTCTGAAACAGTCCTTGCCACAGAGGTCTTACAGTAGAATGTAATTAGGGTTCCCTATTCTGTAATGTGCTATATTAATTAGCAGTCAAAATCCAATTTTTAAAGCCCAGCTTAGAAACATATTTGCCCTTTAGGCCACATATCTTACCATCACAGCTTGAAGCAGCCTGTTTCAGTGAATTGATCATAAAATAAACTAAATAAAATACATGTCTGCATGTATATTCCAACTAGAAGGAGTGAGGGGACCGCTTGCCTTCCCCTTTTTGAAAACTTAGTGTTTTATTTTCAAAGCTGAATGTCCAGGCTCTACAGTTTCTCTGTGTTGTTAAATGAGGTAATGAAATAAACCTTTGCAGGGCAGGCTGAACTTGCACAGAGAACAGGGATGTGTTTTCTCCCAGTTCCAATGAGCGAAATAAAAGTGTGACTTCTGGTGGGATCAAAATCTGTGCCCAACTGTGCCCTACCTCGCTGGGGTAGCCTGCTCAGCCGCTGGGATCATTGGTGGTACGGCAGATAAGGAAATCTTCTGAACAGTTTATTGTTTATTCTCAGTCAGTTTTTGTTCTGTGGAAATGGATTGTTCCTCCAGGCAATTTTAGGTTTTGACTGCTGGTCGTCGTTCTCCCTCCTCCCCTCCTCTCCCTTTCTGGAATGAAAGAGGGAAGGCTTGAATGCACATTGAACAGTGGTCCTAAATCTGGCTTCCCCATGAGCACTGCTCGGAAATTTACATTTTCGTGCTGGTGGAGGGATACATGTGAATCTCAATGATCTTTCAAAATTTTTCTTTAAATAAAAGCAAAGCTGTTGCTTACCATTCATCCTATTGTACAGGGGCACAGGACAGCCAAAGTGTAATACTTTATAAAAGAAGAACCTTGCACAGAGCGTCCATTTTCATTGAAACAGTATATATTTTGCATTCTGTCTGTCATTTTTTTTCAGGCCTCTTCTTTCCCTCTCTTCTTCCCTGTTCTGCAATTTGACAAAACCATTTTTTCAAAGTATAAATACAAGAAGTCTGTATGGCATGGTCAATTGTATCTTTTAGCTGAAGTATAGAAATTAATATAATCTTAAAAGGAGATTGCTTTTAATAAATGAAGATGAGAAAGAATAAAAGTATGAATTTGTTGAAGATGTTCTGGGAAGATTTTAATAATACACTATTATTAAACTATTATTTAACTATTATTTAACACTGTATACTTTAACTTACAATAGTTAACTATTATTTAACTCACAGGACCCTTTAAGTGATGTAAGTTTTGTGTGTGCAACTTCTCCACAGAAAGAGAGGAAAGTCTTGACACAGATTATCTGAATAGTTTTTAAACTGTTGCTTTTTTAAGAGTAAAAATAAAGTACTCATAGCCCCATTCCTTAAGGCAGAAATCCACCCTCTTGTGTGTGTGTCTGTATGTCTGAAAAAAGGGACGAAATGCTTTAATGTTGTACTGGCTTGGCCTTGGAAAACATCAGGTGGCAGGTTTTATTGTACCAGTCTGTGCTAAATACGGAAACTTTCAGTAATTAGCATATGTGTTTTGTATCTGTGCTTTGACCAAAATCACCCTCTCTGTCCCGGAAGGGTGTCTGAGGCTGCTGGTTGGGGTTGTGGGGTGGGAGAGCATCGTCCTTGGGCACCCCGAGGTGGTGAGGGGTGGTGGCTGCCTGTCCACCCCCAGGGCAGCGAGCTGAGCCACCACTGTGTCCTTGGGAGAAGAGCTTCTTCAAATCTGCCGTCCCAGACCTGTCGCCTGCATGACTCTGAGTGAAAACAAAGGTTATGGGTGCTACAGACCAGGGAGAGCATGGTACAAAGGAGTCTTCAGCACGCTGATGGGTATTGCTGCTGGAGGATGAGCAAAGGGCAGCAGCACGGCTGGTGGGAGGTGGAGTGGCCAGTAAGCCAGCTCGGAGGAACCCGCAGCCACCCAGAGACTGAAGTGCCTGTTGGACAAGATAATTCATCCAAATAAGCAAACTAAATCAGGGGGAGGGGAGGTATTTGTCAGCTCAAACAGACTTAGTGATTTACTTCATGATTTAGTGCCAAACAAAATGCTGTGGTCAGCAAGAAAAATCCTTGCAGATTTTTCTGTCTCTAAAGCAAGATTTCAAGTAGGTTGTAGAAGCATATTTCTCCTACATATTTCAGTCTGAAGAATTTATTGTGAGCAAAAACAAAGCCTTATGCAATCTGTTGTGAATTAGACTTAAAATCTATTAAACAGATTTAATAAAGAGAGATTTTGTTGAAATATTTCATTCAGCATTAAAGCTCTTGTATTTATCTTCTGGTTTGAGCAGGTTTAGTTTCAAGCACTAGGAATATTTGAATCATTCTATCATGGTTTTCCCCTGTGAAGCGGGGGATTTTGACAGTGAAGAAGAGAAACTTAGTTGGTTTGTCCTCAGGAAGGACATGCCTGATGATTAACAGGAGTTAATTCGCTGGTAATTTTGATCTGTAGCCTGTCAACCATTCTGCATGTGCATTTCTGCAGTGCACTCACAGTACTGATTGCCAGGGCAGAGTTTTGAATTACAAATATCTTTTTCTTTATGAATGAATTTCCTTAACAGGCTTCCAAGTAATAAATAATGCACTCAAATATGTCAGTGCATTTCTTTACTTTTAATGACTAGACACCAAAAGGCCTAATTTTCCCTTGGGCATACCCACGATGCACTTCCACTGAAGGGAGCTGACACGATGCTGTCCCTTCTGTCCTCTCTGCTGGGAGCCAAGAGTGTGGGAGAAGCGGTCTCCAGGGGTGTGGGTACGGTACCACCTCTCATTCTGGTGATTGCTTCTTATCCTGAACAATGCCTGGGTGAAGGATCCGTTGGATACTTGTATTTGAGCTCTGGCTGTGCCAGTTGCTATGCGTACCATGAGTTAGGTACGACACATCACTCAAATTGCTTTACAAATAGGCCGGTCAATTCATTATTAATGTCTCTGTGATGGTCGTTATCATTGTTGGCATTAGTGAGTGTTGAAAATAGAAATATTTCAAAATGCGGTTCAGGTTAGAGCAGATAGTATTAGCCCCAGTTTTTGGATGAAGGACAGCAGCAAGCAGGTATTATGCTCTAAAGCACCCGTTGTATGTTTGAGTGACGTACCTTGTATCCAGATACTGCATGACACACTTCAGCTGAAATTATTGACTTTTTCAGTAAATAAAGGGTTAGATATGACATTATAGATGGTATAATTTTAATTTCTAGTCATCTGCCTTTTATTGGAAATTAACAGTACAAGCAAAATCAATTGGATAAATTTTTACTGTTTTTTTTAACTTTGTAAATCTTGATGTTGTTGTGATTTCTGTTAATAACACATGAAGATGCTTCAGATTTGGATTGTGGGAACAGGATGGGACACTTTGCATTAAAAAGTTTGCAAACACACAGGATTAATCTGCGCACAAATTGTAATGGTTGCTGTAAAACTATAGGTAAGGCAAACACCTCCGTTGACATGAATCCTCCCTTAATGATGAAAAAGATGCTGTGGTGGTACAGCTGTCTTTGCACAGTGAGAGAATTACACAGTGTTGGCATGCAGAATTTTTAAACAGCTGTAACTGCATCCCTATTCTTTTAGCTTATTGCCTTTTATTTCCTTTTTGATTTTTTCTTGTTTCTTCTGCCAGTCCAAAGGCTGTGTGTGAGAAGGTTATGGTGTGACAGCTGATAATTTAGTGTGTCGTCCTGATTTATTGCACATTACCAAACCCTGTTTTGAAATGGAGTTACTTAGCTTACAGTCTTAGTTGCTGTGGTTATGCATAAAGTCATTTTGGCATGCAGCAGTCAGAAAGCAGTGCTGAAGACACAGACTTTGCGAATTTACAAGGAGGAAAAGTATATTTTATGCTGTGAGTTAACTTCTTGTTCCATGTGCTCCCACTCTGGCAACATCTGGACTTGAGCTGGGCATTCCCACGAGTGCAGGCAGAGATAATTCAAATGGCTGGGATCGGAAGCTTTGGAGTTGCTGCCTCTGAAGAAATTAAATCCTTGCCTGAATTTAAACCCTGGCGGGCAGGACAAGAGGGTGGTGTCAAATAAAGTCCACCCGATAGTTGGACATGTGCTGATTTTAAGGTGAATCAGGTTTGGTGCCAGGCAGGTTGATAGCTTTCCTTTAGTGAAGATAGAACTAGTTTCTCCACTTTGGTACATTCGAAGTCTGTTATCAATTTCGGTAAGTGCAGTAATCATAATGTTGAATATATTATAGAAAAATATTCATATAAATTAAGTATAATTTATTTCTGTTTTTCAGGAGAAGAGGATGTGGACTGGTCCATCTGTAATAAAGACTTAGAGGTAACACAGACAACCAAATTGTTCTATAATCCTTTATTTTTATGTTTATTAACAAGCAGAGCAAGATAAATGGGATTGAAAAATCCATCTGTAGTTTTTGTGTGGAATCCTTAGCAGTGTCCTCCCGAAGGCAGGCAAAGCCTGAGCTCTCGTGCAGTAGGAAGAGGTTCACTTGTTCGGGCAGGCACACAAGCAGAGTGGGCAGAGGATGCTGGGAATCAGAGCGCCTCCACAGACTCTGGGCAGAGGAGCTCAGCTCTTCCTTCCCAGTCTCTTCAGAGACTAGTAATTGTTTTGTGGCAACTAAATTGCATTCCCACAGAAGGCACTACACGCCGTCTGTGTTTGGTTAGCCTTCCTGCACTCCCAGAGGTTGAACTCATCTTGGGAGTTGGTACGGTTAGGTTGTAACCTGGTGTAGTCATGCAAGGTACCGTAGCATCCCGGAAGAATAAGCTTCAGCTATAAGGTCCAACTCCTTCTGATTTCTCTTTCCAAGGTTCAGCAATGCTTACATAATTAGGTGACATT